>NC_141497.1:24631847-24953243 GCF_009769465.1 Tauraco erythrolophus | reverse complement strand
AGTAGTGGAACACAGATCCCACAGCAGAGTGCACAGATTTTGTTAGTAGTAGGCCCAGGTAACAAACAAGCTGTTTTGAAACCATATGTTTTTGATGTCCCATGTACATTATGAGGTCGGGATTTGTTGAATCAGTGGAATGTGAGGCTAACCTCAAATTTTTAGCACGTCACTGATGTCCAGCCCTGACTCAAGCTGGCAAGCCGGTCTGAGTTGATCAGTGGCCACTAAAAGGTGAGCGACTGGACTGAACTCAAAAATTAGTCAATGAACAGCTCAAATTAGGACATATAATTCCCTCCAATATTTGTTATCCCAAAGAAATCAAGAAAATGGAGATTTATGTTAAAAGATTTAAGAGCTATTAATACAATCATTTCACCAATGGGTGCATTACAACCGGGTGTACCAAATCCTACTATGATTCCAGAATGTTAGCATTTGATGGCGATTGATTTAAAAGATTGGGTTATTTCACCTTTTTACTTTTTTATTTATTTACACCCTAACGATTGTCCTAGATTTGCCTTTTCAGTTCCAGTGCTTAACAATGAACGACCCACGCAACAATATCATTGGATTGTACTGCTTCAAGGAATGATGAATAGGCCTACAGTTTGTCAATTGGTGGTAGATGATGCTCTCTGTCAGGTCAGACAGCAGATCAAGCTCAGCAGATTGTACGTGCCTGCCCTGACCGTCAATGTATTGTGCCTTCAAATACTCCAGCAGGAGTAAATCCAACAGGTTTATGTGCCAATGAATTATGGCAATCTGATATTACTTATATTCAATTGTCTAATCGATCTAAATATGTGCATGTAACTGTTGATATGTTTTCTGCCCTTGTTGTTGCTACTGCTCACACTGAAGAAAACCATGGGAGTACCAAAGAAAATTGGGACAGACAGTGATCCAGTATGGTGCCTTTTTACAGGATTGGAGAGTGACTCACACTACCAGTATCCCTCATTCACCTATGGGACAAGCTGTTATTGAACAAACTCATTTACCGTTAAAACAAATGTTTGATAAACAAAAAGGGGCAGTCTTCCGTATATTTCCCCGCAAGAATCCTTGGACAAAGCCACATATGTTTTAAATTTTCTTAATTTGTCTGCTTCTAGGCAACATACTATGGCTGTGGATCACAATTTTAAACCCAGTGCCATTTTTGCAGAAAAATCAACAGCATGTTATAAGAAGCTGGACTCAACTCATGGGATGGCCCTGCGCCTCTGCTTACATGGGGAAGAGGGTATGTTTGTGTTCTTCCCACAAGTCCATACTGGTTACCAGCAAGAAACGTAAAGCCAACCAGGACTTTTGAAACTACAAATAGAGAAGGGGAGATCCAAGAATTAGCAGAGCAAGCAGAGATCACAGAAACACCGAATGAGGAGAATGGTTCAAATGGACAGACTTGTAATAGAAGATTTCATGTTAATATATCAACTGTTCTTATGTTTCTCATTGTTAGGTATAGTATGTGTGTGAAAGTTGCTTGTATATATGCTTTGTGTCTTTTCTCCGATCGGAAAGTGTATGGATTCCACCTGTAGCTACTGGAAGGAAAAGAATTAACTGGTACCAAATTAATGACAAAGAATTACTAATTGGACTTAGTTGTAAGCACGTAACTTTGAAAAGAGAAGCTAGGAGGATTGTTATTGAACAACATGTTGCGATTCGCAAAAACCGCTGTTAGCCGGCAGAGCACATACTGGGCAGCCTTGTTGCACGCACTGGCCACGCGTGCGGCAACGCCGTGTCAGTGCCTTTGTCGTAGACTCTGCTAAGGGTGAAAAGGGATGGCTCAGAGCGGAGCTGAGGGAGGCTGCAGAGCACACTGTGTGGATAAACAGGGGACGCCCTGAAGGTGCCGTGCCTGCCTCCCTTCTCCACAACGACCCTGCCGATTGACACCCTCCTGCTCAGCGAAATCTTGGGTATAGTGGAAATAGTAAGGCCCTCGGAAAGGGAAGTAGTATACTAGAAACTGCTTTTGCAAGGCTGTACCAAAACAATATGCTAGTAACTGAAATTGCCAGTCTCCTACACAGAGTTTTATTCGTGCAAGAAAAGAAAAAGGGGCAACGCTGTCACTGATCGATCACACAAATTTTTTCACCAATCTGCTCGACCTCTTCAGAAAGAGTTTGCACTGTCGCGAGCACAAGCCCGTGCCATCGTCGCTGCAAGGCACCAACCCTCGAGGATTGCAACCAAGAGGAGTGTGGCAAACTGATGTAACTGAGTTTCCCACCTTTGGTCCACTGCGCCATATCCACGTCACTGATGTGTAAAACAACATTGGCTTTCAGCATTTGCTGCCCTTGGCTTACCACAAGTCATCAAAACAGACAATGCTCCTGCATACGCAGGAACAGCATGTGCTGCATTTGTAGCAGATTGGGGAATTGAACATAGAAAAGGTGTTCCGTACAACAGTACGGGTCAGGCTATTGTTGAACGGTGCTATCAAGATGTAAAGCGACTCGCTGCCATTTTGAAAAAAGAGGGGGAGATGTCCCCCAACGCGCGAACTGAAAGGCGAAAGCGGAGGCAATCCAGGAGTTCCCAAAGACTCGGACCTCTCTGCAGAAGAATAGAAGAAGTGCTAAATCTTCCAAAGAACATATTAGACAACTCTGATCCAGATGAGATAGATTTTGCCTTTATCCGTAGTCTGATACGCACGCGCAAAGCTGCAAAATTATACCCGCTAACGCACTGTAGGTGTAGATGTAGAAATTTACAGGTTATAACTATAGAGTGTGGAGGTTGTAGTCGCATATGTCATGAATCGCAACGTGATGCAGTGCAAGGCTGTACAGATTGTAGACACGCTTTAGATATTAATCCATACCAGGCATTCGCTACTTGGCTTAGAATAGAGAACGCGTCACGACAAAGGTTAACTGCGTTGTTTGAAAGTGCAGAAGAAGCTATATTAGCACACGCAGCCTTTAGGTTACAAAAACTACTGACTGTTGTAGAAGTAGCACAAAAGACACAAGTGATGGGTACCAGATATCAGAAGCAGTGTAGACATCATGACAGGGATGGAGGAATTTATTGGTAAGATAATACCTATAGTAACAGGAATCTTAGTGTGGTGCCAAATGGCCTACGGAATCAACTCTATTAGCCCGAGAGACAACATTTGGGTAACCATTGCTAACAAAACAAACCAGTCATCAATTTGCCTAGCCCTGGGTGGTATTGGAAACCCATTCCGTACCTGTCTCATAGGAGTGCCAACATGGAAAGTGGCAGCCTTTAAAGGGCTAGTAAACACCACTAACCTAACATATAGCAACTTCAATACCACAACGATCTATGGAGCGACCCCTCAACAGTATGACGGAGCAATACAATGCCGGCTTATTCATGCACTTAATGCTTCCCTCCAGTCTAATCCAGAAGAACTAGACCTGCTTGGTAGCATGCATGCAAACACTACCGCTGGGAAAATAGGAGGATGGTTTTCATTTTTGCCATTAGACCCAAACAGCTCAAATAAAAACAGGAAACTATGGGCAACCTTAGATTCTAATCTTGACAGCGCATCGGTAATTCGCTTTCTATACTCGAGCTGCAATGGCAGCAGCATTACTGAACCTCGAAGGTTGCCCGAAGGAATTTTCTTAATTTGTGGAGACAGGGCATGGAATGGCATTCCAAAACAACCAGAAGGAAGTCCTTGTTATTTAGGCCAGCTAGCCCTATTCCATCCCAATATATCCCTGTTGAGAAAATGGAGTGAAAATCACACCAGGAGAAAAAGAAGCCTTCATGATCTAGACTGTAGCAGTGTAGGCAATCCCACATTTTGGAGTGAATTTGGACGAGTAGCTGCCTCCACACTTTTCCCAGGGTTAGCAGCAGCAAAAGCGCTCACCTTAGCAAAACAACTAGGTTGTTGGGCTCATGACGAGATAAACTTAACATCCAGCATTCTAGATGAATTAACGAAAGACGTAGAAAGCGTAAATCATGCGGTATTGCAAAACAGAGCAGCGATTGACTATTTGCTTTTAGCCCATGGGCATGGTTATGAAGAGATCGAAGGAATGTGTTGTATGAATTTAACAGGTCCAGGAGAGTCAGTGCATAGAAAACTTAAACAACTAAAGGACAAACTACATGCCTTGAAAGAGGTAGATGGCGTCGATGGATGGTTGACTTCCTGGGGAATAGATGGCTGGGTGAGAGATCTCATCAAAACGTGCTTGGGGCCTCTTTTGTTGTTAGGCTTTCTCTTGCTTTTTGGACCATGCTTAATGCAATGTATGACCCAACGCTTGTCAGCTATAGCGCACGCCGTTTTTGAAAAAAGAGGGGGAGATGTTGCAGCCAAAGTGTTAACAGTAAGGAATGTGTATCAGCGAATATAAAAAGAACACTGTCCTTGAGATAAGAAGGTAGGTTGAAGCTGTGAAAAACACACTGTCCCTGGGAAAAAAACAAGAAGGATGAAACTATGAAAAACAAGATTCTGAGCAAAACATACTAACTGCAAAAATATTAAAATATTGTAACAAATATAGAAATCTGTATCCAATCACAGTGTGTATCATACTCGTGCTTGTCGCGTGAACAGTAGTGTTAGACCAATTAGCTTGCTAAGTACAGCGCATGAAAGCGTGCACAGAACCGAGCTATGCTACAAAAAGAGCAGTATCACAGAATAAAGCTGAAGCCTTTTTACTCATCATATTGATGCGTCTTGCTTCCCCGTCTTCGGCCGCAACATCCCATCACTAATGTAAAGAGCCCTTCCCCTACCTCCCCACCATCTTTTCTCAAGTATTTGTAGGCCGTAATCAGGTCTCCCCTCAGCCTCCTCTTCTCCAGGCTAAATAGCCCCAACTCCCTCAGTCGCTCCTCATAAGTTTTATTTTCCAGCCCCTTGACCAGTTTAGTCGCCCTTCTTTGGACTCGCTCCAGGAGCTCAATATCTCTCTTAAAGCGAGGGGCCCAAAACTGGACACAATATTCCAGGTGCGGCCTCACCAGTGCCGAGTACAGGGGCAGGATCACTTCCCTATTCCTGCTGGTTACACTATTCTTGATACACGCCAGTATCCCATTGGCCTTTTTGGCCACCTGGGCACACTGCTGGCTCATATCAAGCCGGTAGTCAACCAACACCCCCAGGTCCTTCTCCGCCAGGCAGCTCTCCAGCCACTCTTCCCCGAGCCTATAGCGATGCTTGGGGTTTTTATACCCCAAGTGAAGGACTCTGCACTTGGCCTTATTAAAGCTCATGCCATTGGCCTCAGCCCAACTATCCAGTCTGTTCAAATCCCTCTGAAGGGCCTCCCTACCCTCGAGCAGATCGACACAGCCTCCCAGCTTGGTGTCGTCCGCAAATTTACTGAGGGTACATTCAATCCCCTCATCCAGGTCATTGATAAAGATGTTAAACAGAACCAGACCCAGCACTGAGCCCTGGGGAACCCCACTGGTGACCGGCCTCCAGCCAGATTTAGCCCCATTTACCACCACTCTTTGGGCCCGGCCATCCAGCCAGTTTTTAACCCAAAGGAGGGTGTGCCTATCCAGGCCAGCAGTTATCAGTTTCTCAACCAGAACACTATGAGAAACTGTATCAAAGGCTTTACTGAGGTCAAGGAAAACTACATCCACAGCCCTTCCCTCGTCAACCAGGCGGGTCACCCCATCATAGAAGGTGATCAGGTTTGATTGGCAAGACCTGCCTTTCATAAACCCATGTTGACTGGGCCTGATCACCCGGTTAACCTGTATGTGCTCATTAATAGCACTCAAGATAACCTGTTCCATGACTTTGCCCATCACCGAGGTCAGACTGACAGGCCTGTAGTTCCCCGGATCCTCCTTCCGCCCTTTTTTGTAAATGGGGGTAACATCCGCCAGCCTCCAGTCCAGCGGAACTTCCCCAGTGAGCCAAGACTGCCCAAAGATAATGGACAGGGGTTTGGCAATGACATCCGCCAGCTCTCTCAGGACTCTCGGGTGGATACCGTCAGGCCCCATAGACTTGTGGGCATCCAGCCGATGAAGCAGATCCTTGACCCGTTCCTCTTGGATCACAGGAGCTTCGATCTGCTCTCCCTCCCTGCTCTCAGACACCAAAGGCCAGTTCACCTGAGAACTACTAACCTTATTATTAAAGACTGAGGCAAAGAAGGCATTAAGGACCTCAGCCTTGTCCTCATCCCTAGTGACTAACATACCCCCTGTGTCCAGTAGGGGCTGGAGGTGATCTTTAGCCCTCCTTTTGTTATTAATGTATTTATAGAAAGACTTTTTGTTGTCCCTTACGGAGCAGGCTAGTCTAAGTTCCAATTGGGCTTTTGCCCCCCTGATTATCTCCCTACATGCCCTAACTTCCTCCCTGTATTGATTCCTGGATGCCTGCCCATTCTTCCAAGACTTATAGACTTCCCTTTTTCTTTTGAGATGTTCCCAAATCTCCTTTATCATCCAAGCTGGTTTTCTACCCCGGCGGCTCGATTTCCGGCACACAGGGACAGCTCGCTCCTGTGCCTCCAGAATTTCCTTTTTGAGTAGTAACCATCCCTCCTGCGCCCCCTTACCCTTGAGAGCTGTCTCCCATTGGACTTGATTAACCAGACTTCTAAACAGTCCAAAGTCAGCTCTCCCAAAGTCCAGCTTGGCCGTTTTAGTGTTCCCCCTCCTAACTTCCCCTAGAATTGAGAATTCTATTATCTTGTGGTCACTATGCCGTAGGTGTCCTCCAACCTTCACATCTCCCACAAGACCTTCTCTGTTCACAAACAGCAGGTCTAGCGGAGCACCTTCTCTAGTTGGTTCACTGACCAGTTGTGATAGGAAGTTGTCCTCCACACTCTGCAGGAATCGCCTAGACTGTTTCCTGACTGCCATGTTATACTTCCAACAGACATCAGGTAGGTAAAAGTCACCCATAAGGACAAGGGCTAGTGAGCGTAAGACTTCCCCCAGTTGTTTAAAGAATAGTTCATCAGTCTCACTGTCCTGATAGGATGGCCTGTAGCAGATTCCCACTACAATATCCGCCTTCATAGGCCCCCCTTTGATTTTCACCCACAGACATTCTACCAAGTCATCCCCAACATTTAACTCTAAGCAGTTTAGACCTTCCCTTACATACAGGGCAACCCCACCACCCCTCCTATCCCTCCTGAAGAGCTTGTAGCCATCCATGGTAGCGCTCCAATTATACGAGTCATCCCACCATGTTTCAGTGATGGCAACTATGTCATAGTTTCCCCGGATAACAAGGGCTTCCAGTTCCTCTTGTTTATTGCCCATACTGCGTGCGTTCGTATAGAAGCACGTAAATTGGGCTTTCAACCCCACTGCACCCCTAGGGGGGGAAGCTTTATTTCCTGAGCTGTTATTTTTGGGATTTTCTTTTACCTCTAGGCAACTTGTGTGTTGCTCCCGACTACACATATCACCCCCTACTATCACTGAGGCAGCAGGCTGAAGGCACCTGCCTACACTCCTCTCGTCAGACACTGGAGGGCCGTCCTCGGCTGTTAATCCTCTAAGTCTGACAATACCCCCCACCCCCTTCACATCTAGTTTAAAGCCCTATTGACAATCCCAGCTAGTTCTGTAGCAAGCAGCCTTTTCCCCCATGGAGACAAACCCGCCCCATCCCTGGATAGAAGGTCTGGCATTAAGGTCAGCCCGTGGTTAAAGAAGCCTAGGTTGTGTTCCTCACACCACTTATGTAGCCAATTATTTAAATCCTTGATCTTTGTTTTCCATCCTGTGTCATGTCCCGAAGTCGGTATGATAGAAGAGAATATTACTTGGGCCCCTGATCCCTTCAACATTCTTCCCAAAACCCTGAGATCCTTCTTAATAGTCCGGATGTTTCTTTTCCTAAAGTCATCAATACCAACTTGGAAAATAAGAAGAGGGTAGTAATCCGTGGGCCTGACTATAGACGGGAGTTTTTTTATCACATCCCTAATTGTTGCCCCAGGAAGGGAGCAGACCTCCCTATGTAAAGGGTCAGGTCTACAAATCTGGCCCTCCATACCCCTCAAAAGGGAGTCTCCTAAAACAATCACTCGCCTTTTCTTCTTAACTGAGGATGTCTTGATGGTATGTGTGGACCTTGAGAAGGATACTAGCATGTGTGTATCATCATCCTCCCTGGGGGTCGGTTCCACTTGCAGAGCTTCATATCTGTTGTGTAACGGAACCTGGGAGGTAGTTGTGGGAACAGAGGGGGCAGGCCTGCCATGCCGGGCAGGGACCTGCTGCCATTGCTCATTCCCACCTGGATTCCTCTTCCCGGCCAGGTGGGGAGAGGGTGGGGGCTCCTCAGTCTGAGAAGCTGTGGTAGCCTGTTGGGTCTGCAGGAGGGAGCACAGGGTGCTGGTCCATTGGTCAATCTCCCTCTTGCACTCCCTGATGGCCCTCAACCTGTTTACCTCCTCTCTGAGCTCTGTCACCAGGCAGAGGAGTTCCTCTACCCTGGCACAGCTCCCACAAGTGAGTTCCCCAGTGGCGACCTGAGCCAATACACTTGGGGGACAAGTCCTGCAGCTTACCTGGGTGGCAGCGTGTACCCAGCAGGGGTCCGTCTGGGAGGCTGCGTCGGTCGTGGCTGGCATCGGGCTGGAGGCAGCCTTAGTTTTATGCCTAGTGACCACCATGTTAGTCAGGGACTTCCGACCGGGCTCGACGCTCTGCCCACGCAAACTGCCGTGCCGCGCCACGCCCCTGTTTGCCCGCTCTGGGTCGCTGCGCTCCTCAGGGCAGTTTAAATCTCCCGCGCCTGTTTCTGGGGCCATCCCCCTGTGTCAGCAGTCACGTAGGCACTGCCGGAACCGGGACACAGGAGATCCTGGCTCCCGCCTGGCGATGCCTGGCTTTTAGCTCACTCAACACTCGCTTTTTCCACTTCAATCCACCCCCCGGCCGCAGAACTTACCATCCGTGCTACCGAGGCGCGCAGATATTCCATATCATGCAGCGTCATGCCCAGTATAAAAGCGAGGGTTAGCCAGGAAGAAGGGCTTTTTGCGCTTTGGCTCTTTCGCCGCTTTTGCTCTTTTGCGCTTGCTGTGCTTTTGCTCTGTTGTTTTTTTTTTCTTTCTTTCTCTCTCTCTCTCCCAGTACTCCCACTCTCGGAGTACTATCTCTCTCTCTCTCTGCCCCTCTCTATTTCGGGGCCTCGCGTTCGTCCGGGATTGCAGCTTCGGGACGAGATGGGCTTCGCATACGAGGGGGTGGTGAGCACCTACACTGTGTATTAAATCATCTGTATTAAATTGTTCTTATCTCAACCCACGGGTTTCCCGTTTATCCTTTAATTCTCTCCCTCATTCCTGGGGGTGGGGGAGGGGGAGTGACCGGCTGTGTGGGAGGGTCAGCCTAACCCACGACACCCCCTTGTCCCAACTATGCTCCCCCCTTATCCTGCTGTGCTTCTGCACTCCAGCACACTGAAAAGTCCTTGGAGTCTCACGTCCAACCACAAACATCAGCTTGCTATCAGCATTCTTCTCAGAGCGAGCCTCTGAGTAAAACCAAAACACGGAGCTCTTCTAGCTGCTAAAAAGAAGAGCTAACCCGGTCCCAGCTAAAACCAGGACACTGGTGAAGGGTCTAGAGCACAAGTCTTATGAAGAGCGGCTGAGGGAACTGGGGTTGTTTAGTCTGGAGAAAAGGAGGCTCAGGGGAGACCTTATCACTCTCTACAACTACCTGAAAGGTGGTTGTAGCGAGGTGGGTGTTGGTCTCTTCTCCCAAGTAGCAAATGATAGGACAAGAGGAAATGGCCTCAAGTTGCACCAGGGGAGGTTCAGATTGGATATTAGGAAAAATTTCTTCACCGAAAAAGTTGTCAAGCATTGGAACAGGCTGCCCAGGGAAGTGGTTGAGTCACCATCCCTGGAGGTATTTAAAAAGCATGTAGATGCGGTGCTTAGGGACATGGTTTAGTGGTGGACTTGGCAGTGTTAAGTTAACAGTTGGACTTGATGATCTTCAAGGTCTTTTCCAACCTAAATGATTCTATGATTCTATTCTGTGATTCTATGATTCTTTTCTACTTGGAATTTTGACAGTGTATATATTAACAGCAAAATGCCCTCTGAGTTGGAACTCTATATTTTTGTCTTTGTTCATTAATACTATACTTGAACACTGTGTGTCCTATTAAGTCTAAAAGCTAAAAGTTCAGTGGACCAGTTAGTGTTACAAGAGGTTAAGGAAAACATAATTTCATATATTCCTAGGGTGGGATGTGGTGAGAAACTCAAATGCTCTTAATGCGACTTTTTTTTTTTTCTTTCTTATTTTCCTTTGTAAGTAGAGGGTTTTGGGGGTTGTACTAAGCCTGCACTTCTTTGGCAACTGAGTTTCTCTGTTCCCTGGGTATTAGCAAGTCACTGTTTGCCTTTCTTTATGGTACTGGCTTTTATTAAAATGAGCAAACGTTGAAAGAACTTGTTATACTAATTGTTACACGTTTAGAACTCTTTAATCTGTGTCTATAGAGAAGAGATTCCAAATTTTACTGAAGAAATTGATAGAGGCTGAAAAAGAAAGAAAATAGTTTATTTTCTAAGGGTTTTTTAAAGGATATTTTTATTTAAATTTTACAATATTTATTAAATGCATTCTTTCTGAAGAATCTGGGTAGAGGAAAAAATGAAAGCACGTTAGTATCTTAAGAAGAGGCAACTGGAAGGCATTCAGGTATACAGTGAGATATGTGCTAAAAAAGCTTAAATAGAATTTAAAAAAAAAAAAAGTGCACATGCCAAAGATGTTGCCTTCTGTGGAGAAATCTTTTGGCTGCTGTAGCATCCTGTGAAGGTTCTTTCCCTATGCAGGCTAACTAAGAAACACCTGTGCCTCGTTACACTGGGAAAGTTGCCTTGAAACAGGTGCTGTAGCATTCAGCCAATCACTCTGGGAGATGGATGGTCAAGTGACCAATAGCCTTGACCCATCTAGCAAACCACATGACTCCTGACTATTTAAGGCAGGGCATTTACTCCTAAGAGTGAGGCATTTTCTCCTGAGCCTTGGAGGAGTGTGGGTCTTCCTTAGAGTAGAGCCTGAAGCCTTCTTGCTGTGACAACTGGTGACCCTGATGTGATCCAGCTGCAACTAAGATCTGAAGGTACGTGCTTCCGTACACGGGGCTCCAAGGGATGAACTCCAAATTAGAATGATGGGACAAAGCTCCACAAAAGAAAGCATGATGTTTTCCATTCTCAAACCTGCAATGACAATTGCAGGTGCTAAAATAAGTGATGAAGCTCTCTGTGAGCTGTTAAATTGGGCGGCAGAGCATGAATGCCTGACGGACCTCAACACCCCCTTTAGCTCAGAAGTGTGGAAGCAGCTAGGGGATAAGCTAATCTATGAAACAGTGTTTGGATGTAAGAACCTGACTGGTCTACTATGTATTTGGGGAACTGTATATGATGTAATGCAGAAATGGACGGTAGAAAGGAAGGAAAGAATTGCCAGATTCTGATGAATCCGCAAGTGAAGTTTCTGAAGGGGACGATGAGTTATCTGAAAGGGGACTGACCACGGGTAGTGCACCAGTTGTGCCCCCGCTGTCCTCAGATACGGAGAAAGTTGTGGGGCCTGCACAGAAGCTTTACCCCTCCCTGTGAGATTATGTCCAACCCAAGTGTCCATCCTAGGCATGGCACCCTGGTTTTCTGCAACTTCATGTCCTGTGGTATCACCCATAGTGCCCAGCTGTCTGCCATGGGCACAAATGGAGCAACCCTGAACAACACACTTCATAATACATCAGGTTATGGCAGGTTTGCAAGGAATGTCGCAACAACTAATGGCATTGATGGAAATGTTGCGGCAGGTTACTGCTGCCGAATCCGTACCGGGACAACCTGGGCTGGCCGTGCCAACCGGCCCAGCAACGACCCCAGAAGTGGCGCCAAGCATGCCACTGACAACAGCAGTGGCACCTTCACAGACAGTGGTGCCGACACAAGTTTCCGCAACCCAGACTGCATCTCCGTGGACTGTTCCACAACCGGCCACAGCCTCCGCCTTTACACGACCCATGGGCCCAGTGTCTGCATCCTGTCAGAAGCCATTGGACACACCCCTGCCTGATGATGTTTCATCACTGCAGGAAGCCGTGGCGGCGGTCAGATGACAACAAACATGGCTGGCCCACAACCGTCCCTGGACGCTTCCCGAATGCAAGGTGACTGTGCATCCAAAAAATTCAAAACGGTTCTGGGAAGAAGTCAAGAGGTGGGCTCTGGAAGCTGGCGACTGGGATCTAATAGAAAAAGTTGGGTTGCCTGAAAAGGGGTCTGAGCAGATTGTTCAGGGAGGTAATGAACGAACAGAGGATCTTATCCAAGCCTTCCCAGTACAAAAGGCGCTTCCCAACTCAGGTCAAATTGACAAACACAAAACCATTGCCTGGAAGGTAGTCCAAGACCTGCAAACCAAGGTAGCACAATACGGGTTAGACTCTCCTCAGGTCATGCAGATCATCAGGATATTAAATACTGACCTACTCTCCCCATTCGACATTAAACATCTAGGTCAGGTATTATTTCAACCAGTACAATATATGGTCTTCGAGGCCAATGGGAGAAGAATGGCTGAGAGAGCTGCAGCCGGAAATATGCAATTACCCCCAACTGACCCCAGATACGGAGCTCCAGCAGATGCTCTACTGGGAGCCAATGCTTTCGCTGACCCTGATTTTCAAGCTACATGGCACCCCCAAGTTCTTGAGCAAGCCCAAAAGATCGGCGTGGGAGCTCTATTAAAGGGCATAGATATGGCTGCCCCAAAAACACGGTACGTGAAGATTTATCAGGGGCAGAAAGAACACTTTTTATCTTTCGTAGAGAAATTTGCTGCAGCCCTTGAAAAACAGGTTGAAGATGAAAATTTGAGATAGTTATTATGTAAGCAGCTGGCAAAAGACAATGCCAATGAAGAACGTAGAAAAATCATAAATTCCATGCCAGGGGAACCTACACTGACAGAAATGATCGAAGCATGCTCTAAGCTAGAATCTGAAAGCTATAAGTCTGCTCTGGCCACAATTCTACGGCCTATTCAACCCAAAAATGTTGACCCGGAACCAAAAAGACAACCTGAGAGGGACAATAGACAAAGACAGATGAGACAAAGAAGAAACAAGGATAACAGGAGACCTGCTCGCTGCATAAGATGCGATAAGCCAGGCCATTCTGCGAGATATTGTGAATCCTTGTACCATGCCAATGGCCGACCCCTGATACGTTCGGGAAACTTCCCCAGGAGCGCAATGGGGATGTGCGCTCAGACAGAAATGTTTCCCCAGGGCATGATACCAACCCAGGCTTACTCAGCCAGCACAAAGGGATCAGCTGAGGTGGATGTGTGCACCGCAACAACAGTTGTCTTAGAATCCTGTCGGGTCTATAAGGTTCCCTTGGATGCATTTGGGCCTCTAGGACATGGGCTGAGTGCTTTATTGGTGGGAAGATCTAGTACCACCATTCAAGGGATCTTTGTTCACCCAGGAGTTATTGACGCTGACTTCACAGGACAAATTTGTGCGATGATTTCCACGCCCACCCCCCCGTCACAATACCGGAAAAGACTCGGATCGCTCAACTTGTACCCTTCAAATCAAGTGTTCCTAAGGCAAAACGACAGAGTCGTGAAGGTGGTGGCTTTGGTTCCACAGGACTTTCGCAAGTTTACTGGACTGCGGCTATCTCCAGCCAAAAGCCACAGATGACTTGCACCTTAATATTGCCAGATGCCCAGCCGTCCAGGATTCAGCTCCAAGGTTTGATTGACACAGGTGCTGATGTGACAATCGTCTCCTTCTCCGCATGGCCTCCTACATGGCCTTTAGCCCCCGCGGGGTCAGCCATTGCAGGACTGGGAGGAACCACACAGAGTTATCGAAGCGAACGACCTGTGGTGGTAAAGAACGCAGAGGGTCAAACAGCTACAATTCGGCCCGATGTCACTACAGCTCCACTCAACCTCTGGGGGCGGGATGTCTTGGCGGCCTGGGGAGTACGTATCGGGACAAATTTTTGATGGGGGCCACTGTACTGAAGGGTGCACAGTATCCTACGTTGCCTTTGCGATGGTTAGCAAACAAACCCATCTGGCAACCCCAGTGGCCCCTACCAAAAGAAAAATTAGTTGCCCTTCATCACCTAGTTAAGGAACAATTACAACAGGGACACCTGGAACCTTCTACCAGTCCCTGGAATACGCCTGTCTTTGTAATTAAGAAGAAATCAGGAGAATGGAGATTGCTGCAAGATCTCTGAAAAATCAATGCAGTAATGGAAAGCATGGGGGCATTGCAGCCTGGTATGCCCTCACCCACCATGATTCCAGCAGGGTGGGAAATCTTGATCATTGATTTGAAGGACTGTTTTTTCACGATCCCCTTACATCCTAATGACAAACCACAATTTGCCTTTACTGTACCTGCGGTTAACAACGCTGAACCTGCAAAGAGATATCAATGGAAGGTCCTACCTCAGGGCATGAAGAACAGCCCGACTATCTGTCAATGGTACGTTGCTCAGGCTTTGTCCGGAATCTGTAAGCAGTTCCCTGAAGCATACTGCTACCATTACATGGATGATATCCTGGTAGCAGCATCCACCCAGGACGAGCTGCTGAGGATACAGCCTCGGCTGCTCGCTGCTCTGCGTTTTTATGGATTGCAAGTGGCTCTGGAGAAAGTTCAACAGCATCCTCCTTGGAGATATTTAGGAGTCAAAATTCTGGACCAAACTATACAACACCAGGAGGTGCAATTCTTGAGTTCTATTAAGACCTTGAATGATGCTCAGAAACTGTTGGGCGTCATCAATTGGTTACGTCCCTATCTAGGGCTAACCACGGCACAACTTGCGCTGCTCTTTAAAATATTAAAGGGGGACCCTGAGTTGAATTCACCTTGAAAATTGACTCCTGAAGCGTGACGGGCACTAGAGGAGGTTCAACAGGCCATTTCTACTCGTCAGGTTTACTGAATAGATCCCTCCATTGATATTACTGTTTTTATTACCACTCCAGATTCCCATCCAACAGGTATCATTGGCCAATGGAACAAACAGTGGTCTGACCCCTTGCATATTCTAGAATGGGTCTTTTTGCCGCACCAACCAAAAAAGACAGCATCTATGTTATTTGAATTAATTGCTTGTCTGATAATCAAATGCCATCAGCGCTGTCTACAATTGGTGGCAGCAGATCCTGCAATAATTGTTCTGCCAGTACAGCAGGAATACTTTGAGTGGAGCCTTACTAACAGTGCTCCTCTCCAAAGTGTGCTGGAAAATTTCTCAGGACAAATTGCATACCATCTGCCTAGCCATAAATTGCTGCAATTGGCAAGATGGACAAGCTTTACCTTGCGGCCAAAAAATAGCCGAGTGCTGGTGCAAGGACCCACCGTCTTCACTGATGGGTCTGGGAAAACTGGGAAAGCTATTGTTACCTGGAGGGAGGAATCTGAGTGGCAGGTGCTGGAAGGCCACAAGTCAGGCTCAGCCCAGTTGGTTGAACTAAGGGCTGTTGCCATGGCCTTTCAACGGTTCTCGCAGGTACCTTTGAATTTGGTCACCGATTCTGCTTATGTGGCTGATATAACGCAACGCTTAGATTGTTCACTTCTGAAAGAAGTGGATAATGCGTCTCTGTTTTCTCTATTAAAAACCTTATGGTGTGCAATTCGAGTTCACCCATATTACATCCTGCTTATCCATAGTCATACTAATTTGCCGGGCTTTATAACGGAAGGCAACACCAGGGCTGACATGCTAGCTAACCCCGCATGGGTAGCACCTCAGCCTGATAAAATTGCACAAGCCAAGGCATCGCATAATTTCTTCCATCAAAGTGCACATACCCTGCAGAAGCAGTTCCACTTAACGCCCACTGAGGCTCGGGACATTGTCAGTGCTTGCGCTGACTGCCACGGACTTGCGGCACCTCTGCCATCGGGGGTAAACCCCAGAGGCCTAAAGGCCCTGCAGCTTTGGCAGACGGATGTAACGCATGTTCCTGAATTTGGCAGGTTTAAGTATGTGCACGTGTCTATTGACACTTTCTCCTCAGCTATGTGGGCAACTGCTCATACTGGGGAGAAAAGTCGCGATGCCATTGCCCATTGGAAACTCGCTTTTGCGGTCTTGGGCGTGCCTTTTTCTATAAAAACCGATAATGGCCCGGCCTACGTCTCATAGAGGACGTGGCAGTTTTTACAACTATGGGGTGTAAATCATGCTTTGGGTATTCTGTATTCTCCTACTGGCCAAGCCATTGTTGAATGCGCTCATGGCACTTTGAAGCGTGTTTTAGAAAAACAAAAAGGGGGAATGCATGGAGAAACCCCACAGAGTCGCCTAGAAAAAGCGTTATACACAATTAACCATCTTACAGTGCCATCAAATTCAAATAATCCCATTATTTTGAATCACTTTCTTTCGTTGCAGTCTTCAGGTGAGACGCACCTGCCCCGAGCAAAAGTCTGGATATGGGACCTACTCACTAAGATGTGGGAAGGCCCATATGAGCTTATTGCTTGGGGTTGTGGGTATGCTTGCGTTTCCACAGATACTGGGATACGATGGCTACCCGCAAGATGCGTCCGCCCTGACCTGCGGCATCAGAAACAGAACAGGCAACGTCCGAACGATGGCCAGAATGGAGATCATCCATCAAATGACCCTTCTAATGGAAATAATGACATCGGCCATCAACCTGCTCTTTCTATGAGCAGAGACTAAATTTCAAGTCTCCGTCGGAGTCAGAATTAATAACTGAATGTACAACTGGTTTGCTAGATGTATCTCCCATGGTATTGCTGAAAAATCTCCCTGCTTGATTTAAATTAATCTTAAACAAAAAGGGGGAGTTGTGGAGAAATCTTTTGGCTGCTGCAGCATCCTGTGAAGGTTCTTTCCCTATGCAGGCTAACTAAGAAACACCTGTGGCTCGTTACACTGGGAAAGTTGCCTTGAAACAGGTGCTGTAGCATTCAGACAGTCACTCTGGGAGATGGATGGTCAAGTGACCAATAGCCTTGACCCATCTAGCAAACCACATGACTCCTGACTATTTAAGGCAGGGCTTTTACTCCTAAGGGTGAGGCATTTCCTCCTGAGCCTTGGAGGAGTATGGGCCTTCCTTAGAGTAGAGCCTGAAGCCTTCGCATTAGAACATTGGTCTGTTTGGAGCCGCCTGAAGCCTTCTTGCTGCGACAGCCTTCCACTTTAAATGAAGCACATGCATATAGTATGCTGCTTTCAACTACGTAGTCTCAAAGATCTGGGAAAAGATACAAATATTGGGATTGACCTAAAATGTAGTGTTTCATCTTGTCTTCTAATGCTTTAGAATGACTCTTTTTTTCAATGTAACTTTGAGAGGACAGATAATGCTGGAGAACACTAGTAGATTTCTCCTCACTTTTCAAAATGCCTTGCTTTCATAGCAAGATGTACAAAATTTGAGTAACTTATTGTTGTTGCTTCTTTTTTCTTAGTCTTTTTCAGACACCTGATGTTTTTTAGCAAGGTTAAGTCTTAATTTTTTAAAATTAAACTAGTTAGAATAACTCTGTTTAGAAAGTATCTATTTCTGTAAAAGGTATGGTCACTCTATGTAGCAACAATAAAATATATATTCCAAAACTGACCGATCTGCATTTGGAAAATTTGTACAGATGGATGCAGATTTACTGGTTGCATGTCTGCAGTTCTAGTATCTGAGAACTTAGCAAAAGCTAGCTGTAAGAAAGCCCTTAAGACTGTTTGAAGGCTAAAGGAGTAAATTTTGCAATTTGCAGATTCAAAAGCATGTCCAAAAATATCAATTTTAGCACAAAATAAAGAGAAGCAAAGTAGATTATAAAATACTAATGATACTATGTTGCAGTACAGTCTGCTAATATTAAAGCTGTTAGCAATAAGAATAGTTAACAGTGAAATAAAACTAATTAGTGTGGGCATGGTACAAAAATATTAAATTCTAATTTAATGTTTTTGTGTAGTCTCATCAGTTAAATGTTAATTGATTTCTAGACTCTTCAATTGGAATAATTTTCTAGGTGGAAGTCACAATGTTCTCATGACATACAACATTAAAATATGTCATTTTTGAGGTTTTCTGTGACAAGATATTTTTTTAAACTTTTTTTTTAGCTTGGTTACATGATGGAGGATTTTTCAGTAGCCTGGAAATGATGTTCACAAAATACTTGAAAGAGAAAAAAGGACAGACAAGCTCACCAATTACAATGGAATGGATAACTACATCTCATGAAGACAACCAGGCATGTATGATGGGAGTCACTTGGAAGTGAAGAAAGTTACCTAATGAAACTTCTTTAATGATTAGAAGATATCATGAATCAAAAGCATGATCATCTTAAAAGAGCATTTTTAAAAAATGTTTGTATTATTCTTGTACTGGAAGAGATATTTAAATCACTTAGCATTTGTGTGTTTTGTGGGTTTTTTAAACAGAAAACACTTGTGACTGAAATATTTTTTGCTCCATAGAACATGCCAATACTTTTTTTTTTTGGTAACAAAGAATGAGTTTCCTTTCCTGAGAATAAAATTCACGATTGAGTTACTAAGAAATGATACTTACTTGTTTACAGGAGAGTGTTTTGAAACATGGAAAAACAGAGGGGCTAAAGTGTGAACTTGAAAAGAAAGATGCAGAAATTCAGCAACCGAAAAATATAATAATTCAGTGGGAGGTATGTGCGGCAGTTGAATGCATGGACTCCGTAGATGTGATAACAGAGTGATCTTTATTATTGTTATACAGGCAGCTTTTATAGATTATTACTCTAGCTACGATGTGTCCACGCGCCCCTCACCCAGCTGTGATTGGTTACAAACAATAGTGCACGCACCTATTTTAACTTTACTATTGGCTATGCCTAAAAAGGAGCTATTTTTCACCTGCTAAACTAAACATCATTTTCTCACACACTCTATATCATCTTCCCATACTCCCATGTCAGCTTCTCACACTCCCTGCACCAGCTGTTCACACTCCCTTCTCTTTCTCATCCTCTTTATCGGTGTTTTCCAACTTCTTCACTAACACAGGCTTAAATCATCAAGGCCGGGCCCCAACAGTAACTGTGTGTATGATTCCACAGGTATGTAGTTGATAATACCTTTGAGGAGTAAATTTCATATTTTTATACATTTGGACAAAGTATTTATCAAAATGCGACTAATCTGTAGAGATGCATGAGATTGTCAACAGATTATTTCCTTTCTAGAATACAATTATTCCTGCAGTACCACATAAAGTGGTCTTTCTTGGTAAGCTAAGCATCTAAAAGTAATTAAAGTATCAAGACAAAATATAGAATCATAGAATGGTTAGGGTTGGAAGGGACCTCAAAGATCATCTAGTTCCAACCCCCCTGCCATGGGCACAGATACCTTCCACTACACCCGGTTGCTCAAAGCCTCATCCAACCCGGCCTTGAACACTTCCAGGGATGGGGCATCCACAACTCCTCTGGGCAACCTGTTCCAGTGTTTCGTCACCCTCATTGTAAAAAATGTCTTCCTTATCTCTAAACGAAATCTACTCTCTTTCAGTTTAAAACAATTGCCCCTTGTCTGACCACTACATGCACTTGTAAAAAGCCCCTCTCCAGCTTTCTTGTAGGTCCCCTTTAGGTACCGGAAGGCTGCTATAAGATCACCCTGGAGCCTTCTTTTCTCCAGGCTGAACAGCCCCAACTCTCTCAGCCTGTCTTCATAGCAGAGGTGTTCCAGCCCTTGGATCATCTTTGTGGCCCTCCTCTGGACCTGCTCCAACAGCTCCATGTCCTTCTTGTGTTGGGGACCTTAGAGCTGAATGCAGTACTCCAGTTGGGATCTCAAAACAGCAGAGCAGAGGGGCAGAATCACCTCCCTTGACCTGCTGGCCACACTTCTTTGGATGCAGCCCAGGATATGGTTGGCTTTCTGGGCTACAAGAGCACATTGCTGGCTCATGTTGAGCTTCTCATCAACTAGCATCCCCAAGTCCTTTTCCTCAGGGCTGCTCTTAATCCATTCTCCGCCCAGCCTGTACTTGTGCTTGGGATTGCCCCGACCCATGTGCAGGACCTTGCACTTGGCCTTGTTGAACTTCATGAGGTTTGCACAGGCCCACCTCTCAAGCCTGTCAAGGTCCCTCTGAATGGCATCCCTTCCCTCCAGTGTGTCCACAACACCACACAGCTTGGTGTCATCAGCAAACTTGCTGAGGGTGCACTCGATCCCACTGTCCATGTCTCCAACAAAGATGTTAAACAGCACCCGACCCAGTACTGACCCCTGAGGAACGCCACTTGTCACTGGCCTCCACTTGGACATTGAACTGTTGACCACAACTCTTTGAGTGCGACCATCCAGCCAATTCCTTATCCACCAAGTGGTCCATCCGGCAAATACGTGTCTCTCCAGTTTAGAGACAAGGATGTCATGTGGGACAGTGTCAAATGCTTTGGACAAGTCAAGGTAGATGATGTTGATTGCTCTTCCCTTATCCACCAACGCTGTAACACCATTGTAGAAGGCCACCAAATTTGTCAGGCACAATTTGGCCTTAGTGAAGTCATGTTGGCTGTCACCAATCACCTCCTTATTTTCCATGTGCCATAGCATAGCTGCCAGGAGGATCTGCTCCATGATCTTGCCAGGCACAGAGGTGAGACTGACTGGCCTGTAGTTCACTGGGTCTTCCTTTTTTCTCTTTTTAAAGATGGGGGCTATGTTTCCCCTTTTCCAGTCAGTGGGAACTTCACCGGAATGCCACAACTTCTCAAATAGGATGGTTGATGGCTTAGCAACTTCCTCCACCGGTTCCCTCAGGACCCGTGGATGCCCCTCATCAGGTCCTATGGACTTGTGCACCTTCAGGCCCTGAACGTGATCTTCTCCTACAGTGGACAGTTCTTCACTCTCCCTGTCCCTGCTTTTGCCTTCTGCGACTTGAGCGGTGCGACTAGAGCTCTTGCCAGTGAAGAATGAGGCAAATAAGTCATTGAGTACCTCAGCCTTCTCCGTATCCTGGGTAACCAGGTCTCTTGTTTCCTTGCGGAGAAGGCCCACGTTTTCCCTAGTCCTCCTTTTATCGCTGACATACCTATAGAAGTTTTTCTTGTGGCCCTTGATGTCTCTGGCCAGATTTAACTCTATCAGGGCTTTAGCTTTCCTCACCTGATCTCTGGATGCTCAAACAATTCCTCTCTATTCTTCCTAGGCTACCTGTCCTTGTTTCCACCCTCTTTAAGCTTCCCTTTTTGTGTTTGTCCAGGAGCTCCTTGTTCATCCATGTAGGCC
This sequence comes from Tauraco erythrolophus, assembly GCF_009769465.1. Taxonomy (NCBI): domain Eukaryota; kingdom Metazoa; phylum Chordata; class Aves; order Musophagiformes; family Musophagidae; genus Tauraco; species Tauraco erythrolophus. Next base: position 24,931,875 of record NC_141497.1, on the reverse strand, counting down.
TCCTGGTGTTCCTGCCTGACTTCTTTGTTCGGAGCTTGGAGGAGGTGATCCTTGAATATTAGCCAGCTTTCTTGTGTCCCTCTTCCATCCAGGGCTTCATCCCGTTGTACTCTAGTGAGGAGATCCCTGAAGAGGCCAAAGTCTGCTCTCCTGAAATCCAGGGTAGTGAGCCTGCTGTGCACCCTCCTTGCTTCCCTAAGGATGTTGAATTCCACCATTTCATGATCACTGGGCCAAGGCTGTCCTTGAGCGTCACGTTCCCCACCAGCCCTTCTTTGTTGGTGAGAACAAGGTCCAGCATAGCACCTCTCCTCGTTGGTTCCTCTACCACTTGGAGAAGGAAGTTATCATCCATGCATTCCAGGAACCTCCTGGATTGCCTATGCCCTGCTGTGTTGTCCTTCCAAAAGATATCGGGGTGGTTGAACTCCCCCATGAGGACTAGGGCTGGTGAACATGAGGCTGCTCCTATCTGTCTGTAGAGGGCCTCATCCACCCGGTCTTCCTGGTCAGGTGGTCTGTAGCAGACCCCCACTACTATGTCCCCTGTCCCTGCTCTCCCTTTAATCCTAACCCATAAGCTCTCAGTCAGGTCCTCATCCATCCCCAGGTGCAGCTCCATGCACTCCAGCTGGTCTTTGACATAGAGGGCAACTCCTCCTCCTCTTCTCCCCTGCCTATCCTTCCTAAAGAGCCTGTACCCTTCTATTCTGACAATCCAGTCATAGGATTCATCCCACCACATCTCCGTGATGCCAATAAGATCATATTCCAACAGGTGCGCACACACTTCTAACTCCTCTTGCTTGTTCCCCATGCTGCGTGCATTGACATAAAGGCATTTAAGTTGGGCCCCAGATCAATCTGACTTCCTGGCTGGAGCAGCTAGAATTCCTTTCTTCTGTTCTTCAGGTACTTCCAGCATATCTTTATCATTCTTGATATTACCCCCCTCCCCCTTTGAATCTAGTTTAAAGCCCTGTCAATGAGCCCTGCTAGCTGTTGCGCTAAGACCCTTGTTCCTGTCTGAGAAAGACAAGTCCTATCTGGTGCCAGTAGGCCTGGTGCCATGTGGCCCATGCCATTATCGAAAAAGCCAAAATTGTGGCGATGACCCCAGCCACAGAGCCACATATTAATCGACTGAATGCACTTGCTTCTTCCAGTGTCATTGCTCGTAACTGGAAGGATAGAAGAAAAGATTACCTGTGCCCCAGATCCTCTTACCAGCTGTCCCAGGGTCCTGAAATCCCTCTTGATCGACTGTGGACTCCGTGTTTCAGCTTCATCTCCACCCACATGGTAGAGTAGTAAAGGATAGTAGTCTGTGGGCCGTACCAGGCTAGGAAGTTTCCTAGCGACGTCTTTAACCTGGGCTCCAGGGAGGCAGCAGACTTCCCTCAGAGCAGGGTCAGCCCGGCATATTGGACCTTCCGTCCCCTTCAGATGGGAGTCACCTATAACTATTGCCCTTCTTTTCTTCCCTGTGGAGGCGGTCTTGATACAACGGGTAGTCGTCTCTGACCCTGGTGACCCCTCCAGTGCAGATGGCCCCTCAGCTACACCATGCATCGATGGGCCTTCCACCTCCAGAGCCTCATACCTGTTGTGCAGGGGCACCTGGGGAGCTGAGGTAGGCAAGGAGCAGGGGGGTTGCCTGTTGCCCCGAGCATGGACTTCTTTCCATTCGTGGCTCACCATGTTGTTTCTGCTGCTCCTTTCTTAAAGGAGGAGGACTCCTTACACTGTTTTCCCCCTGCTCCAATGGATCCCCTCCTCACGGGACAGTCCGCAGACTTCTCCAACATGAGTCCTACCCACAGGATGCAATCCTTATCCATCAGATTGCTCCGGCATGGGCTTTTACCACGAAGTCACGGATTCTTAGGTGACGCGCGGAAACAAACTCTACGACTCCCGGAGAGTTATAAAGCAGGTATGTTTATTGCAGCGCCAGGTGCAAGGGGGTTCTCTCCTCTACAAGCTTGCACACTGTGCCATGAAGCAGGCAATTATTTATTGCACATAATCATACATAGTCATTAGTATAGGCTGGGCTATTACAATTAGTTCTGAGAATAGGCGTATATTATGGAGATTGATTCTAGGAACTCGTTAGCATCTGCTCCTTCTCTCATCGCATGTGCCCTGCTATCTGGTGGTCGTCTATTGAGGTCTTTTGGAGGAAGGCTCATAGTCTTCTTCACTGTGTACTTTTCACCTTTGCTTGGTTGGCTGGGTTCCTGATCACAGAACCGGCTTTAACCAGATGGCTGGTCAGCCATTGCTTACAGACAATAGAGTTCCGGCTCTGTCGCTGCACCTGCACCTGCACAAACTATTTTTCTACGTTGTAATGCCTGTCAGAATGCTAAGCTTAAGGTTAGTTCCCCTAATCATAGGGAGCTGCCACCTGCTCCAGCATGGGTTCTCCACAGGCTTCAGATGCCTCTCCGCCTCATCACCAGTCTCCAGCAGCAAATGGAGACCTCCTTCAGGCACAGTCATCTCTGCTCCAGCCTGAGCTTCTCCACAGGCTGCGGGTGGGTCTCTGCTCCGTTTCTCTCATGGGCCACCTGCCACCTCACCATGGGCTGCAGGGGAATCTCAGCTCCAGCACACCTCCTCCTGCTCCATCTTCACTGACCTTGGTGTCTGCGTCGCTGTTTCTCTCAGATCTCAGTCCTCTCTCTACTGCAGCTGTGCCGGGCCCGACAAACCTCAGCAGTCCCAGCAGGATAAACTCCGCTCAGCGGGCACCCCGGGAGCGCGGCGCTTCGGAGCTCTCCCAAGCTGCGCCACCGCGGCCATCTCCAGCCAGGTGGTAGCAGCCCAGCATGGGCAGCCGCCCGTCTGGGAGGCCGAGGAGAGGGGGAGGGCAGCCCTCCACTTCCCCCCTCTTTCTACTGCATGTCTGAGCCACATTTTGGGCTTCTTTGTCCCCATCTTAAATATGGCATTCGCAGAGGCACTGATTGGCTCGGCCCTGGCCTGAGGGGGATGGGGGGTACGACCTGGCCAGAGTCTGGTCTGACAGGTTTTGGAGCCCAGGAAGTTACATGGGCTGCAGCCCCTCTCCTGCTACCAAAACCCCTTCACATAAACCCAGCCCAGAAAGCCAACCATATCCTGGGCTGCATCCAAAGAAGCATGGCCAGCAGGTCAAGGGAGGTGATTCTCCTCTGCTACTCTGCTCTCGTGAGACCCCACCTGGAGTACTGCATTCAGCTCTGAAGTCCCCAACACAAGAAGGACATGGAGCTGTTGGAGCAGGTCGAGAGGAGGGCCACAAAGATGATCTGAGGGCTGGAGCACCTCTGCTATGAAGACAGGCTGAGAGAGTTGGGGCTGTTCAGCCTGGAGAAGAGAAGGCTCTGGGGTGATCTTATAGCAGCCTTCCAGTACTTAAAGGGGGCCTACAAGAAAGCTGGAGAGGGGCTTTTTACAAGGGCGTGTAGTGATAGGACAAGGGGCAATGGCTTTAAACTGAAAGAGGGGAGATTTAGATTAGATATAAGGAAGAAATTTTTCACTCTGAGGGTGGTGAGGCATTGGAACAGGTTGCCTAGAGAAGTTGTGGCTGCCCCATCCCTGGAAGTGTTCAAGGCCGGGTTGGATGAGGCTTTGAGCAACCTGATATAGTGGAAGGTATCCCTGCCCATGGCAGGGGAGTTTGAACTAGATGATCTTTGAGGTCCCTTCCAACTCAATCCATTCTATGATTCTATGAACTGCTGCAGTAAATGCTGTAATTGTAGGTGAAGAAAAAGGAATGGTATAAAAATTAAACTGTTGTCTCTAATATCAAACTTATTCTGAATTATATTTTTTAGGATCAGAAGTTGATGCAGAAATGTTGTGCAGACCATAGAATCATAGAATATCTCAAGTTGGAAGGGACTCATAAGGATCATGGAGTCCAACTCCTTGCTCCTCACAGGGCTATCTAAAACTATATCATATGACTAAGAGTATCATCCAGATGCTCCTTGAACTCTGACAGGCTTGATGCTGTGACCACTTCCCTGGGGAGCCTGTTCCATTGACTGACCATCCTATCAGTGAAGAACCTTTTCCTTATGTCCAATCTGAACTTCCTCTGAAGCATCTTCATTCCATTTCCTTGTGTCCTATCACCCGTCACTAGAGAGAGGAGATTAGCACCTCCCCTTGCCCTGCCCCCCTTGAGGAAGTTGTAGACTTCGATGAAGTCACCTATCAGCCTTCCCTTCCCTTCCCTTCCCTTCCCTTCTCTTTTCTCTTCTCTTCCCAAGTGATCTCAGCCACTCCTCATAAGTCTTGCCCTTGAGACCTTTCACCATCTTGGTCACCCTCCTCTGGACACACTCTAATAGTTTCATGGCCGCCTTATATTGTGGAGCCCAAAACTGCACACAGTACTTGAGGGTGGGGCTGCACCAGTACAGCGTAGAGTGGGGCAATCTCTTCCTTCAACTAGCTAGATATGCTGTGTTCGATGCACCCCAGGACACAGTCAGCCCTTTTTGCTGTCAGGGCACACTGTTGACTCATATTCAACTTGCCATCAACCCAAATCCCTAGATCTCTTTCCGCGGGGCTGCTCTCCAGTCTCTTGTCCCCCAGTTTGTACCTATAAGCAGGATTACCCCGTCCTGCCTATCATAACAGATTATTATAGGAAGAGGAAATAAAAGCACAGGAGGAAGCAAGGAAGTGGGGAAAAAAAAGTAAAATCGAGAATAAAGAAATGAAAAGATCTTGTTCAAAATAAAAATAGCCTATGGAGGAGTAAGAACTCAAAATCCTTTGCTGGATCATTTTCATTTTCTATGCATTGTGTATAAACTGTATTCTGAACTATCTCAATTTGAACACACAAGCATGTTGTCATGTTTCATGGTATTTTCTACCTTGACACTTTCAGTATAGGTAAATAAACTCCCTTTTCCATTTTATCTATACCAAAATTAAGATGATGAAACTAACGTTAAAACTTCCTCTTTGCTTAATTAAGGGCTTTTTATGATTTGCAAGTTATTCTTTTATATGAATTTGTATTCTCCGTCCCTCAGGTTGTCCTGGTTTCAGCTGGGACAGAGTTAGCTCTTCTTTTTATAAGCCAGAAGAGCTCTGTGTTTTGGTTTTAGTCTGAGACTTGTTATGAGAAGAATGTTGATAGCGCACTGAGGTTTATAGTTGGCACTGAGGTCTCAAGGACTTTTCAGCTGCCGTGTTCTTGCCAGTGTGCAGGAGCACAACAGGATAGAGGGGAGCATAGCTGGGACAAAGGGTCCACAACTCTCCTTATGATTTGTACTTAGACTTAGGATTGAGGGCCAAACTGGCCAATTAGTATTCCATATCATGCAGCGTCATGTCCAGTATAAAAATGAGGGTCAGTCGGAAAGAAGGGCCTTTGCTCTTCCGGGACTCTCACTTTCGGACTCTCAGAGTGCTCTCTCTGTCTCGCTCTCTATTTTCAGGCCTCCTGTTTGTCTGGGATTGCAGTATTGGGACTTATCTGTTTCAGGATCGTTAATTTGGGACGAGACAGGCCTCGGTCAAGGGGTGGTGAGCAATTACACCGTACACCACTCGTTTGTATATATTTATCATTGTATACACATATATATATATATTAGTAGCAGTAGTATTAAATTGTTCTTATCTCAACCCACAGGTCTCTTTTCCCTTTCTCCTTTAATTCTCTTCCTCATCCCCGAGGGGTGGGGGAGGGTGAGTGAGTGGCTCTGAGGAGTTTAGTTGCCGGAGCGGCCTAAACCACAACACAGGTATTGTCATCTGGCTGTCCAGGTCTCAGGCTGTAGGAAGTGCCTGAGCCTCTCCATGGTAAGTGGTGAGAACAACTGTGTGAGGTGCGACCAGGTGGATGATCTGCTCATCATGGTTGCAGAGCTGTGGGAGGAAGTAGAAAGGCTGAGAAGCATCAGGGAGTCTGAGAAAGAGAGAGATTGGTGGTGTCAGGCTCTGCCTGACCTGAAGCAAAACCAGGAAGAACCACAAAAGGAAACCCAAAATGAAGGGGATTCTGATTCCTCACCCCACATGGCAGAAGACAGTAACTCAAAGGTGAGACATGAATGGAAACAAGTCTGTGCTCGAGGCAACCGGCGACCCCCCTCCTTGCCTACCTCAGCTCCCCAGGTGCCCCTGCACAACAGGTATGAGGCTCTGGAGGTGGAAGGCCCATCGACGGATGATGTGGCTGAGGGACCATCTGCACTGGAGGTGTCACCAGGGTCAGAGAGGACTACCCATTGTATCAAGATCGCCTCCACAGGGAAGAAAAGAAGGGCAACAGTTATAGGTGACTCCCATCTGAAGGGGACGGAAGGTCCAATATGCCGGGCTGACCCTGCTCTGAGGGAAGTCTGCTGCCTCCCTGGAGCCCGGGTTAAAGACATCGCTACGAAACTAGCCTGGTACGGCCCATGGACTACTATCCTTTATTGCTCATTCATGTGGGGGGTGATGAAGCTGAAACATGGAGTCCACGGTTGATCAAGAGAGACTTCAGGGTCCTGGGACAGCTGGTAAGAGGATCTGGGGCACAGGTAATCTTTTCTTCTATCCTTCCAGTTGCAAGCAGTGACACTGGAAGAAGCAAATGCATCCAGTCGATTAATATGTGGCTCTGTGGCTGGGGTCATCACCACAATTTTGGCTTTTTCGATAATGGGATGGGCCACATGGCACCAGACCTACTGGCACCAGATAGGACTTGCCTTTCTCAGAGGGGAACAAGTGTCTTAGCACAACAGCTAGCAGGGCTCATTGACAGGGCTTTAAACTAGATTCAAAGGGGGAGGGGGGTAATATCAAGATTTATAAAGATATGCTGGAAGTACCTGAAGAACAGAAGGAGGGAATTCCAGCTGCTCCAGCCAGGAAGTCAGATTCATCTGGGGTCCAACTTAAATGCCTTTATGCCAATGCGCGCAGCATGGGGAACAAGCAAGAGGAGTTAGAAGTGTGTGCGCGCCTGCAGGAATATGATCTTATTGGCATCACGGAGATGTGGTGGGATGAATCCTATGACTGGATTGTCAGAATAGAAGGGTACAGGCTCTTTAGGAAGGATAGGCAGAGGAGAAGAGGAGAAGGGGTTGCCCTCTATGTCAAAGACCAGCTGGAGTGCATGGAGCTGCACCTGGGGATGGATGATGACCTGACTGAGAGCTTATGGGTTAGGATTAAAGGGAGAGCAGGGACAGGGGACATAGTAGTGGGGGTCTGCTACAGACCACCTGACCAGGAAGACCGGGTGGATGAGGCCCTCTACAGACAGATAGGAGCAGCCTCATGTTCACCAGCCCTAGTCCTCATGGGGGACTTCAACCACCCTGATATCTTTTGGAAGGACAACACAGCAGGGCATAGGCAATCCAGGAGGTTCCTGGAATGCATGGATGATAACTTCCTTCTCCAAGTGGTAGAGGAACCAATGAGGAGAGGTGCTACGCTGGACCTTGTTCTCACCAACAAAGAAGGGCTGGTGGGGAACGTGACGCTCAAGGACAGCCTTGGCCCAGTGATCATGAAATGGTGGAATTCAACATTCTTAGGGAAGCAAGGAGGGTGCACAGCAGGCTCACTACCCTGGATTTCAGGAGAGCAGACTTTGGCCTCTTCAGGGATCTCCTCGCTGGAGTACAATGGGATGAAGCCCTGGAGGGAAGAGGGGCCCAAGAAAACTGGTTAATATTTAAGGATCACCTCCTCCAAGCTCAGGAGCGGTGCATCCCAACAAAGAAAAAGTCAGGTAGGAACATCAGGAGGCCTGCATGGATGAACAAGGAGCTCCTGGACCAACTCAAACACAAAAAGAAGGCCTACAGAGAGGGAAGCAAGGACAGGTAGCCTGGGAAGAATACAGAGAAATTGTTTGAGCATCCAGAGATCAGGTTAGGAAAGCTAAAGCCCTGATAGAATTAAATCTGGTCAGGGACATCAAGGGCCACAAGAAAGACTTCTATAGATATGTCAGTGATAAAAAGAGATCTAGGGAAAACGTAGACCCTCTCTGGAAGGAAACAGGGGACCTGGCTACCCGGGATATGGAGAAGGCTGAGGTACTCAACGACTTCTTTGCCTCCATCTTCACTGGCAAGAGCTCCAGCTGCACAGCCCAAGTCACAGAAGGCAAAGGCAGGGACTAGGAGAATGTAGGAGATCAGGTTCGAGACCATTTAAAGAACCTGAAGGTGGACAAGTCCATGGGACCTGATGACGTGCATCCATGGGTCCTGAGGGACCTGGCAGATGAAGTTGCTAAGCCACTATCCATCATATTTGAGAAGTCATGGCAGTCTGGTGAAGTTCTCACTGACTGGAAAAGGGGAAACGTAGCCCCCATCTTTAAAAAGGGAAAAAAAGAAGACCCAGGGAACTACAGGCCAGTCAGTCTCACCTCTGTGCCCAGCAAGATCATGGAGCAGATCCTCCTGGCGACTATGCTAAGGCACATAGAAAACAAGGAGGTGATTGGTGACAGCCAACATGGCTTCACTAAGGGCAAATCCTGCCTGACTAATTTGGTGGCCTTCTATGATGAGGTTAGAGCATTGATGGATAGGGGAAGAGCAACTGACATCGTCTACCTTGACTTATCCAAAGCATTTGATACTGTCCCACACGACATTCTTGTCTCTAAACTGGAAAGACATGGTTTTGATGGATGGACCATTCGGTGGATAAGGAATTGGCTGGATGGTCGCACTCAAAGAGTTATAGTCAACGGTTCAATGTCCAAGTGGAGGCCAGTAACGAGTGGTGTTCCTCAGGGGTCAGTACTGGGGCCGGTGCTATTTAACATCTTTGTTGGAGACATGGACAGTGGGATCGAGTGCACCCTCAACAAGTTTGCTGACGACACCAAGCTGTGTGGTGTTGTGGACACGCTGGAGGGAAGGGATGCCATCCAGAGGGACCTTGACAGGCTGGAGAGGTGGGCCTGTGAGAACCTCATGAAGTTCAACAAGGCCAAGTGCAAGGTTCTGCACATGGGTCAGGGTAATCCCAAGCACAAGTACAGGCTGGGCGGAGAATGGATTGAGAGCAGCCCTGAGGAAAAGGACTTGGAAGTGCTGGTGGATGAGAAGCTCAACATGAGCCGACAATGTGTGCTTGCAGCCCAGAAAGCTAACCGTTTGAAGCCAACCAATTGAAGCTCTAGGACAGACGAAACTTGGGATAGGCTTTAGCCAATTTTTGCTATTTCAGTTTTAAAACATTTTAACAGTTTTTTAATCGGTTTAGTAAAACTTTACTGCACCAATTTAGTTTCTGAGAAATTATCCCAGTAGTAGACCAAGCCAACAAATCACTTGATGAATCAGACTATTGTAGGAAAAGGTAATTAATTCAAGGATAACTTAAGTGTAAGGGAGAAAGGACATTTGACTCTAGAATTCAAAGCCATCCATATATTTAATACTAAAACAGGGATAGGAATCTGGAATATCCTATCTGATGGATAGATAAGAAAATCACTCATGTTTTGGAAAGGACCTAATCTGGTGATACTAAATTTAAGTATGGATTAAGGGGGAGTAGTATGGGGGAGGGGAGTTGTGTCTTTTTTTTGGTCCAAATTTGAGGAAAATCTGATTCCCAGGTATGGAATGCTTCCATAGTAATTCTATTCTTAAAGTAATAAAAGGTTGTTATTTGAGATATTAAGTGTTACTCTTAAGCTGATGCTAAACAAGTAACCTAGAAGCAAAAGGCAATTTTATGATCTCTCTTTACATAGGTTCAGAAACTGTATGTAATTTTTCTCCCTGTCCTGGTTTTAGGTGGGACAGAGTTAGCTCTTCTTTTTAGCAGCTAGAAGAGCTCCGTATTTTGGTTTTACTCAGAGGCTCGCTCTGAGAAGAATGCTGATAGCAAGCTGATGTTTGTGGTTGGACGTGAGACTCCAAGGACTTTTCAGTGTGCCGGAGTGCAGAAGCACGGCGGGATAAGGGGGAGCATAGCCGGGACAAGGGGGCCACGATTCCCCTTGTGATTTGTGGTGGAACTTAAGATTGAGGGCCAAACTGGCCAATTAGTATTCCATATCATGCAGCGTCATGCCCAGTATAAAAGTGAGGGTCAGCCGGAAAGAAGGGCTTTTTGTGCTTTGGCTCTTTCGCCGCTTTTGCTCTTTTGCGCTTGCTGTGCTTTTGCTCTATTGCCTTTTTTTTTCTCTCTCTTCCAGTACTCCCACTCTCAAAGTACTATCTCTCTCTCTCCCCCCCTCTATTTTGGGGCCTCGCGTTTGTCCGGGATTGCAGCTTCGGGACGAGACGGGCTTCGCATACGAGGGGGTGGTGAGCATCTACCCTGTGTATTAAATCATCTGTATTAAATTGTTCTTATCTCAACCCACAGGTATCCCATTTATCCTTTAATTCTCTCCCTCATCCCTGGGACTGGGGGAGGGTGAGTCAACGACTGGGGGTGGGGGGCGGTTTGGTTGCCAGAGCGGCCTAACCCACAACGCTCCCTTTCTTTTTAACATGAAAGTCATACAGGTCATGGTACGGCTTTGTTACTTCATACAATATCATCGTGTATTATATTATATGCAAGTAATAGCCTAATTATATGTAGGACATCAACACGTTAATATTATAAAACTCATAATAACATTTTTAATGTATTGGAACTTCTGTGAAAAATGTTCATTTGATTCGTGTCAATATGGGTCAATGGATGTGCAAATAGGTGGCGAGGAGTAGAGTGTGCCTATTCAAGATAAGTGATTGTCTTAGTTTAAGATCTCTGTGAAATGCAAAAACGTAAACCTGCGAAATGCCTCATGATGCTGCTAACCACCAGAGTGATACACAGAATGCTCTGTCACTACAGAGGAGAGAACTCTGGTGACAGTTCATCATGATGCAAAACGAAATAAAAGGAAATGGTGAAAAGTAGAAAAGGATGGAGAGCATAGATGCTGGGAAGCACTCTTTAGGTGGTCACCTTCCGCTTCAGGATTTTTCAGTCATTTAGAATATCCTGTTATAATACTGTTAATAGCTACAGCTGCTTTAATATTGTTACTAACACTGCTGTATATATGGGTTTGGCGCATGTTTAAGAGGGTATCTTCAATGCACAAAATGTTATATCAATCAGGAAACTTACGCAAGTAAAAGAATTTACTTGATTTAATAAAAAGGGAGGACTGATAGAGGGAATATAGGAAATCACATAAGAGGGTATATATTAGTTATTGTTTAAATATTAAATACTAACAAGTTATTGTTTAAATATTAAATACTAACTGCTACATTAACTGCTGTATGAATTATTGCTTGCCTTTATTAAGTTGTGAAGTCCCAGTCCCTGCTGGCTGCCCAGGGAGGAGGCTGGTGAGAGAGATAAGACAAATGCCAGCAAAGTTGTAACTCATGACCCACACATCTGTAGGGAGGAAGGGAGACAAAAACTAGCCTATGTGGGCAAGATAAGGACTAACAAGAACTAACATTTGTCTTCAGACAGTGATAGGTAGGTGTGAAATATGTTCATTTGATTCGTGTCAATATGGGATGTGCAAATAGGTGGCAAGGAGTAGGGTGTGCTTATTCAAGATAAGTGATTGTCTTAGTTTAAGATCTCTGTGAAATGCAAAAACGTAAACCTGCGAAATGCCTCATGATGCTACTAACCAGGAGCCCCAATTGTGAAATGTGTTCCCCTGATACATGGCAATATAAAACAATGTTAGGGCCGCACAGTGAAATATGACCTTCTCTGTATATGTAACCTTTAACCATTCTGTTCGTTCTTGTATAACTGTAGTCCTAGAGAAAGCAGAATGGTATGTGTATAGTTCTCGCTTCTTGCAAAAGCCACCTAACGTTTTGGGTTTTTTTTTTCTCTTCTTCTTTTGCTTTACTGCCAGTTGCAAGGTGTTAGACAAGAGGGGCCTAGGGGCCTGTATGCGCTTAATCTCTAATCTCGCTTAACCACTTTTAAGTTAGCTTGCTTAAGTCACGTATCTGTAAGTTGCATAACCCTTGTGTAAGATAAGCAGGAGCCAAGATGGAGAACAAGGACGATCCTGATGACTTCGCAAAGCAGAGTCATGATGACTTCGCTAGTTTTCTGGGGAGGTGAAAAAGTCATCATGAGGAAGACATACAGCCTTCATCCCTGAGACCCCTACTCACAACCACCAGGAGACACTGCGCATGCGCAACTGGGGGGGGTTAGGGGTGGAGACTATGGAGATGACTTCTCTGAGCTCATTGTAATAAGACCACCTTTTCTCGGAAATAATTGAGAATATGGATTAGTAAAAGGAATATAAACCAGAAATAAGAACTATATGGTGTGCGTCTTGGTGGAGCGGAGACTCCCGGCGCACCCAGCGCTGTTTGCTTGCTTTTATTTGCCTAATAAATTGTAAACTTTAATTGGAGTTCTGTTTGGGACTCACTCATTTATCACAGTAGGAGACAACCAGATGTCCACTCAAGGACAGGCTAGTCTGGAACCGGTTTGGCTCTGCAAATGCAGCCAAATCAGGAATTTTAGGGAAGAGGTGAAAAGTGTACAGTGAGGAAGACCTCCGGCCTTCATCCTGAAGACCCCTGCCCACGACCACCAAAAGGCGTGTCAAGGAGGAGCCTGAGGCGGAGCCTGAGGCGGGGACTATGGAAATAATCTCCTGGGAGAGACTGACCTTTTAGGGGGGGTTATGTTTGTATAAATACAAGAAAAACTGCCACAGCGGGTGTGCGTCTTGGTGGAGCGGAGACTCCCGGCGCACCCAGCGCTGTTTGCTTGCTTTTATTCGCCTAATAAATTGTAAACTTTAATTGGAGTTCTGTTTGGGACTCACTCATTTATCACACTTCAGAGTACTGAAGTCATCTGATTATATCCGAAAATAAATTTAAAACTTCCATATGGCAGTTTAAGGAACTATTTGTCTCTGTCTCTTTTTAAGATTTAAAATCTTCAAACTACCACCCCTAACGCGCAAGCGCGCCGAAGGTGAACCTACGCCCGAGGAGACAGCTTCCCCTTTTTAGTAACTTCCCCGGTGTTAGGCGTCATCAGTGCGCGCCGCGGGTAAGCTGGGTTGTGTCTGTCTGCCGCTTTGGGAGCGAGGCCGCGGCGCGGGGGACTCGCCTGGAATCGTGCGGTTGGAGCGAGTCAGGTCCCACCTGCCATGTCGGAGAGTGCGGAGAGCTCTGCGGAGGCTCACAGCTCCTCTGAGTCATCCGCTCAGGGATTCGCCGCTGCTGAGTCGCGGATCATCAAAATCACAGTGAAGACTCCCAAGGAGAAGGAAGAGTTCGCTGTGCCCGATACCAGCAGCATCCAGCAGGTGAGGGGTTGGAGGCGCAGCCAGGGGGAAGAGCTCTTGTCTGTGGTTTCCGCCTCCCACGCTAAAGGATGAGGGTCTTTCGTGATGACAAAGCAGCTTCTGCTTATCTGAGCTGTTCTCGGGGCTGACCCGGTCTGGTGGAGAGCCGCTGCTAACTGAGGCTATCGGGAATGGTGAATAAACCTGCGTCGTCTCCTCCACGGCTCCTCCTTGTTGTGATGCTGAGAGCCGGCCCGGGAGGAGGATGTAACTCGTTTCGTAATTCTGAGTTGCCCTGCTGAGATGACTCAGTTTGGCAGTAGGAGGCTCGCTGGCTAACTAGTACAACTGTAGAAAACATATGCAATCACCGACGTGGCAATGCTATAGTGCAAATAATTATATCGATCTAAAATTTGCTTTAGAAACAGTGAGTAGGTTATGGCAAAGATCTCTTAATTTTAGAAAAGCCTCGTCTTTAGACTGTATAAAACTTTCACTACAAATAAAGTACAGCTTCTGCTGTGTTTCAGTGCACTAGATAACTAGATAACTCTGAATTGTTAGGGTCTTTGTTCTAAGTTTTTATGAAACTTAGTATCTCATTGTGCCTTTAGCTCAAGAGAAACGGTGGCACTTACTGAATCATTGACACTGTTTCCTGCAGCACTTCAGTTTTTTGGAGGCCTTCCATGTGAGTATTTACCAGGACTTAATTTTTTTAGATTAGGAGGCTACAAATCATAGGAAAGGTGGGGTCAGAGCATGAGGCAGATATCTATAAAGCCAGTCTTTCCTACTTGTGAAGGATGTAGTTATTGTTATGCTAAAATACTTAAAAAGGTGAAGCTCCCTGAAGGAGATTCAGAGCTTACTTCATTTTCTATAAAATGTCTCTGAAATTCAATGTATGCAACTTGTTTTTTTGTGCAGTTGATAACTGCAAACCTAACAAAAAAAAAACAATTACGTATTTAAGAGTGCAACCGATGTATAGAAATCGAGCTTTAAATCGTTAGTTGCTGATGAGTCAGAAGACGTTGTTTTCAGAGGGGAAATGCAAAACGTGAGTTAAAAAGCTGAGTGATCTTCTAGCTAGGGTGCTGGCTCTATAAGTTTTACAGACTCTTGCGCCATCTAGTTGTAAAATTCTTTGTAGTTGCGTTTTGTTTTTTATAAAACATGCTGGTTCTAATTTAAGGATCACATTTGTTCTGAAAAACAGTTTGATTGCAATAATATTGAGGACTTCAGGAATTATAAAAAAACTCGTTTAAGATGTGAATTTGTGATATAGCTAACTTTAACAACGTAGTTTCAAATGTGAGTCCCACTGGGAATATCAGGTTTTTCTAGTAGATGGTTGTCTTAAAAATTGAAATAGTTATACAAGCTAACAAAACCATATTTTTTTACTGAAACCAATCGTACATTTTTAAGTGATTAATAGAACATATTGCTTTAAAATGTCTTTGTTGTCTATAGGTATCTTAAACTTTAAATATTGTCTTGGTATCTCTTTGAGCTGATATCCACAGGAGGATTCAACTGCAAATATAATCTGTTAAGTAAGACTGCTGCTGCCCCTGTGAGTCTGCCATTTGCTTTGGTTCCTGGACAAAGTTACAGCTAGCACAAAAAATATGCAAGACTGTAGTGTGACTAGTATTGGCTGTTTTTCTTCAACTGTCAAAATAAGTTGTTGTTAATAATAAGCATTATATAGCATAATAACAATAGATGTGATATTTCTAGAGCCAGCCCTGAAAATAGGTTAGCCTCAAATAAACAAATTGAGCATCTGTTCAAATGCATCTGGGATCAGCAAGTGGGTTGTTCTGTTGATAATAGGCAAGCCCACAATGTCTGCCCTGTTTAGGGGGGAGGGGGAGAGGAGGCCTAAACTCGTACAACTGAATAGCTTTTATTTTGTTATGTGTTCCTGTAGCTAATATTATGACTTAGTGACTTGGTTTTGTTTACAGTCACTTCAGAATACAGCCAAAACAAAGCTCTAAGACTTTTTAGATAAATATTTTGGGTTATTTGGGCTGAATTTAGGGCTACACAAAGTGTATTTTATGCTGCTCCGTTGATGTAAGTCAAGTTTGCAACCATTCAAAGTTGAGGAAGATTTTCCTATGTTAGAAGACTTCAGTAACGTAGGATTTGTTATTGCTGATCCTACGTTGTGCCTCTAGAACAGGCAGTATGTAGGTTAGAATGGAAAATAACCCTCAAGTACCAAGCTGCTCTGGGAGGTCAGTTGGTTGTGTTGCCCATCTGTCTCTATTTTCCATGGAACTTATTTGATTATGCTGAGCACAGCTTGGCTCAGTATAAGGACAAGGACCAAATATTTGCTTTCTTGACTTGGTATGATACTGAACTTGCAGGCCCATATGCTGCTCTATACAAAGACTTCTATTCATGGTAGGTAAAGATGAATGCCTATAAGCCTGCTGATTTGAAATCCCAATACACAGGAGACTTTAGATCAATTAGCTCTGTTTGTCTTTCATTTTTTTCCTTTATTTTGTGAGTTCTGTAGGCTTGACTTAACAGTGTGTTTTGGTAAAACTCTCATACGCAGAGAGAGTGAGTAGTCATATTACAGACTACTTGTGCATTACTATCTCTTCTTAGTGAATGACTTGAATTCTTTGAGCGATGAGGTGTTGGAACTGGTTATATTAAAAGCGATTTTACTTTCTTCATTTAATCTGTTTACCCTGTAGGCATTCTTGGAATGCCAGTGTTGCTATTTTGACATAGTTCAAGATGTAATTGTAATTGATTCAGAGTTACTATCCACTAGCATGTATGCAGACTTTAAGATATCAAATTATGCATTTTGTGAACATTATAACTCTTAGAGAATAACATAGGTTGCTTTATATTTTTAATTATTAGGCTAATGGAGTTTGGATATAGCAAATGTGCACTATTAATTTTAAAAGCCTGTAGTTGTTGCAGAGAATTATTATCAATCCTATGATCATCTGAAAATTTCAGGTTAATGTTTGTTTGGAAAAGTTAGCGAAATCAAATTTAGTTCATATAACCATAGAAAACAGTTCAATTTTTTTTTCTCTATTTTTATTTAATGTCAACCTTTCTTCAGTGAGGAATATAGTTTTCAGTAGTAATAGATTATTATCAGCATGTAGTATATTTTTAAACTAATTATATACCTGAACATTGTGCTTTCTGTACTACACTGAATTATAAAAAAACTCACCTACTGAACTATATGTGTAAATTTATACATCGTGTTGGGACTCTGTTCATTGACAAGTGGAGATCTGGTTAGAGTTGTATTCTCTGTTTAAAATTTGAATAAATATTATTGTTGAAACTTTAAATCCATAAATCCAGTGTTTCAGATTTATGTCTGGTTTTCACAATCGCAAGTTGGCCACGTTTGGCATATAAAGATCATGTGTACATGTTAAGGGGAGCATTGGGTGATTTGATAGTGGAACATCTTTCCTAACTTCTGTATGCTTTTAATATTTCTTATAATGCTTTATTTCATAAAGACGGCTTAATTTCAATTCTTTTAACATAACCAGTTCTGTCTTCCCTGTAGTTCAGGGATTACTGAATGGTACAACCAAAAGAGGTTGGAACTAATATAGTCAAACAAGTTATACAAGAACAAACAGAATGGTTAAAGGTTACACATACAAAAAGGTCATATTTCACTATTTGACCCTAACATTGTTTTATATTGATATGTATCAGGTGAACCCTTTTCACAATTAGGGCCCCTGGTTAGTAGCATCATGAGGCATTTTGCAGGTTTACGTTTTTGCATTTCACAGAGATCTTAAACGAAGATAATTGCTTATCTTGGATAAGCACACCTGTTGTCCCATATTAACACGAATCAAATGAACATATTTTACATTTTTACATTATTGTTATTGTATTCAGTTACTAGAGCAGTACAATCAACTAGTTTCTGTGAACATGTTAGGTGCTAGATGTGGAGAAACTACTTTTCTACAACTTCAAGCCTTTTTTTTTATGTTTGGATAAAACTGAACATGTTTTGCGGTATTGTAGTGGCTAGTACTATTGCAGTTGTAGATGCCCCATCCCTGGAAGTGTTCAAGGCCAGGTTGGATGAGGCTTTGGGCAACCTGGTGTAGTGGAGGGTTTCCCTGCCCATGGCAGGGGGGTTGGAACTAGATGATCTTTGAGGTCCCTTCCAACCCTAACCATTCTATGATTCTATGAAGTCAAGCTTGAATTTTTGGACAGTGAAACAAATTGACTAAAACCGTTGTTTGTAGTATCTACATATTAATAAAAAGGGAAGAGTTAGTGCAGTAGGAGAATTAGATGGAAATGTTCATCATTCACAGCCAGCTGGCAAGACTGAACTTTTTCTGCTTCTGGTTTCCCTAAGTGTCAAACTATTCTAAAGCATTATTTCTAATTTACTGATAGTGTTATCTAGTTCAATTGTACAAATTGAAGATTTAACTACTCCAAAGATTATTTTCTTACAACTGCCTTAATATGTATGAATTCCCATTATTGTCTCCTTTCCCTTCCTTCATTTGCTGTCAATTGCATACGTTTAATTTGAGACATTGCAATGATGCGTATTGGATTGACACTTAAAGTTCTGTTTAGGGTAAAGAAAATTGAGCTAGTTGTCTTCATTGCTCACATCTAACAATTTCCAGAGTTTATGCTGTTTTTATTACCATGGCACTGGAGCACCTCATTCCCTGAACTCTTTGTTGCCAGTGAGAGTGATGGAGTCCTATAAAAGCTACTCAGATAAGACCATTCCGGTCAAATCTGTCATTATCTCAACCCTTTGAGCCCTGTTGGGTGCCACAAAGGACTGTCATGGTTTACGCCCTCCAGCAACTAAACGCTAGCAGCCGCTCACTCACCCCCCCCACCTCCGGGATGAGGAAGGGAATTAAAGGAGAAAAGGGAAAGAAACCCGTAGGTTGAGATAAGAACAATTTAATACTACTGCTACTAATATATATATATATATGTGTATACAATGATAAATATATACAAACGAGTGGTGTACGGTGTAATTGCTCACCACTGCTTGACCGAGGCCTGTCTTGTCCCAAACTAATGATCCCGAAACAGATAAGTCCCGATACCGCAATCCCGGACGAGCCAGAGGCCCTAAAATAGAGAGCAAGAGAGCGAGTGCCCTCTGAGAGTGAGAGTCCCGGAAGAGCAAAGGCCCTTCTTTCCGGCTGACCCTCGCTTTTATACTGGGCATGATGCTGCATGATATGAAATACTAATTGGCCAATTTGGCCCTCAATCCTAAGTCTAAGTACAAATCATAAGGAGAGTTGTGGACTCCCCGTCTCGGCTATGCTCCTCCCTATCCTGTTGTGCTCCTGCACACTGGCAAGAACACGGCAGCTGAGAAGTCCTTGAGGTCTCAGTGCCAACTATAAACATCAGTGCGCTATCAACGTTCTTCTCAGAGCAAGTCTCAGACTAAAACGAAAACACAGAGCTCTTCTAACTGCTAAAAAGAAAGAGCTAACTGTCCCAGCTGAAACCAGGACAAAAACAAAAAAACCCACACTTGTATTGAAAATTATTTTCAGGATTGTTTTGGACAGATAAATAAATGATAAATAATTAGGGAAAGCGAGAAGGAAATTGACAGCTGCCATAATCTGGTTGTGGCAGAGCTGAAAGATGAAGTGGAGAGGGTAAAGGGGATCAGGGAATGTGAGGAATTAGGGGACAAGGAGCAATGGCACAAGGTCCCTGCTCGGCGAGGCAAGCGCAATTGCCTGGCAATTCCCTCGCCCCCCCAGGTGTCCTTATGTAACAGGTACAGTGCTCTGCGAGGGGAACTGGATGACAGGGAGGGTGATGGCTGTCCCTGCTTGGAGGTGTCTCCAAAGCCGGGTCGGACTGCCATGGGTATTAAAACCTCATCAAAAGAAGAAAACATAGACGAGGGCCCACGCAGAGGGTTGCCTAAGGGGAGTCAGTCTGCTCCACGATTTCTGACTGCCTCTGTTAAAAGAAAAAGGAGGGTAATTGTCATGGGTGATTCCCTTCTGAAGGGAACAGAGGGGCCAATATGTCGACCGGACCCAACCCACAGGGAAGTCTGCTGCCTCCCTGGGGCCCGGGTCAGGGACGTCACTAGGAAACTCCCTGATCTGGTATGGCCCTCTGATTATTATCCATTACTGGTCATGCAGGTCGGAACTGATGAGCTAACAGAGAGAAGTCCAAAGGACATCAAAAGGGACTTCAGGGCATTGGGGCGACTGGTCGAAGGGTCAGGAGCCCAGGTAGTGTTTTCTTCAGTCCCTTTAGTGGCAGGAAAGAACATAGAAAGGAACAGAAAATCAGATTTGATTAACAGATGGCTCAGAGGCTGGTGCTACCGATGGAAATTTGGTTTCTTTGATCATGGGAAGGCTTTCGCTGAACCGGGTCTGATGGCACCGGATGGGACATGCCTTTCTCAGAGGGGAACCAGGGTCTTAGCTCAAAAGTTAGCAGGGCTCATTGGCAGGGCTTTAAACTAGATTTGAAGGGGGAGGGGGGGAATATCAAGAATGGTAAAGATATGCTGGAAGTACCTGTAGAACAGAAGAAGGGAATTCCAGCCACTCCAGCCAAGAAGTCAGATTCATACCGCTGTCAGCATGGCACCAGTGCCAGCACCGAGGGTCCAGAAGCTGAGGAAGGATCGCAGGTATGTTCAAACGAACTTACACTGCCGTCCAAGAGAACCCCTGTCGCTCCAGCCAGCGAGTCGGCTTTGTCGGAGGTCCAGCTGAAGTGTATGTACACCAACGCACGCAGCATGGGAAATAAACAGGATGAGCTGGAGATGCGTGCACATGAGCAGGGCTACGACCTTATTGGCATCACGGAGACGTGGTGGGACGACTCCTATGACTGGAGTGTCAACATGGAGGGGTATAAGCTTTTTAGAAAGGACAGGAAGGGGAGACGAGGAGGGGGTGTCGCTCTCTACGTCAGCAACTGGCTGGAGTGCATGGAGCTTCGCCTGGGGTTGGAGGAGGAGCTGACAGAGCTTATGGGTCAAGATTAGAGGACGGGGACGAATAGGCGATGTTACGGTAGGGGTCTGTTACAGGCCACCTGGCCAGGAGGACAGAGCAGATGAGGCGCTTTATAGCCAGATAGGAGCAGCCTTGTGGTCACAAGCCCTGGTCCTCATGGGGGAATTCAACCACCCTGACATCTGTTGGAGAGACAATATGGCAGGGCACAGGCAGTCCAGGAGGTTCCTGGAATGCGTGGACAAAAACTTCCTCCTGCAGGTGATAGAGGAGCCGACAAGGAGGGGTGCCATGCTTGACCTTGTGCTCACCAACAAGGAGGGACTGGTGGGCGATGTGACACTTAAGGACAGCCTTGGCTGCAGTGACCACGACACGGTGGAGTTCAAGATCCACGGGGCAGCAAGGAAACTATTCAGCAAGCTCTGTGCCCTAGACTTCAAGAAGGTAGACTTCGGCCTCTTCAAGGACCTGATGGGCAAAGTGCCATGGGAGGTGGCCCTGGAGGGACGAGGGGCCCAGGAAAGTTGGTCCACATTCAAGGAGCACCTCCTCCAAGCTCAGCAGAGGTGCATCCCGATGAAGAACAAGTCGGGCAAAAAGACCAGGAAGCCCGTGTGGATGAGCAAGGAGCTCCTGGACCAACTGAAAATGAAGAGGTTAGCCTATAGAGGGTGGAAGCAGAGACAGATAGCCTGGGAGGAATACAGAGAAGCTGTACAAGTGACCAGGGATCAGGTGAGGAAGGCTAAAGCCCTGAAGGAATTGAATTTGGCAAGGGATATAAAAACCAATAAGAAAAGCTTCTATAGGTATGTAGGGGACAAAAGGAAGTCCAAGGAGAATGTAGGCCCCCTCCGGAAGGATACTGGTGCTCTGGTTACCCGCGATATAGAGAAGGCTGAGTTACTCAATGACTTTTTTGCCTCAGTCTTCACTGATAAAGCCTCTTGTCTTACTGCCCAAGCTGTGGAAAGAATTAGCAGGGACTGTGAGGATGAACCACTGCCCACTGTACTTGAAGAGCAGGTTCGGGAACATCTGAGGAACTTGAAGGTGCACAAGTCCATGGGACCTGATGAGATCCATCCGCGGGTCCTGAAGGAACTGGCGGATGAAGTTGCCAAGCCACTGGCCATTGTATTTGAGAAGTCGTGGCAGTCTGGCGAGGTCCCCGATGACTGGAAGAGAGGGAACATAACCCCCATATTTAAAAAGGGGAACAAGAAGGACCCGGGCAATTACAGGCCGGTCAACCTCACCTCTGTGCCTGGCAAGGTCATGGAGCAGATTCTCCTGGGAACCATGCTAAGGCACATGGAGAGCAAGGAGGTGGTGGGTGACAGTCAACATGGCTTCACCAAAGGCAGATCGTGCCTGACCAACTTGGTGGCCTTTTATGATGGGGTGACAGCATCGGTGGACAAGGGTCGACCAACGGATATCATCTACCTGGACTTGTGCAAAGCTTTTGACACTGTCCTGCACGACATTCTTCTCTCTAAACTAGAGAGGCATGGGTTTGATGGATGGACCACTCGGTGGATAAGGAATTGGCTCAATGGCCGCACTCAGAGAGTAGTGGTCAACGGCTCGATGTCCAAGTGGAGACCGGTCATGAGTGGCGTCCCTCAGGGGTCCATGTTGGGCCCGGCCCTCTTCAACATCTTTGTCGGTGACGTGGACAGTGGCATGGAGTGCACCCTCAGCAAGTTCGCCGATGACACCAAGCTGTGTGGTGCTGTCGACACGCTGGAAGGGAGGCATGCCATCCAGAGGGACCTCGACAGGCTGGAGAGGTGGGCCCGTGTCAACCTCATGAAGTTCAACCAGGCCAAATGCAAGGTCCTACATCTGGATCGTGGCAATCCCAGGCACAAATACAGACTGGGTGGTGAATGGATCGAGAGCAGCCCTGAGGAGAAGGACTTGGGAGTACTGGTGGACGAGAAGCTCAATATGAGCCGGCAATGTGCTCTTGCGGCCCAGAAGGCCAACCGCATCCTGGGCTGCATCAAGAGGAGCGTGGCCAGCAGGTCGAGAGAGGTGATTCTTCCCCTCTACTCTGCCCTCGTGAGACCTCACCTGGAGTACTGCGTCCAGTTCTGGAGCCCCCAACATAAGAAGGACATGGACCAGTTGGAGAGGGTCCAGAGGAGGGCCACGAAGATGATAAGAGGGCTGGAGCACCTTTCCTATGAGGACAGGCTGAAAGAGTTGGGGCTGTTCAGCCTGGAGAAGAGGAGGCTCCGGGGTGACCTTATAGCGGTCTTCCAGTACCTCAAGGGGGCCTACAGGAAAGATGGGGAGAGGCTGTTCAGGAGGGCCAGTTGTGATAGGACAAGGGGTAATGGTTTTAAAATAGAGGGAGGTAGATTCAGATTGGATATTAGGAAAAAATTTTTTACCATGAGAGTTGTAGAACACTGGAACAGGTTGCCCAGAGAGGTGGTGGATGCTCCATCCCTGGAGACGTTCAAGGCCAGGTTGGACGAGGCCCTGAGCAACCTGATCTAGTTGGAGATATCCCTGTTCCTTGCAGGGGGGTTGGACTAGATGACCTTTGAAGGTCCCTTCCAGCCCTAACCATTCTATGATTCTATGATTCTCTAACCTCTGCCTCAGCAAAAAGTGTGCTGTAGATGTACTAATCTGTTATTGATGGTAACTTTGTTAACAATAATCAGGAGAGTAATTTGCAAGATATCTTAGATGGTAACCTAGGTTTTGTATGGTCTTCTGTTGTGGATGAAACATCAAACAGAAGGGCTGATTCTGTTCATACCTTGTCATTCGGAAGTCTCGGGGTTGTACTGAATGCAAGTGATGCTGATGAACTGTCCTAGTTTTAGCTGGGACAGAGGTTTTTTTTTTAACAGCTGGAAGAGCTCCGTGTTTTGGTTTTACTCAGAGGCTCACTCTGAGAAGAACGCTGATAACAAGCTGCCAAGGACTTTTCAGTGTGCCGGAGTGCAGAAGCACGGCGGGATAAGGGGGGAGCATAGCTGGGACAAGGGGGACACGATTCCCCTTGTGATTTGTGTGGAACTTAAGACTGAGGGCCAAACTGGCCAATCAGTATTCCATATCATGCAGCGTCATGCCCAGTATAAAAGCGAGGGTCAGCCGGGAAGAGGGGCTTTTTGCGCTTTTGCTCTTTTGCACTTTTGCTCTTTTGCGTTTGCTGCGCTGTTGCTCTGCTGTTTTTTTTCTTTCTTTTCTCTCTCTCTCTCTCTCTGCCCCTCTCTATTTCGGGGCCTCGCGTTCGTCCGGGATTGCAGCTTCGGGACGAGATGGGCTTCGCATACGAGGGGGTGGTGAGCATCTATACTGTGTATTAGATCATCTGTATTAAATCATTCTTATCTCAACCCGCGGGTTTCCCGTTTCTCCTTTAATTCTCTCCCTCATTCCTGGGGGTGGGGGAGGGGGGAGTGACCGGCTGTGTGTGGGAGGAAGTTTTCAACCTAACCCATGACAGTCTTAATTGGCGCCCCACGTGGGGCCCGAAGGGGTTGAGATAACGATGTTGCTGGCTGGAATGCTATTTGTTATCCTTGCATACATGTTACCGGACATTTATAATTTATTACCTTATCTACCCTATATGATGTTAGGCGGAATGTTTATGCGGTTTTCTGGCTCTGGGTGTTGGACCGGCATGAAAAGTATGTTATTGGTAATTAAGGGTCTTGCTATACTGTACGGTGTAACTCTGATAAGATCATCGGTGCTGGGACCGGCTCAGTCTTCGTATTCGGCGGTGCAGAGGGGGATGGTGATGTGGAGCTCGTTTATTAATTTTGAGCGTCACCTGGCGGATATCATCGCCAATTATACCGGTGACTTTTCATTCACAAAAGCTTACGTTGGTTTTGATAATGCCGAACATCATTGGAATAATTTAACCGGTTTGATTGTCCTGCAAGGTCTCCTGAATATATGTTTAATTATCTATATATTCAAAATCAATCGGCCATTTAGGGGTGTATATCAATTTATTTCTCGGGTTATTGTGCTTGCCATCTCAACTCCCATGACAAGCACTATAGCTACTCAGACTACAACGGTATCAGTTGCCCCCGTAAGGAAAAGAAAATGTATACAAAAGTTAGAAGATGAAGAAGAGGAATCAGGGCCATCACAACAACCAAATGAGGAAGAGCAACCAGGGCCATCAGAGCAACCAGACAAAGAAGAGCAACCAGGGCCATCACAATGATTGGAGGAAGAGCAACCGAGGAAATGTGTACGAAAGTCAGAACACAGAGGAGAGGATGATGATGATGAAGAGTGACCAGGGCCATCACGAGAAATGAAGCGGGAGCGTTCTGTTTTGCCCCAGAGAAAATCTCAATGGAGGAGGAGTGACATCATAGATGAGAGGATAACCACCAGATCTCTAAAAATGAGTGAGCTGCGAGATATTCGAAAAGATTATGGCCGTCTTAAAGGTGAGCCCATTGTCTCTTGGTTGCTCAGATGCTGGGACATGGGAGCCAATAGTCTGGAGTTAGATGGTAGTGAAGCTAGGCAGCTGGGAGCCCTTGCCATGGATGGAGGCATTGATAAAGCAATTGGAAGGCAGACACAAGTCCGCAGCCTCTGGAGATGACTCCTGGCAGCTATAAAGGAAAGGTACCCCTACAAGGACGAGGTGCCATGTAATGTAAGCAAGTGGACCAACATAGAAAAAGCTATTCAGTATCTGAGAGAACTGGCTGTGCGAGAGTTGATTTATCTTGACTCGAGAAGCAGACCAAGACTCGAAGATCCAGATGACGTCCGGTGCACACGACCAATGTGGCAGAAGATTATACGGAGTGTGCCAGCAGCATATTCCACCTCATTGGCAATAATGGACTTCGGGGACGATGAAGCACCACTATCCGTAGGTAATCTGGTCACCTACCTCTGACAATATGATGATAACACTTCTATACGAACCTGTGTTGCGGCTATGGAAAAGCTGTCTGAAGAGGTCCGAGAATTAAGAGAAAAAGTAGATTTCCCACCTGTTGCAGAAGTTTTCTGGCTGCTACATGGGCTACTACAATAGAAAGCACCTGTGCCTCGTCAGGACAGGTGCTGTGAGTCACGTTGGTCAGCCGGAGACCACGTGACTCATGGAGGCTTAAAGGCGGGGCACTCCCAAGAGGGAGTGGGGCATTTCCCTCCTGGAGATTGGAGTGGTAGGAGCCCCTGGAGAGCGGTGTGCTGAAGCTCTCTGTTAGAAGCCTTTGATTGTGGTATAGACCTTTGGAGTGAAACAAGACCTTCTGATATACGAGGGGAATCACAACAACCTTCTGGGTTGTGATTCCTGAAGAACGAGATACCAGCGGTCCGTGACACCCACCACCCGAACGTTCTAGAATTTCAGCTGTCAGAACCAGGCATTACCCTCCTCGAGAGAGACAAGAGAGACGGTACAGATCACGGGGTGAGCTGTGGTTCTACCTCCGTGATCATGGAGAAGACATGAGAAGGTGGGATGGAAAACCCACCGCTGCTTTAGAGGCCAGGGTACGCCAGTTGGGAGGAAGAACCAACAGGAATAGAACTTTCTCCAATTCCTCCAGGACAGCTGTTGCCCCAGTCTACAGTGAGCAGTCCACTAGTCAAAATGGAAGGGCTGATCCTCCTAGCCACCCTGACTCTAATCCTGCTGATTCCTCTGATGAATATGATAACAGGCATTAGAGGGGCCCTGCCTCCAGCCAGGTGGAGGAGAGGGATAATCGAGTTTACTGGACTGTGTGGATTCGGTGGCCTGGCACATCATACCCCAGAAAGTATAAGGCTTTAGTGGATACTGGTGCCCAATGCACTTTGATACCATCGAACTTCAGAGGGGCAGAATCCATCTGTATTTCTGGAGTGACAGGGGGGTCTCAACAACTGACTGTGTTAGAGGCTGAAGTGAGTCTAACTGGAGAGCGGTGGCAAAAACACCCTATTGTAACTGGCCCAGAAGCACCGTGCATCCTTGGCATAGATTATCTTAAGAGAGGGTATTTCAAAGACCCAAAAGGGTATCGGTGGGCTTTTGGCATAGCTGCAGTAGAGACAGAAGAAGGCAGACAGCTGTCTACTTTGCCTGGTCTCTCAACGGACCCTTCTGCTGTGGGGTTACTGAGGGTCGAAGAACAACAGGTGCCAATTGCTAATACAACAGTGCACCGACGGCAATATCGTACCAACCGAGACTCTCTAATTCCTATCCATAAGTTGATTCGTCAACTGGAGAGTCAAGGAGTCATCACAAAGACCCGCTCCCCTTTTAACGGCCCTATATGGCCTGTACGTAAGTCCAATGGCGAGTGGAGGCTGACGGTAGACTATCGTGGCTTGAATGAAGTTACACCACCATTGAGTGCTGCCGTGCCAGATATGCTGGAACTTCAGTATGAATTGGAGTCAAAGGCAGCCAGGTGGTACGCTACAATTGATATCGCTAATGCGTTTTTCTCCATTCCTTTGGCACCGGAATGCAGGCCACAGTTTGCTTTCACTTGGAGGGGCATCCAGTATACCTGGAATCGACTGCCCCAGGGGTGGAAACACAGCCCCACTATTTGCTATGGACTGACCCAGACCACACTGGAACAGGGTGATGCCCCAGAACATTTGCAATACATTGATGACATCATTGTATGGGGCAACACAGCAGAAGAAGTTTTTGAGAAAGGTGAAAAGATAATCCAAATCCTTCTGAAAGCAGGCTTTGCCATAAAACAGAGTAAGGTCAAGGGACCTGCACAGGAGATTCAGTTTTTGGGAATAAAATGGCAAGATGGGCGTCGTCAGATTCCGATGGACGTGATTAATAAAATAACAGCTATGTCCCCACCAACCAACAAAAAGGAAGCACAAGCTTTCTTAGGCATTGTGTGTTTCTGGCGAATGCATATTCCCGACTACAGCCAGATTGTAAAACCCCTCTATCAAATAACCCGAAAGAAGAACAATTTTGAATGGGGCCCAGAGCAAAAACAAGCCTTTGAACAAATTAAACAAGAAATAGTCCATGCGGTAGCCCTGGGACCAGTCCGGACAGGACAAAATGTCAAAAACATGCTCTACACTGCCGCCGGGGAGAACGGTCCTACCTGGAGTCTCTGGCAAAAAGCGCCAGGGGAGACGCGAGGTCGACCTCTTGGGTTTTGGAGTCGAGGATACAAAGGATCCGAAACCAACTATACTCCAACTGAAAAAGAGATATTGGCAGCATATGAAGGAGTCCGAGCTGCTTCTGAAGTGATTGGTACGGAAGCACAGTTGCTCCTGGCACCCCGATTGCCAGTACTCGGCTGGATGTTCAAAGGGAGCGTCCCGTCTACACACCATGCGACTGATGCCACATGGAGCAAGTGGATCGCGCTGATCACACAAAGAGCTCGGATAGGAAACCTCAATCGCCCAGGAATTTTGGAAGTGATCACTAACTGGGCTGAAGGTAAAGACTTTGGAATGTCACCAGAGGAGGAGGAGGTGACACGTGCTGAGGAGGCTCCACCTTATAATGAACTATCAGACAATGAGAAGAAATGCGCTCTGTTTACTGACAGATCCTGTCGCCTTGTAGGAAAACATCGAAAATGGAAAGCTGCTGTATGGAATCCTACTCGACGGGTCGCAGAAGCTACCAAAGGAGAAGGCGAATCAAGTCAGTTCGCAGAGGTGAAAGCCATCCAACTGGCTTTAGACATCACTGAACGAGAAAAGTGGCCAATGTTCTATCTCTATACCGACTCTTGGATGGTAGCAAATGCCCTGTGGGGATGGCTACGGCAATGGAAGCAGAGCAGCTGGCAACGCAGAGGTAAACCCATCTGGGCTGCCCCGTTGTGGAAAGACATTGCTGCTCGAGTAGAGAAGCTGATTGTGAAAGTACGACATGTAGATGCCCATGTACCCAAGAGTCGGGCCACAGAAGAACATGAAAACAATCAACAGGTGGATCAGGCCGCCAAGATTAAAGTGGCTCAAGTGGATCTGGACTGGCAACATAAAGGTGAAAAATTTCTAGCTCGTTGGGCCCATGATGCCTCAGGCCATCAAGGAAGGGACGCCACATACAAATGGGCTCGTGATCGAGGGGTGGACCTAACTATGGACACTATTGCAGAGGTGATCCATGAATGTGAAACGTGTGCTGCAATCAAGCAAGCCAAGCGGTTAAAACCTCTTTGGTATGGAGGGCGTTGGTTGAAATATCAATATGGAGAGGCTTGGCAAATTGACTATGTCACACTTCCACAAACTCGCAGTGGCAAGCGTTACGTGCTTACAATGGTGGAAGCGACCACTGGATGGCTGGAAACCTATGCTGTGCCCCATGCCACCGCCCGGAACACTATCTTGGGCCTTGAAAAGCAAATCTTGTGGCGGCATGGCACCCCAGAAAGAATTGAGTCAGACAACGGGACTCATTTCCGTAACAATCTTATAGACACCTGGGCCAAAGAGCATGGCATCGAGTGGGTATATCACATCCACTATCATGCGCCAGCTTCTGGGAAGATTGAACGATATAATGGATTGCTAAAAACCACACTGAAAGCAATGGGTGGTGGAACCTTCAAACATTGGGATACGCATTTAGCAAAAGCCACCTGGTTAGTCAACACTAGAGGATCTGCCAATCGAGCTGGTCCTGCGCAATCAGAACTTCTACGTACTGTAGAAGGAGATAAAGTCCCTGTAGTGCACATGAGGAATATACTCAGGAAGACAGTTTGGGTTATTCCTGCTTCGGGTAAAGGTAAACCCATTCGTGGGATTGCTTTTGCTCAGGGACCTGGGTGCACTTGGTGGGTGATGCAAAAGGTCGGGGAAGTCCGATGTGTACCTCAAGGGGATTTGATGTTGGGTGAAAATAGATGATAAAATGAATTGAATTGTGTGATATTAATTGCTGAATAACCCTGTCCCTGCATACCATCATCGCTATGGTTGTCACATTGTACTAATGTCATTATATTAAGAATCATCCAGGTTAATGAAGAATGAACTTCATCAGAATCAGAACTGATTCCAAACACCCAGCAACTTCTTTGAGATCAACATCTTCAACCTGCAGACAGCGGCTGGATACACCAACTACGAGCTCCAGGCGCCACACGCAACAAAGACTACATGTCATCCGTTCTACCGACTGAGCGAATTCCACGTCATCTTTCCTGCCCTGAGAGACTACTACAACAGATGAAGACGCATTTTGGAGGGATGACCCATGGCTAAGGGAATAGTATATATGTAAGGTTTGAGCATGACGTGCATGGTATGGAATAAGGGGTGGATACTGTCCTAGTTTTAGCTGGGACAGAGGTTTTTTTTTTTAACAGCTGGAAGAGCTCCGTGTTTTGGTTTACTCAGAGGCTCACTCTGAGAAGAACGCTGATAACAAGCTGCCAAGGACTTTTCAGTGTGCCGGAGTGCAGAAGCACGGCGGGATAAGGGGGGAGCATAGCTGGGACAAGGGGGACACGATTCCCCTTGTGATTTGTGTGGAACTTAAGACTGAGGGCCAAACTGGCCAATCAGTATTCCATATCATGCAGCGTCATGCCCAGTATAAAAGCGAGGGTCAGCCGGGAAGAGGGGCTTTTTGCTCTTTTGCACTTTTGCTCTTTTGCGTTTGCTGCGCTGTTGCTCTGCTGTTTTTTTTCTTTCTTTTCTCTCTCTCTCCCTCTCTGCCCCTCTCTATTTCGGGGCCTCGCGTTCGTCCGGGATTGCAGCTTCGGGACGAGACGGGCTTCGCATACGAGGGGGTGGTGAGCATCTATACTGTGTATTAGATCATCTGTATTAAAATCATTCTTATCTCAACCCACGGGTTTCCCGTTTCTCCTTTAATTCTCTCCCTCATTCCTGGGGGTGGGGGAGGGGGGAGTGACCGGCTGTGTGTGGGAGGAAGTTTTCAACCTAACCCACGACATGAAGAGACCCAACATTTTTTTTGCACTTCTGTTGGGCTTTTAATATAGATATGCTTCAGTTAGACAAAAGTGTGGCTCGCTATTCATAATAGTCATCTTATGCTGGCTGGAAAAAGATCCTTTGCACATGTGGATCATCCACATTCATTATTGTAGGGGTTCTTTTGTAGACCTGGTACACAGACTGTTGTATTCATTTCTTACTGTAGTGCTGTTTTTACAGATCATCTAATTAACATGGCTGTATGTTAGTAGAGAAAGGGAAGTGTATATATTTTGATACCTTCATACTGACGATATTAGATACTGTGTGGTTAAGCTCTGTCTTGTTTCCTTAACTGCATGGATAAATAGCTGCTCCTAAAAATGTGTTTACTTTATCCTTATCCTAAACCTTGTTACAATGTTGATTATACTACTGCATCAGCATTCTGAAGACAAACAAGTTGTGGAATTCACTGTAACAACATATTGTGGAAAATATGATAGTAAATGAGTTTGGATAAATGTCATTACTCTCTGGTCTGGCACAGTATGGTAGTTTTTTATTCTTATGCATTTACTTTGTACCAAATTATGAGGTTTTCTGCTGGTTTTATGTTGCAATGAAATGTGTATTTGTACTGGTTTTGACTGGGATAGAGTTAAATTTCTTCATAATAGCTCATATGTGACTGTTTTGGATTTGTGATGAAAACAGTGTTGATAACACAGGGATGTCTTAGCTATTGCTGAGCAGTGCTTACACGGTGTCAAGGCCTTTTCTGCTTCTCACACTTCTTCACAAGAAGTTAGGAGAGGACACAGCTGGGACAGCTGACCTCAGCTGACTAAAGGGTTATCCTGTGCCATATGATGATGTGCTCAGCAATAAAAGTTATGGGGAGGAAGGAGGGATATTTGGAGTTATGGCATTTGTCTTCCCAAGTAACTGTTACATGTCATGGAGCCCTGCTTTCCTGGAGATGGCTAAACACCTGCCTGCCAATGGGAAGTAGTGAATGCATTCCTTATTTTGCTTTGCTTGTGTGCACAGCTTTTGCTTTACCTATTAAACTGTCTTTATCTCACCCCATGAGTTGTCTCACTTTTACCCTTCTGATTCTCTACCCCATCCCACTGCGAAGAAGGGAGTGAGCGACTGTGTGGGGCTTGGCTGCTGGTTGGGGTTAAACCATGACAGTATTCTTAAGAATAATTAACCAGAAAAACAC
This sequence comes from Tauraco erythrolophus, assembly GCF_009769465.1. Lineage (NCBI taxonomy): Eukaryota > Metazoa > Chordata > Aves > Musophagiformes > Musophagidae > Tauraco > Tauraco erythrolophus. The sequence continues at coordinate 24,900,347 of NC_141497.1, read as the reverse complement.
AGAGCAGGAAGCAACTGCCTACATAATTCCTCTGCAGAAAAGAGTCTAGAGGTTATAGCTGTTAAATGAGTCAACACTGTTAAATTGTAATTTTCCTGTATGGATTTTCTAACAGAAATGGGAATATAACTTGCAAGATGTGAAATTTATCCTTTTGTTCTAAGTATGGATAAGAATTCGTATGGAATATTGTGGCCAGTTTTAAACCCTACAGTTACAGAAAGATACGGTTGGATTTGAAAACCCAGAGAGTGGTGGGAATGATTAGATTAGAAAACACAACCCTCAAGGAAAGATTAGCTGTACTGCAACCCTTTATTCTGAGGAGAACAACAATCTGTTTGCCATGTCCATGATGGACAAGACAATGAAGAATACGATAGTAAAGCACTGAAATAGATTTCTTAAAGAAAGCTATGGAGTCTTTATCACTGGGGACCTCTGAGAACAGGATGTAATATGTCCAAGAAGAAAGGATACTGCTCCTTTCAGTGCCTGCACAAGTGTGGACTGAATTAACATAATGTGTTATTGCATCTTCAGCATGTCCGCAATGGATGGTTTCAATGGTATGTGGATTTATTGTCATGAGTACATGCCTGACTGAAATGACAGTATAGTCTTTAAGTGGAAGCCAATTTTTATTTTTGTCAGCTATATAGTTAGTGATTTAGATATGAAACACTTCAATTGTATGGAAAAAGAATGACTTGATTTCCCATCTTTGGATAAAAAGAAAGTTGAGATAACTTAGTGAAGTGTTTCTAGGTTGTATAAAGCAAAACATATTGTGCAAGTAGATTAATATAATAAATGTGAGCAAAATAGTTCTTCCTTAAATTATTTAAAAAAATAGTTCAGTATTCAATTAAATAACTATATAATATTAACTTCTGTTTAGTTCAAAGAAGAAATCTCTAAGCATTTCAAGTCCCACACTGATCAACTTGTTTTGATATTTGCTGGAAAAATTTTAAAAGATCAAGATACTTTGATCCAGCATGGGATTCACGATGGACTCACTGTTCACCTGGTCATCAAAACGCAAAACAGGTAACCTGACTGATGAGCAATCTTCTTTTTACCTCTAAGTAGTAAAAATATTCTTAATTCCTAGTGTGATAACTTTCTGTTGGGCAAACCTAGGTTTGACTAAAATGCATTCAGAAGCAGTACAAATAGTCCTGCTATTGAACAAGAAAAGCAACCCAAATTCTGTAAGGTTGTGTCCCTAGATATCACACATACGCTTTTTGAAAGTTAATGTTATCTTCTAAACTGAGCCATTACTATTAAATCATGTGAATCAACTCCTTAGTTACAGTTCACAGAATCACAGAATGTTAGGGATTGGAAGGGACCTCAAAGGATCATCTAGTCCAATCCCCCTGCTGGAGCAGGACCACCTAGATTAGATCACACAAGAACGCATCCAGGCGGGTTTTGAACATCTCCAGAGAAGGAGACTCCACAACCTCTCTGGGCAGCCTGTTCCAGTGTTCTGTTACCCTTACTGGGAAGAAGTTCTTCCTCATGTTTAAGCAGAACCTCCTATGTTATAGCTTATATCCATTTCCCCTTGTCCTATCATTGGATGCCAGTGAGAAGAGCCTGGCTCCATCCTCATGACAGTCACCCTTTACATATTTATAAACATTAATGAGGTCCTCCCTCAGTCTCCTCTTCTCCAAGCTAAAGAGAGCCAGCTCCCTCAGCCTTTCCTCATAAGGGAGATGCTCCCCACCCTTAATCATCTTTGTGGCCCTGCTCTGGACTCTCTCAAGCAGTTCCTTGTCCTTCTTGAACTGAGGGGCTCAGAACTGGACACAATATTCCAGATGCGGCCTCACCAGGGCAGAGTAGAGGGGGAGGAGAACCTCTCTTGACCTACTAACCACACCCCTTCTAATACATCCCAGGATGCCATTGGCCTTCTTGGCCACAAGGGCACATTGCTGGCTCATGGTCATCCTGCTGTCCACCAGGACCCCCAGGTCCCTTTCCCCTGTGCTATTCCCCAACAGTTCAGTCCTCAACTTGTACCGGTACATGGGGTTGTTTTTACCCAGATGCAAGACTCTACACTTGCCCTTGTTGTATTTCATTAAATTTTTCCTCACCCAACTCTCCAGCCTGTCCAGGTCTCTCTGAATGGCCGTACAGCCTTCAGGTGTGTCAGCCACTCCTCCCAGTTTAGTGTCATCAGCAAACTTGCTGACCATGCACTCTATTCCCTCATCCAAGTCATTGATGAATATGTTGAACAATACAGGTCCCAGTACCGACCCTTGAGGGACTCCACTGGATACAGGCCTCCAACTGGACTCTGTCCCATTGACCACTACTCTCTGGCTTCTATCCTTCAGCCACTTCATAATCTACCTCACTCTCCGATCATCCAGACCACACTTCCTCAGTTTAGCTGTGAGGATGCCGTGGGAGACTGTGTCAAATGCTTTACTGAAGTCAAGATAGACCACATCCACTGCTCTACCATCATCCACCCACTGGGTGATGTCCTCATAAAAGGCTATCAGGTTTGTCAAGCACGACTTCCCCTTAGTGAAGCCATGTTGACTGCCCCTAATGACCCTCTTATCCTTGATATGCCTAGAGACAGCACCAAGGATAAGTTGTTCCATTATCTTTCCAGGGATGGGAGGTGAGGCTGACCGGTCTACAGTTACCTGGGTCTTCCTTCTTGCTCTTTTTGAAGACCAGAGTGACATTTGCTTTCCTCCAGTCCTCAGGCACCTCTCCCATTCCCCATGATTTAGCAAAGATGATGGCGAGTGGCCTGGCAATGACATCTGCCAGCTCCCTCAGCACCCGTGGGTGCATCCCATCAGGACCCATGGACTTATGGATGGCCAGGTTGCTTAACTGGTCCCTAACCAAGTCCTCATCAACCAGGGGTAGACTCCTCCTCTATCCTGACTTCCTCAAGAGCCTCAGGGTTCCCGGGGCTCATCAGGATAGCCTCCTGCAGTATAGACTGAGGCAAAGAAGGCATTCAGTAACTCTGCCGCCTTCTTATCCTCTGTCACCAGGGCACCCTCCTCATTCACCAGTGGGCCTACATTGCCTCTAGTGTTAGTTTTATCTGCAATGTATTTGAAGAAGCCCTTTCTGTTGTCCTTGACCTTTCTTGCAAGGTTTAATTCCAAGGAGGTCTTAGCTTTCCTAGTTGCCTCCCTACATCCTCTGACAGCAGACCTATATTCCTCCCAAGTGGCCTGCCCTTCCTTGCATGATCTGTACACTCTCTTTTTCCACTTGAGTTTGCCCAACAGTTCCCCATTTAACCATGCAGGTCTCTTGGTGCCCTTTCTTGACTTCCTATCTTTTGGGTTGCACAGGTCTTGAGCTCGGAAGAAGAGGTCATAGAATCATAGAATGGTTAGGGTTGGAAGGGACCTCAAAGATCATCTAGTTCCAACCCCCCTGCCATGGGCAGGGAAATCCTCCACTACACCAGGTTGCCCAAAGCCTCATCCAACCTGGCCTTGAACACCTCCAGGGATGGGGCATCCACAACTTCTCTGGGCAACCTGTTCCAGTACCTCACCACCCTCAATGTAAAGAATTTCTTTCTTATATCTAACCTAAATCTGCCCTCTTTCAGTATAAATCCATTGCCCCTTGTCCTATCACTACACGCCCTTGTAAAAAGTCCCTCTCCAGCTTTCCTGTAGGCCCCCTTTAGGTACTGGAAAGCTGCTATAAGATCATCTCGGAGCCTTCTCTTCTCCAGGCTGAACAGCCCCAACTCTCTCAGCCTGTCTTCATAGCAGAGGTGCTCCAGCCCTCGGATCATCTTCGTGGCCCTCCTCAGGACTCGTTCCAGTAGCTCCATGTCCTTCTTGTGTTGGGGACTCCAGAGCTGAACACAGTATTCCAGGTGGGGTCTCAGGAGAGCTGAGTAGAGGGGCAGAATCACTTCCCTCGACCTGCTGGCCATGCTCCTTTTGATACAGCCCAGGATACCGTTGGCTTTCTGGGCTGCTAGCGCACAGGTCCTTAAAGGCTAATGAACTGTCTTGAGCCCCTTTACCTTCCAGTTCTCTGTCCCATGGTATTTCTCCTAGCAATTGGTGCAGAATAACAGTCTGAAGACAATCTGAACAGTCCTTGATCTATTTCACTGCATGGTAGCACCCATGCTTATGCCCCTGCAGTAGGCAGGTGTAGTGAGTATACATATTGGGCAAGCAGCCTTTAGTGCTTGTGCTAGTTTATGGTGGCATTAACTTTGTGTAACTACATTGTTACCATGGTCTTACAGTCTTAAAGACTATTGAAATTCTGATATTAGTCTTGTGATGAAATAAGACTTTAACTTAATTTGATGCTCAGTGAGATGTCCTACTCAAGGTGTGATATGGAATAAATCCTGTATTATAGATCTTGCTAGCCTTCTCTTCTTTAAGCCCCAGACATGGAATTAGTACTGTTTGAGAGGGTAGGAGTACATCAGGATCCCTAAAGCAAGGTAAAGGACTGAGGAAGCAATTCATTGACAGGCATCCCAGGGATAGGATGAAAAGGTGATAACGGTTGCAGCAATGCCCATACGTTTTCTTAACGTTAGAAACTACTGTTCTGAAGAAGTAATGAGATTATAGATGTCTGAGAATCACAGTATGGTTGAGGTTGGAAGGGATCTCTGCATGTCATCTGGTCCAATACCCCTGCTCAAGCAGGGCCACCTAGAGCCAGTTGCCTGGAACCATGTCCAGATGGCTTTTGAACATCTCCAAGGAGGGAGACTCCACAACCTCCCTGGGCAACCTGTTCCAGTGCTCAGTCAACCTCACAGTAAACAAGTCTTTCCTTATGATGAGACAAGAACCTCCTGTGTTTCAATTTGTGCGAGTTGCCTCTGATCCTGTCACTGGGCACTACTGACAAGCTCCAAGCCTGGCTTCGTCTTCTTTGCATCCTCCCTTCAGGTGTTTATATACACTGATGAGATCTCCCCTGAGCCTTCTCTTCTCCAGGCTAAATAGTCCCAGCTCTCTCAGCCTTTCCTCATATGAAAGATGCTCCAGTCCTTTCATCATCTCTGTGGGCCTTCATTGGACTCCCTCTAGTATGTCCATGTTTCTCTTGTACTGGATAGCCCAGAACTGGATACAAGACTCCCAGATGTGGCCTCACCAATGCTGAATCACGTCTCTCAACCTGCTGGCAACACTCCTCCTAATGCAGCCCAGGATACCATTCGCCACCTTTGCTGCAAGGGCACATTGCTGGCTCATGTTCAACTTGGTGTCCACTAGGACCTCCAGGGCCTTTTCTGCCACGCTGCTTTCCAGCTGAGTGGCCCCTATCTTATATTGGTGCCTGGAGTTGTTTCTTCCCAGGTGCAGGACTTTGCACCACTTCCCCTTGTTGAACTTCACGAGGTTCCTGTCAGCCCATTTCTGCAGCCTGTTAAGTTCCCTCTGGATGGCAGCATGGCCTTTGGCATATCAGCTACTTCTCCCAGTTCTGAGTGAGTCATCAGGAAGTTTGCTGAGGGTATACTCTACTCCATCATCCAGATCATTAATGAAGATGTTAAACAGGATTGGACCCAGTATTAACCCCTGGGGTACAATGCTGGCTCCTGACTTCCAGCTAGACTTTGTTCTACCTATCACCACCCTCTGGATCTGGCCACTCAGTCAGTTTTTCATTCTCCTCATCCAGCCCCTACCTCATCAGCTTCTCTATGAGGATGCTATGGGAGACACTGTCAAAAGCCTTCCTGAAGTCCAGGTAGACAATATTCACTGCTCTCCCCTCATCTACAGGGCCAGTCATTTCATCGCAGAAGGTTATCAAGTTGGTCAAGCATGACTTCCCTTTGGTGAAGTGTTAATGTTTAGCCTGTATCTGGGGCTAAGCAATAGCCAGCTGTTCTATTACCCAGTGACTGCTCCCCACTTGAGGAGGGGAATCGGAATAAGGAAGGAAGACTCGCGGGTTGAGATAAGAACTATTTTTAATAATTAAAATAAAAAGGGAAAATAATAATGATAATAATAATAATATATACAGACAAGTGATGTACGATGCAGCTGCTCACCACCCCATGGCCAATGTCCAGCCCGTTCCTGGTTAGCTATCCCAGAGCAGGAAAGTCTCAAAACTGCAATCCTGGAAGAGAGAGAGTAGGCCTTGGAGAGCAGAATGATGAGTGAGACCCTCCAGGGACAGCGACCATTGAGGAAGAGAGAGAGAGAGTGTGAGAGTGAGCCCGTCCTCCACAAACTTTCCAATTTATAGTGAGCATGATGTTACATGGTATGGAATACCCATTTGCCAATTTTGGTGTCAGTCACCCTGACCGCACTCCCTGCCAGATTCTTGGACATCAAGGTCATTAGTAGAAACCAAGTTGAAAAGTCCTTGAGCACTATAGATACCTGCATAACACATCTGGCTACAAACTAAAACAAAGTGTCTTATCAACTTTGTTCTCACCAAATCGGGTGCTGCAATTGTCTTAAAAATGCGGCTTACTTTAGAAATGTAACTTCTCTGAACAGAAAATTGATTCTGTGATTCTATCCCAGCGAAACCAGGACATGAAGCCATGCTGACTGTTCCTGATGTCTGTCTTGTCCTTCCCGTGCCTGGAAATGATTTCCAGGATTAGCTGCTCCATCACCTTCCTAGGGATTGAGGTGAGGCTGACTGGCCTGTATTTCCTTGGGTCTTTGTCCTTGCCCTTCCTGAAGATAGGAGTGACATTTGCTTTCCTCCAGTTTTTGGCCACTTCTCCCAGTCACCATGATCAATCGAAGATTATCGAGAGTGGCCTTGCAGTGACATCAGCCAGCTCCTTCAGCACTTGTGGGTGCATCTCATCAGGGCCTATGGACTTATATATGTTCAGATTGCTAAAGTATTCCCTGATCTGACCTTGTTCCACCAAGGGTACATCTTCCTTGCTCCAGCCTTTTCCCCTGGTCTCAGGGGCCTGGGATTCCTGAAAGCTAGTCTTGCTAGTAAAGACTGAGGCAAAGAAGGCATTCAGTACCTCAGCCTTTTCTGTGTCCTGTGTAACCAGGTCCCCTGTCTCATTCTGCAGCGGTCCCATATTTTCCCTAGTCATCTTTTTGTCACCTATGTACTTATAGAAGCCCTTCTTGTTGTCTTTAACATCCCTTGCCAAATTCAATTCTCTTTGGGCTTTGTCTTTCCTAACTCTGTTTAAGAAAGAGAGACTTGGACAATGTCTTTGTATTCCTCCCAGGTTACCCATCCTTGCTTCCATCGTCTGTGTACTTCCTATTTGAGTTTGACCAGGAAGACATCTAGAGATAATAGTGTAGTAATGACATTTAATACAGGAACAGTATCATACATGAGAATCTTAATTTCCTTTTTTTTTTTTTTTTAAAACAAATAAAAACTCCTCCACAAACACACAACTATGTTAAATACCAGACCTTGTGTACTGGGTCCGGCTCAGATGGAATTTTACTTTCTTCATAGCAGCCTGTATGGTGCGGTGTTTTGGATTTTTTGACCTAACAGTGTTGATAACACACTGATGTTTTAACTATTGCTGAACAGTGCTCACACAGCATCATAGGCCTTTTCTATTTCTTGCTTTGTGCCTGCTTCCCCCTGGAGTGAGTAGGCTAGGGTTGGGAAGGGGATGCAGCTGGGACAGTTGAACCAAGCTGACCAAAGATATTGCATACTATATGATGTCATGCTAAGCAATAAAACCAGGGGGAAACTTTTCCAAAGTAGCTGTTGCTCAGAGACTGGCTAGACATTGGTCTGCTGGTGGGAGGTGGTGAGTGATTGCCTTCACATTGCTTTTCTGTTTTGTTTTTGTTTTTTTTTTTTCTTTGCTTATTAAACTGTCTTTATCTTAACCCATGAGTTTTTCTCACTTTTGCCTTTCTGATTCTCTCACCTATCCTGCCTGGGGTGAGGGGAAAAGGAGCTTGTGAGTGGGTGGGGATTTAACTGGCTGGGGTCAACCTACCACACCTTGTTCAACTTGTAATTTTTTTAACTTGCTTTTTATAGATCACAAGACCATCCAGGTCAACAAACACACACCACTGGTAGTATTGCTACCACATCAATATCAAGCAGTAATACCTCAACACCAGCTTCAATAAATAGCAACTCTTTTGGCTTGGGTAAGAATATTTCTTAGGTAACATGGTGATTATCTTGGGTATCTTGGTTTCATGTAAGTATCCCTGGAGCTTTATTCTAATGTAAATGGGACTTAAAAAAATTATAAAATTACTGATTACAAAAATCTGTGGTATTGGTTATAATAAGTTTCTGATCAGTAAGTTATCAAAGGTAAGTTGTTTCCTTAATTTTTATATACAGGCTTAATTTTTATATACATGAACTTCAGGCTCGTGCTGTTTCATCTTCAGTAGTAAAGTGCCACTGATCTCGTGTTCTGGCACTATACGTAATTAAACTCCTTCCAGTCTCCTCCTCCTTCTTAACAGTGCATTTGAATTGGCCTGAAGAGAGTATTGAAGCTGGACTCATAACATCAAGTTAAGACTTGAAAAAGAAGTAACAAAGTTACTTCTATCCTGCAAACCAGTATTTCTCGGGTTCTGAGTCTGATTGCATTATCAGTCTTTTCTTTCAGGAATAGAGACCAAAAGTCTATTGATTTAAAAATATTATCTCGTTCCATAGTTACTAGGTGTTGTTATTCATGCTTTTTCATTGTTTGCTTTCTTTTTATAAAACAAAGCAAAAAAACCCAGAAAAACTATGTTAAGCAATTGCTTTTTTTAGTTGTAAACAGTTCTCCAGACTGACTAGTACTTTCTAAAAATGTGAAACTTTTGTGTTTGCTGAACTCTGCAAAGGAGGAGAATTTAAAGCATTATTAGTTCTTGTTGCATCAGCAAAAAGAAGAGCTCTAATTTTTGTTTAGAATAGGGAATATGCATCATATTAAGAGATTCCTCGTGGTGGTGGTCTGTCTATAAATGATTATTACAAATGTATTGGAAAGTGTTGGGAATTAATCTGAGGCCCCAAAACTCAAACATCCCTTGTACTTCAGCTATAGTAAAGCAGAGGAAAAGCTGTTAGAATTGTAACAAGTTATATTTTAGATGCAGTTTGGATTTCTAGGTGTCTTGTTATGTAAAGAAGCAAACTCTTACTGGATGACTCCTTAACAGCCTTGCAAAGATAGAATTTCTGTTGAGTTTAATTATTTTGAAGTGTGGATTATGTTTATGTATTTTGTACTTAGAACCTGGATGTGAAAGTTTAATTTTATTTTTTTTTTTCTTTCCTCTTAAAGGTGACCTTGGAGCTTTGGCAGGTCTGAGTAGCCTGGGCTTAAATGCATCAAACTTTTCAGAGTTACAAAGTCAGATGCAACGACAACTTATGTCTAACCCAGAAACGATGGTTCAGATAATGGAAAATCCGTTTGTTCAGAGCATGCTTTCAAATCCTGACCTGATGAGGCAGTTAATTATGGCTAACCCTCAAATGCAGCAACTGATACAGAGAAATCCAGAAATCAGTCACATGCTGAATAATCCAGATATTATGAGACAGGTATGTAGAAAGATCTCTAAGTTCATGACCTTTGATTATACTGTAACTGCGAACAAAAGAGCAAGAGTTGGACATGCTTAAATGAGTGCTGAAATATTGTTGAGGAATTTAGGCTTGTTAGAAAATCTATAAAAGGTCACTATAGGAAACTGATGTTTTTATTTCTAGCTGCTGGTGTCTGGAATAAGCTGATTTAAAACAAAACAAAAACAACAAAAAAAACCCAGCATAATTTTGAAAGATGCTGAAGACTGTATAATCATATCTTCTGAGTTTAGAGTTGGATGCCACTTGAAATCTTCTGCTTAGTCAACAGTTAGTTTACTATAAAGTAATACTCAAAAATCCTGCTTGTTTCCAGTTTATGTAACTGTGGGTGCTTCTGATTGCTTCTAAAGTTATGTGTTATGTAAGGTATGCCTTATGTGGCAGAGGGCATCAAGAAACAAATGGAGACTTTGGAAAATTAAGGTATTTATTTTTCAAGTTCATGTTATAAACTGCATGCTATACTGATGTTAGAAATGGTAGAAATATATTGTGTTGAGAAGAGACAAGAAGGAACAGGATGGTACATTAAAGGTGTGTTTTTTTTCTTCTGTTTAGTCAATGCTTTCTGACTCAGCCAGCATACTTAGAGTTGTGGCAGAACGTTGGCTAAATATCGAACTTTATTGACTCCCCTCCCACTGAGCTGACATCTTGATTTGGCTTTAATCCTAATTTCAAATGGAGTTAGACATTAGTAACTGAGATGCTGTTAAATGCGGATGTTTTCACTTTAGAATGGATTTTTTTATTAATACAAACTAAATGTTCTACTTGATTAGACACTAGAACTTGCTAGAAACCCTGCAATGATGCAGGAAATGATGCGAAACCAAGACCGAGCCTTGAGCAACCTTGAAAGTATACCAGGTGGCTATAATGCCTTGCGACGTATGTACACAGATATTCAGGAGCCAATGCTGAATGCAGCACAGGAACAGGTGAGAAAAGATTGTGGGGGCCACTGAAAGTAAATGGGTGTGTTTGATTGTTTTGTTTTCAAAAATGAAAGATAAATAATGTAACTTTTCAAATGTATACTTGACAAAACTTAATTTTCTTGAAGCTTGAAGTCAATGCGTGGCTTGTTTCTATGGTCTTTAAACATGCCATTTTTAGCAGACTTAAAAATAGTTGACTAATAGATGATATGTGTTTGTTTCTCTTTCTGTAGTTTGGAGGTAACCCATTTGCTTCCTTAGTAAGCAATGCATCATCAGGAGGGGACAGTCAGCCATCTCGTACAGAAAATAGAAATCCTTTACCAAATCCCTGGGCTCCTCAGTCCAGCTTTCAGAGTTCCACAAGTACCAGCACCAGTGGTGAGAGCAGTGGCAGTAGTAATGTTGGAAGCAGCACCTCTGCCAATACAGGACAGAGCTCAACTATACCAAATTTGGGACCTGCACTAGGAGGTGTGTCTGTTACTTGCAAATATTCAGGAGTTTGCTGAAATGATTCTGTTATTAGACAGAGATGTTTGAATCAAAGTTTGTATTGTTGTTTATTCCCATAGAACATTTGACTAGTATCAAAGTCCTCTGTAGAAAAACAAACATGAAAAGTAAACCAAGAGCGCTAACAATAGAATCATAGAATGGTTTGGGTTGGAAAGGACGTCAAAGATCATCTAGTTCTAGCCCCCCTGCCATGGGCAGGGAAACCTTCCACTACACCAGGTTGCTCAAAGCCTCATCCAACCTGTCCTTGAACACTTCCAGGGATGGGGCATCTACAACTTCTCTGGGCAATCTGTTCCAGTGCCTCACCACCCTCTGAGTGAAAAATTTCTTCCTTATATCTAATCTAAATCTGCCCTCTTTCAGTTTAAAGCCATTGCCCCTTGTCTTATCACTACATGCCCTTGTAAAAAGTCCCTCTCCAGCTTTCCTGTAGGCCCCCTTTAAGTACTGGAAGGCTGCTATAAGATCACCCCGGAGCCTTCTCTTCTCCAGGCTGAACAGCCCCAACTCTCTCAGCCTGTCTTCATAGCAGAGGTGCTCCAGCCCTCGGATCATCTTTGTGGCCCTCCTCTGGACCCGCTCCAGCAGCTCCAGTACTTGTGTACTGCCTTAAAATAACAAAAGTAGGGAATCTGTAGATGAATGATATTTTTTTTTTCTGTTTGGAGACAAACAGGAAAACCGCTAATAACATAGATACTTAGTGGGACTGCTTGTTGGATACGACCTCTGGCTTAACTTGTTTCTAAGGCAGATTCATCTATGTAAGCAGAACCACGTTGAGATGTATTTAAGGGGCTAAAGCTCATTTAAAAAAAACAACCAAACAAACAAAAAAAACACGCAAAAAACTAAAAACAAACAAACCAACCCCAACAAAACCAAAACCACACAGTTGTATCCCAGTTCTAGACAGTCTAAATAATTTGATTATAGTAAAGATTTTTTGCTAAAGCGACCTTTTACTTTTTTTTTTTTAAAGTTGGTATGTTCAACATGCCAGGAATGCAGAGCTTGTTACAGCAGATAACAGAAAATCCACAACTTATGCAAAATATGTTGTCTGCACCCTATACGAGAAGCATGATGCAATCATTGAGCCAGAATCCTGATCTTGCAGTACAGGTAAATGCTTTTGGTGTAGCAATGTGTTGAGTGCGCTGAAGTGAAAAAATGAATTCAATTTATGATACAGTTATATTTGCACTACAGAGTAATTGTGCTGACTTCTCAACAGTAACTTGTCTGTTCTGAATGGTCCAGTTTTTAAAGTATGTTAATGCTGGACTTATTGAAATTATTATCTAGTTACCTTTAGCAATCTGTTGCAGTAAGTTTCTTCAATTTGTAGTTGGACATCATGTCAGGCATTCTCTTGTAACAACTTGTAAGTTCGTATGTGGCCTAGCATAAGAACCAGTTAAACAAAACAAATGCTTTGATTATAAATTAAGGTAGATACGCTAGTAAATAAATACCCACTCTAGCTTGGGAGGACAGAACTGGAGGGGAAGGAGTTGGTGCCATATCTAGCTGTTATTCTGGTTTTCATTTCTCATCTGTGGTCTATCTTTTGTATATTAAACACTTAATTGGAAAATATCCCAGGCCTTTTGCAGATGATGTTTACAGGGAAACCATCACATCTGTAGTGGAGGCAGACCAGAAAAGGCTTTTCTTCTTACATAAATGAGGTTGCTTTGGCAAGGATCTGGCAAGGATTTACTTGAAGTTTAACACCTGCCCCCCAACCCCACCAAAAAAAACCCCAACCCACAATAAAAAACACACCAAGAAATACCAAACAAAAAATCCAAACCCAACTCCACACCACCAATGATTTCAGTCAATTCTCAGGCTGTTGGTTCATTATTTCAGAACAAGTTTTGGCCAAAGGAGAAGTGAGAGAGAACTACTTCGTGGTTATCATATACTGTTATCTCATTCTCTGATTCATGTATGGTAAATAGTTGTCTTAAAATCCACTCTAGCATTTATTTTTTGATGATCTGCTTGATCTATGATGTTAAATGTTATTGTCCCATAGATGATGTTGAATAATCCTTTATTTGCTGGAAATCCCCAACTTCAGGAGCAAATGAGACAACAGCTTCCTCCTTTCCTTCAACAAGTAAGATGAGATAACTAAGTGTTGTTAATAAATATCTGAAATTCAGTGAGCAATTTGTGCAATAAACTGGTGCCTTTCCTTGATTTCACTTAAAGCTAGATAGTTATGTGTATTCTCATTAGCTTTAGACACTGAGTTGCATCGTCCCTTGATAATTAAATACTTGATTTATCTCTCCATCTCTTTCAAAAGTTAAGTCTGGCTTTTAGTGGATGTTTTTGTCTGTGACTAGCACAGCTGCTTCGATTTGCTGTTGTGTCTTTGCTTAGAAGGAATTACTTGTTCTTACTGCGCACTAGCCAGAGACAACCTGTTTCCTACATGATTTCTTTTGCAAATTAAAGAAAAAAGATTATTGCTTTTCCTGCTACTAAGATAAGCTTTTACAGTATTTTTCTTATACCTCCTTCACCCTGCCCTGATTATTTGGGGTAAAGAGACCTTACAGCTTGCCTTGAAAGAGGCAAGTCATAAGCTAATTCAAAAGAAGTGGAGTGGATTCTGAAGATATTTGCCTGTAAAGATTGCCTTATCACCAACTTTCTCCTCTTACACCACTGTGGTTGCAGCCCTGGCGTTTGCTTTGTCTTAACTGTAACAGTGTATACTAGGACTGTGTCCTTTAAATAGGACTAAGCAAAACTTTCAGGAACTAAAAATTTAATCTAGTGCATGAGTTCCATCATTAGGCAGTCCTTGCAAATCAAAGTAAATGTGTTTCCAGGATCTCATTGCACGTAGGCAGTGTTATGAGTAAAATAAATAACAACATGAATTTCATGCCATTAATGATTGCCCAATGCTCCAGTCTATCTCAATCCCTCTGCAAGGCCTCTTGTCCCTCAAGAGAGTCAACAGCACCTCCCGTTTTAGTATCATCAACAAACTTGCTAATGGTGCATTCAGCTCCTGCATCCAGATCCTTGATAAAAACATTGAACAGAGCTGGCCCTAGAATTGAGCCCTGAGGAATATGGGTGGTGACTGGCCGCCAGCCAGATATAGCCCCGTTCACTATACAACCCTTTGAGCCCTGTCGTTTGGCCAGTTCTTCGTCCAGTGCACCATGTACCTGCTCATCTCACAGTTGGACAACTTGTCCAGAAGGATGCTGTGAGGGACAGTATCAAAAGCCTTCCTAAAATCCAGAAGAAATATATTCACCACCTTCCCTTCATCCACTAGATTAGTGACCTTATCATGGAAGGGTATCAAATTAGTTAGACAGGACTCTCCCTTTGTGAACCCATGTTGACTGTGCCTGATGATTGCATTGTCCTTTAAATGTATTTCAATAGCACCCAGTATGATCTTCTCCATAATTTTTCCAGGTACTGAGGTGAGATTAATAGGTCTGTAGTTCCCTGGGTCTCCCCTTGTGCCTTTCTTGTAAATAGGAGTAAGGCTGATTAGCTTCCAGTCAGTGGGGACTTCCCCAGACTCTCAAGACCATTGGTAGATGATTGAGAGGGGTCCTGCTGTAACATCTGCTAGCTCCTTCAGTATTCTGGGATGAATCTCATTAGGCCCCATGGACTTATGAACATTCAACTGATAGAACTGATCCTTTACAATTTGAGTGTCCACAAATGAAAAGTCACTTACTGCACTTGTGGTCCTCCAACTCAGAGGACTGGGCAGCCCAAGATCTATCAGTATTATTAAAGACTGAGGCAAAAAAAGCATTGAATGCTTCTGCTTTCTCTTCATCCCTATTTGTCAGGTGACTATCTTCAACAAGTATTGGTCCAATGTTTTCCTTAGACCTCCTCTTGCTATTAACATACTTAAAAAAAACCCTTTCTTATTGTCAGATACATCACTGGCCAGTTTCAACTTCAACTGAGCTTTGGCCTTTTGTGTCTTCTCCCTGTGTATAAGAGTCATAGCTGTGTAATATTCCTGCAAAGCCTGACCTTGCTTCCAGAGATCATACAATTTCTTTTTCCTCTCGAGTTCCAAGAGGAGTTCCCTGTTCAGCCAAGCTGGTCTTCTGCCCCACTTGCTTGACTTACAACACAACAGGATTGCCTGTGCTTGTACTTCTAAAAGGTGGTTCTTAAAAACTGACCAGCACTTGTGGACCCTTAAGACCTCAAAAGCAAATTCCCAGGGGACACTACTAAATAACTCCCTGAGTAGCTTAAAGTTTGCTCTCTTGAAATCCAGAGTAACAACTCTTCTCTCCTTTTTTCTCATTACACTGAAAACTCAACCATTTTGTGATCACTGTGGCCGAGGCAGCCACCTACCATCACATCCCCCATGAGTCCTCCTCTATTCACAAACAACAAGTTTAGGAGGGCATCTTTCCTAGTTAGCTCACTGAGTACTTGTGTCAAGAAATTATTTTCCACAAACTTCAAGAGTTTCCCAGACTTGCTTATCACAGTAGTATGATATTTCCAGTTGATGCCTAGGAAGTAGAAATCTCCCATAAGGACAAGGGCATCAGATCCAGAGATTTATCCTAATTGCCTATAGAATAACTTATCAGTGCTATCATCCTGGCTGGGGCGATTGTCATGGCTTAACCCAGCTGGCAACTAAAACATCACACAGTTGCTCACTCACCCTCTCCCACCCCCTGGGGAATTGGGAAGAGAATTAAAGGGGAAAAGGGAAGGAGACTCGTGGGTTGAGATAAGAACAATTTAATAATATTAATATAAGATTAAAAATGATAATGATAAACCAATAAGAATATATGATAACATATATAATGATAACAACATACACAAACAACTGATGCTCAGTGTAATTGCTCACAACCCCGTGACCAATGCCTATCCCGTCTTGGAAAGTGATCCTGAAACAGATAAGTCCTTCCACTGCAATCCTGGAAGAGTGAGAGGCCCAGGAAGAGAAAGAGAGAACTATGAGAGTCCAAGAGAGCCCTCAGAAGAGCAAGAGCCCTTCTTCCCTGTCATGTTATGACGCAAGGTCAGGTCAATAGAGGTCAGGGAAGGGGACTACCTTGAGCCCTTTTCAATTTGACCAGTCTACCAGTTTCCCAAGAAAGATGAGACCCTTGTACCCAACCCGTCTGCACCCCCTGGGCAGCCCGCTAAGTCGGAGGGTGTTCACCTAACCTGTTCAGGGACCCCATGGGCAGTGCAATGGGCCAAATCCCTTATATTCTCTGTATCAATTATGAAGTTTCCGGGAACTTATATTTATATATATATGATGAATTTTATTACATATGCTCGTGACAGGATAGAGATTCAAAGATAGCCGGTGATAGGGACTGACTGCAAAAACACAACTTATCAATAATAATTCTAAATAGCCAGCAAAATGTTACTTACTAAGTGCGCATAACACAGAGCTCTTACCCAACAGGAGTCCCTAATCGGGGGGAGAAGAGAGGTCCAGCCTGTTGACTGATCCCAGACGTTCCAATGGAGGTCTTTGCCCAACACCCCCTTTCCCTTAAGCCATTTTTATACTTTTAGATGAGGCTCGAGTGACTCTAGTCAAGCGTATCTTTGCCAGGGTTGGTAGATTTTGGGATGGAGGTGTGTTTTGGTATTATAATGACATTATAATGAGCAAAGTTCACCCTAAAGGCCAGCCATTTGGCAACTTGTTAAATATCAATATGCCCAAATGGCCTAGGTGAATGCTTGGCTAGGTACTCTATCCATCACCATTGTTGAGGCCAGGGTTGCAATCCGTCTTTCTTGACAGTTGTGCAGTTACCTTTGCCAGCCATTCTCTATCCCTGGTAACAGGGACGAGCTGTGGTACCTTCATACCACTCTGCTCCCCATTTGAAGGACATTGTACGTTCTGTTCGTCCAGGACAGGCCTTGTCCATGTCAACTGCATTGTGTTCCTGGGAGCAGCAGCCGCGCCTTGCCTCAGAGCTACCTTTAATATTACAGCTTGTGAGCTGAACTTTGAAAAGCAGCGTTTCTCCATTCCCCTGATTTCAGTTATATTCCCACATTCCCTATCAACTCTCATCTATATACTGGGCATAGCGTTACATGATATGGAATACTTCATTGGCTAATTTAGCCCTCAATCCTAAATCTAAATTAAAATCATAAGGAGAGTTGTGGGTCCTTCGTCTGGGCTATGCTCCCCAGCAGCCTGTTGTGTTCCTGCACACTGGCAAAACATGGGAAGCTGAAAGGTCCTTGCTGTCTGAGTCTCAACTATAAACATCAGTGCGCTATCAACATTCTACTCATAACAAATCCCAGACTAAATTCAAAACACAGGGCTATTCTAGCGACTAAAAAGAAAAATTAACTCTGTCCCAGTCAAAACCAGGACAGTATCCACCTCTTATTCCATACTATCCACGTCATACTCAAATCTCACATGAGCACATAGATATCATTCCCTTAATCTATGGACCAACCCTCCAAATTGTCTGTTGAGTTCATTTAGTCCATAACTCTGGGCTCCATCGGTTATGGTAGTATCTCAGGGCAGGAGACATGATGCATAGTTCACTCAGTTGGCAGAATGGATGACATAGGACACAGCAGGAACGTGATAAGAGTCCTATGGGATAAAGCCCTGGAGGGAAGAGGCGCCCAAAAAAGCTGGTTAAAATTCAAGGATCACCTCCTTCAAGCTCAGGAGCGATGCATCCCAACAAAGAGGAAGTCAGGCAGAAACACCAGGAGGCCTGTATGAATGAACAAGGAGCTCCTGGACAAACTCAAGCACAAAAAGGAAGCCTACAGAGAGTGGAAGTAATGACAGGTAGTCTGGGAGGAATACAGTGAAAGTGTCTGAGCAGCCAGGGATGAGGTTAGGAAAGCTAAAGCCCTGATAGAATTAAATCTGGTCAGGGACATCAAGGGCAACAAGAAAAACTTCTATAGATATGTCAGTGATAAAAGGAGGACTAGGGAAAACGTGGTCCCTCTCCAGAAGGAAACAGGAGACCTGGTTACCCGGGATACGAAGAAGGCTGAGGTACTCAATGACATTTTTCCTCAGTCTTCACTGGCAAGTGCTCTAGTCGTACCACCCAAGTCACAGAAGGCAAAGGCAGGGACTGGGAGAATGAAGACCTGTCCACTGTAAGAGAAGATCATGTTTGAGACCATCTGAGGAACCTGAAGCTGCACAAGTCATATAGAATCATAGAATGGTTTGGGTTGGAAGGGACCTTAAAGATCATCTAATTCCAACCCCCCCTGCCACGGGGAGGGACACCTTCCACTAGACCAGGTTGCTCAAAGCCTCATCCAACCTGTCCTTGAACGCTTCCAGGGATGGGACATCTACAAGTTCTCCGGGCAACCTGTTCCAGTGTTTCACCACCCTCATTGTAAAAAATTTCGTCCTTCTATCTAATCGAAATCTCCCCTCTTTCAGTTTAAAGCCATTGTCCCTTGTGCTATCACTACACGCCCTTGTAAAAAGCCCCTCTCCAGCTTTCTTGTAGGCCCCCTTCAGGTACTGCAATAAGATCACCCCGGAACCTTCTCTTCTCCAGGCAGAACAGCCCCAACTCTCTCAGCCTGTCTTCATAGCAGAGGTGCTCCAGCCCTCAGATCATCTTCGTGGCCCTCTTTTGGACCCTTGCCAACAGCTCCATGTCCTTCTTATGTTGGGGGCCTCAGAGCCCAACACAGTATTCCAGGTGGGGTCTCACGAGAGCAGAGTAGAGGGGCAGAATCACCTCCCTCGACCTGCTGGCCACGCTTCTTTGAATGCAGCCCAGGCTGTCACTATTGTAAAACCTATTTGGTGTGGGGTATGCAAAACCCTGGAGCCTATCTCCCATTCCAAAATTATAGACAAAAAGCAGTGCTGTGTAATTGATCTAAATAACAGCAACAATAATTCTGTTGTTTTTACTTCTCTGAGAATTGAAAACTCTATCGATAATTTCATGATTGCTATGTCCAAGACCCAGCTTACTTCAGTGAATCTAAAATGCTTTCCTCCTTTAACAATTTGGATTAACTTTACCAGCTATACATTTAGTTCTTCTCATCTGACTTTTAGCTGTGTTGAGTTTACGTGGTGGGGCTTTGGTAGTGGGGGAGGGGCTGCAGGGATAGACCCTGTAAGGAGCTGCTAGAAGTTTCCCCAGCTCCTGTCCTGGTTTCAACTGGGACAGAGTTAGCTCTCCTTTCTAACAGCTTGAAGACATCTGTGTTTTGGTTTTAGTCTGAGACTTGCTCTGAGAAGAATGCTGATAGCACACTGATGTTTGTAGTTGGCACAGAGGCCTCAAGGACTTTTCAGCTGCCGTGTTCTTGCCAGCGTGCAGGAGCACAACAGGATAGGGGGGAAGCATGGCCAGGACAGAGGGTCCACAACTCCCCTTATGATTTGTGCTGGGGAAACTGGTCAATGAAGTATTCCATCTCATGCAGTGTCATGCCCAGTATAAAAATGAGGGTCAGCCAGAAAGAAGGGCCTTTGCTCTTCCAGGACTCTCACTCTCAGACTCTCAGAGTGCTCTCTCTGTCTCACTCTCTATTTTCAGGCCTCTTGCTCGTCCAGGATTGCGATATTGGGACTTGTCTGTTCCGGGATCGTTAGTTCGGGACGAGACAGGCCTTGGTCAAGGGGTGGTGAGCAATTACACCGTACATCACTCATTTGTATATATTTATTATTGTACATATCTGTATATATATTAGTAGCAGTAGTGTTGCTCACCAGCCTGGGCTGCGGCACCAAGGACACTGTTGCATCTTCCACAGCCAGGAGGAAATGGCCTGCCTCTTGTAGGCAGGATTGGTACCTTGAGTTAGTTGTTTCATTATCTTTAACTCAGTCCAGCTGGCTAATAATGATTGGTTGCCATAATTCTCCCTTTTTGTTTTACCATTTTTCGTTTTCACAAAGGCTTTATGGTGAGCAGAGACCCGGCCCATTCATCCAACTCCAGCATGCTTCCCTCCCGCAAATACCACGTCGGGGCTTGCGGCTTTACCTTCTTCTCCGAAGGACTCTTGCTCAGGCTCCCGGCTCTGGCTCGGCTCAGGCTCTCGGCTCCGGCGAGGGAGTCAGGGCTTCCCAGGGTCTCGGATGTATCACATTGGGGTCCCCCTTTTTGTTTTACCATTTTTGTTTTCACGAAGGCTTTAGGGTGAGCAGAGACCCGGTCCATTCATCCAACTCCAGCACGCTTCCCTGGGCTTCTCAGGGTCTCATGGATGTATCACGTCAGGGTCACCAGTTGTTGCTCACCAGCCTGGGCTGCAGCACCAAGGACGCTGTTGCATCTTCCGCAGCCAGGAGGAAATGGCCTGCCTCTTGTAGGCAGGATCAGTATCTTGAGTTAGTTGATTAGTTCATTCATTATCTTTAACTCAGTCCAGCTGGCTAATAATGATCTGATGCCATAATTCCCCCTTTTTGTTTTACCATTTTTTGTTTTCACAAAGGCTTTAAGGTGAACAGAGACCCGGCCCATTCATCCAACTCCAGCACGCTTCCCTCCCATGAATACCACATCAGGGCTTGCGGCTTTACCTTCTTCTCCAAAGGACTCTCGCTCAGGCTCCCAGCTCCAGCTCTTTTGGCTTGGCTTCGGCAATGGAGTCAGGGCTTCCCAGGGTCTGCAGATGCATCACATCAGGGTTACCAGTTGTTGCTCACCAGCCTGAGCTACAGCACCAAGAACACTGTTGCATCTTCCACAGCCAGGAGGAAATGGCCTGCCTCTTGTAGGCAGGGTCGGTACCTTGAGTTGATTAGTTAATTAGTAGTTCATTATATTCAACTCAATCCAGCTGGCTAATAATGACTGGATGCCATACAGTAGTATTAAATTGTTCTTATCTCAACCCATGGGTCTCTTTTCTTTTTCTTCTTTAATTCTCTTCCTCATCCCTGGAGGGTGGGGGAGG
The DNA here is from genome assembly GCF_009769465.1 of Tauraco erythrolophus. Lineage (NCBI taxonomy): Eukaryota > Metazoa > Chordata > Aves > Musophagiformes > Musophagidae > Tauraco > Tauraco erythrolophus. Next base: position 24,879,297 of record NC_141497.1, on the reverse strand, counting down.
GTGTGTGAGCGGCTGTGAGGAGTTTAGTTGCTCGAGTGGCCTAAACCACAACAGTCCTAAAACTAGTTAGACCCGCCTCTGGCCAGGGCTGAGCCAATCAACACCTCTGTGAATAAACATTTAAGGAAACAAAGAAACCCATGCCATGTGGGACCTGTAGCTGAGTGAAAAGAAGGGGGAGGTTGTGGGCCTGGCCCTCAACGTCTTGTGTGGGTGGCTGCCTGTGCTGGGCCACCGCCACTTGACTGGTGGTTGTCACGACTGTATGGCTTTGAGCGCTCTGAAGCACTCTACTCTTGGGGCATCTGCTGGGCAGAACTCGTTCCTGCTGGGACTGTCAAGGTTTGTCAGGCCTGGCATGACTGCAGTGGAGAGAGGACTGAGATCTGAGAGAAACAACTATGCAGACACCAAGGTCAGTGAAGATGGAGCAGGAGGAGGTGTGCTGGAGCTGAGATTCCCCTGCAGCGAGATGGCAGGTGGCCCCTCTGCTGCCTGTGGAGATGAACAGTGGAGAAGAGATCCACTCGCAGCCCGTGGAGGACCCCATGCTGGAGCAGAGATGCCTTCACCCAAAGGAGTTCGTAGAGGACTGTCTCCTGTAGGAAAGGACCCCATGCTGCTTTAGATTAACAGTGGGGCAGAGATGAATCTGTAATCCATGGGAAGGGACTCCATGATGGGGTGGGTGGCTGTGCCTTAAGAAGCCGTGACTCTGTGGGAAAAGCCCGCACTGGAAGTCTGATGGGTAAGGACTGGATTCTGCAGGAAGGACTCACATTGGAGAAGTTCATCGAGGACTCTCCTGTGAGAAGGGACTCCACCTTGGAACCAGGGAAGAGTGTTAAGAGTCCTTTCTTTGGGGAGGAAGGAGTGGCAGAAAAAGCACATGATGAACTGACCTGCAACTTTCATTCCCTGTCCCCCTGCACTGCTGAGGGGAGGAGGTAGAGCTGTGAAGAAGGGAGGGGTGGGGGAAGGTGTTTTTAAGATCCGGCTTTGTTTCTTTTTATCCTCTCTGAATGAACTGATAACAAATTAAATTGATTTGTCCCCAAGCGGAATCTGTTTTGTCCAGGGATGATGGTTGGTGAGTGATCCCTCCCTGTTCTTATCTTGACTCTCAGGCCTTTTGTTACATTTTTCTTTTCTCCACCCCACTGGGTTGGGGGGAGGAGTGAGCAAGTAGCTGCGTGGTAGCTTAGCTGCTGGCTAGGCTAAACCATGACATAGCTATCACGAAGATACAAATCCAAGAGACAAATGTTTAAAAGAGACAAGTGTTTAAAACTTACTGTGCTCAAGTCTCATTACACACCCATATTTCAGGACAGAATCAACATTTGATTTTTTTCCCTATTCTGCTCTTTTGTTTTGCCTTGGAGGATGCTTAACCTTAATTCGTGCAGTTCTTCGAATCAAAAAGTGTTTTTGCAGCAGAAGGAATTTGGTCTAGTTGCCAAGTGAAGGCTGCTGAAGATTAATCAGCCTGTCTGCTATTTGAAGCAGATCTGGATACCAAGACATCTAACTGAAACAAATAACTTGTCCCTTACATGTGGCATCTATAAGCAGAGATGAGCATAAGCCATTAGTTTTGGTTTTGTATCTAAAATAGTCCGGTTTTTAGACGTTTAATTTCAGAAATCAAAAGTATATCTTTTATCTGTGGGCACAAAAGCCAGTTTTTAGTTGAATTTGCAATAGAGTGTCCTTGAATATTATATGTTTTCCAGTATGTTTTGCAGAATTTGTATGTCTGTAGGTGTTGATGGCACTACAGATATGAACGCATGCACAAATTATCATGATCGAATAGCTGTGCTCTGAATTTAGCTAGAAAAATATGTCTTATAACTTTCTCTATTAGATACCTACTAGTTAGGCTTCACTGTATTCAGCCCTGTTGCTTACAAGTAGTGTGATACAGGAGACTAAATTAGAATTACGTTGAACAAATACACTCCTATGGCTTTGGAAGATGATAAAGTCTACTAGAAGAAGTAATGAGAAATACTTTTCCTTATGCTGTTCTTATTTTAAAGGAGTCTAGAGAGCATGTTAATCACCTCCTGTGAAAGTTTTCTCAAAAAAAAAATAAATCTGAAGGATTTAATGTAAACATTCAAATATAAAGTTGAGAAACAGTAAATTCTGAAAGGATATCAGATTCTATAAAACATCTTGTGATAAAGATCAACTTTGAATGTCTGTATATTATTCAATTATGAGTTTCTCTCCTGTTTTTAGATGCAGAATCCTGACACGTTATCAGCTATGTCAAACCCTAGAGCGATGCAGGCTTTGCTACAGATTCAGCAGGGCTTGCAGACACTAGCAATGGAAGCACCGGGACTTATACCAGGGTAAGAATTGGTCATACAAATTTATACAAGAACATTTATCTTGTGTTTGGTTTCTTTTCAGCTTTTTGTCTTTCTTTTTAACACAGAGGTTTATCCAGCTTTTACAGACTGTTCCTCTTGCATCTTTTAGTTTCACTAAAATTGTTTTAGAATCTGTCAAGCTTTTGTCTGCAATGCACTTTTAAGCAGTGATGGCTATGGTCTTTGTTTTGGTGCTTTACTTAAGTTGTCATCCATTTTTTATTTGACAGAATTTTTAATTAGTAATTACATATAATGGGAAGAGACATTGCAGCTAAGCCATTTTCTGTTAGTGATGTATTTCTCTTTGTCATTTGCGCAGATTCAATCCTGGTTTAGGTGGATTGGGAAGCACTGGAGCTCCTACAGAGTCCACTGTACCTAGTTCTGTTCCCAGTGAAAATACAAGTCCAACATCAGGGGCTGCTGAACCTGGTCACCAGCAGTTTGTCCAACAAATGTTGCAGGCGCTTGCTGGTGCAAATGCTCAGGTAAAGTAGATCACTGTATTCTAGCATGTGGGTGAGTGGTTGGTGGTTGGTTGGTTGGTTTGTTTGTTTTAAATATCCAGCCCCCTCCCTCAGTGTAAACCAACAGAATGCTTCTGGTCAAAGGAGAGCAGAGGAAGCTTAAAAGTGATATTCTAGCTGTGCCAATAAACGCTGGAAAAACATCACGTTTGAGTAAAAGCGTCTTCTGAATGGTTGATTGTTGCACACCTATCTTCATACCCTTGAGTTTCTGAAATGCCTGGAAAGAAGCAGATTAAGGTGTTAAAGGGAAGACTGGCAAGTGAAATGTGGGCTCAGACAAGAAAAGAACTTAAGCGCACTGAACATCATTATCTCTGTACTTTGTATCTGTGTTGCTGGTTGTTACTCTGTAGCTGTGACAGCCTCTGTTCCACGCTTCACAATAGCCACGCTCAGGTTATTTGGGACCTGAATTTATAGCATGCTTCCCTGACATCCTGCAGGTCCAGACTGCACAGTATACATTGTGTTAACATACAAAGTGGGATTCAGGCTTTCTAGAGAGCTCCAGAAGTCAAGCAAAAGTGGCAGCTTTGCAGGTAAATGTAGGGTGGTGAGCAAGACTGTCTTCAAAGGGGGCACACCCGTAACAGTGGAGAGGTATCTCAAGAGTGCTGTGTGAAACAGCACCATTACACTGCGGTACATATCCAGTGTAATGGCAGACTGCTGGTATAAAAGGGACAGTCCTGCTCTTACTTCCTCTGTTGCCACAGAATAAGGCAGTTCAGCTTGCTAATCTGACAGAAAAATGTTATTTTATGTAAGCATGAGAAAGTGGTGGTAGGCATAGCTGTAGGAAAACATGTTCCCATGGATATTTTTATCCTGCCAGATCTTATGCTACCAATTCAGTATTCTATTTGGTTTTGCTTGGGGGAAACAGATTGCGGAGGGGAAGGAGAGGAATGTTTAAATTTCAGCCAGTATATTTGCATTTTATTGATTTGGAAGTATATGCAGTTTTTAAATACTGGTAGGAATTTCTCAATGGATGAAACTTTAAGTAGAACAAAAGGGAAATTAGCAGTAGCTGCAAAAATCTTGTGTCAATATGTAAATTGTCTCACTCATTTCAAAAAGTGGTTTCTCAGTATTACTCTGACCCTATATACCTAAAGCATATTATTTTCATATAACTGTTCTATTTCAAAAATGTCTCTGTGTTGAAGATCATACAACTGTGAAATTATTGAGAATTTTGCCTTTAGTATATGAGCAGTTTGTTTGAGCAAGATCAATTCATAAAGCACAGCTGTCACTTTGCCTTAGGCTGAAGTTTTTCTAACTAGAATTTTGGTAAATTTAGTCAACAAATACTTGGAACATTAAAGAGGTAACTTTTATGTCAAGGAAAAAAAAAAGCCTACCACATTCACTGTTGCCAACAGTGAAATTCTTGAAATCCTGCTGTCCCATGTTACTAGATTAGACTCTTTCATTAAAAAAAAAAATAAAAATCTGCATGCACATCTTTAAGAAACTGTTCTTGGGACACATTTATCAGATTTAACTGTTTCTTTTTTTATCAAATAAGCAGCTCTTGTAGTTCAAAAATGTCACATAAATGAAGATACTCTTAAAATTTGAGGCTAATCTGACTTGTTTGATCAATAATTCAATTGTGAATGAAATTTGTCATAGTCTAGTTTGGGGAACTTGAAGAAGATGCATTCAGAAATTAGTAAAGACAAGAAGTGGTTCAGAATCAACTATGTTTAAATCCTGTACTTTGCCAAATGTGTATTATGCTTTTATAGCTTGAGATTTTTCTTCTTAGCAGTTACAAAATCCAGAAGTTAGATTTCAACAACAACTGGAGCAGCTGAGTGCAATGGGCTTTTTGAACCACGAAGCAAACTTACAAGCTCTAATAGCAACAGGAGGAGATATCAATGCAGCTATTGAAAGGCTGCTTGCCTCTCAGCCTTCATAGCAGTGTTTCTTTAAGTAAAAAAAAAGTAATTTATTTTTGATAACAGCTCTTAAATCTTTAAAATAGTTGCTTTATTTCATTCTGACTCTTGAGATTGTCTTGTTATACCTAAAATCAGTCATGCATTTTAAGGTCAAGTGCAGTAGTTTTCTTCAAATGGGGAATTGATGCATTTTCACTCAGTTGTTGCATGCATCACTTTTGTTCTTCATTATTTCTTAATTTTTTTGAAACAATATCAGCTTTCACAGTTGGTTGAGCAGGCTTTGTCTGACTTACAACTGTCCAATTTATTTACTTCTAAACCATTAGCCTTCAGTACTAATTTATGTAGGATACAAATTAAAAAGGAAAAAAAATTGAAGACTGTAATTTGTGGGTACCAGTGCTGCTTATGGTGATTTTGGCATGCATTTTTTTTTCTAGCAAAATGCTGTAAGATTTATACCACTTGAGTAATCTACCATTTTTGCTTTTATTTGTATGAAGTATAAACACAATATATACAATGGAGACAGCTCATTTCTAGAAATTTATGCATTGCAATAAAACAAAATTATAAGTAAATAAAAAAGACCAGGGGGAAAAAAAAAAGTAGTAAGACATGGGTTTTAGTGTAGAATCTTCCAGCATCTTTGGTAATCATCTCAGAAAAAATGCTTAGGCAAGTTCATTTAAAATATACTAGAATTGCTGTTCTAGTTATATCTTCACATCTAGCCATAAAGACACTTGCACTGTAACATTGTCTCATTGCAACATTGTTACAGATTAACTGTAAATTGCCTTTGTGCAAATTAAAGGAGCGCTGCCTTGTGCTCTGAAACTGTTTCTAAGGCATTTTGGCTTGTTCCATTGAGATTCTAACATGCATTATGATTTGTAATTGGAAACATTACTTTCAGCCATTGTCATGTGATATTCTAATTACTTTTAACCACCATGTAAAAAAATACTGTATATGTCTTGAGTTTTTATTGGTAGTTACCTCTTGTGCACAGGTAATAAATGAATTAAAAAGTTTTTAAGCATCTTGTTTCAGTGTGTTTGCAATTGGTGATTATCCAGCATTCAAGATGACTGACCTTTCAGTGTTAGCTTTGAGACTATTTACAGACTTTGGGCTAAGATTAGCAAACAATACTTGGAGTATAAAGTGGAGGACAGAGAGGAAGGCTCATATGATGCTGGAGACTAAATAGATAAAGTGAAAGTAGTGAAATAAAGCATTCTGCTGAGTGTTACTGAATAGCATTTGCTTTTTATTGGTCTTTGGTGTCAATGTAATTGTGAACATTCTGATTTAATTCCTGTATTGCATTAAACACTTCATCTGAACAATCTTTTCTTTTGGTACAAATATAAAACCAGTTTGCTCTAAAACTCATTGCTTGCAAATGGTTTAAACTTACTGGCCTTGGCTCAAAATTGTTAATAAGTTAAATGAAACAAATTTATAATGGGATATAAAGGAGAGTGTTGAGCACACTTTATTTTACATACAATGAAATTAATAAAACTATTGGCAAAGCCACGCATACAGATTTTACAGGGAGTAACTGTGTTGTATTCTTCTCTCAGAAGTTTTTGCTGTCCAGTAATCTTGTCTCTTACTTCAGCAGTAAGTAAATAGATCAAATACTGCTGATGCACAGTACTGGGTAAAGTTCAAGAAAATCTTTTGGTTGGCAGGCTTCTCTGACTCTGGATCAAAGTCTCATAGATACAGCAACAGACTATTGAACAAACAAATCAATTAAAATAGAATCTCCTGGTGATTTGAGTTTTATATGATCAAAGCCTTTTAAAATACTTAAAGTTTGAGTAGGAAATTATTACTTTTGTTTCCTAGCCAATTATAGTAAACCTGCAAGGGACTAGACCTTCATAGTGCCTTCTGTTTGGGTAGGTAGCTTTCACTACACTGAGTATGAGGCTGTGATAAGGAAGTGATAACAAGTAGTTTCTGTAGAATAATCACTACTTTTTCACAATTACTTTCACATTTACTCTTAGGATCTTCAAAGTAACTAATTTGACTTGACCTTATAGTATGCCTTTTAGGAACTTTACTTTTTTAAAGTGATATCTCCAGTCATTCAGAAGGTATATCTTTCTAAGAATACAATCCATAACTTGCAAAAAGGCCACCGTCAAATGGAAAGGACAAAGCTGAAGTAGGAAAGGGAGTGATTTTTGCCAAGCTTTACTAAGATACTGAAGCACTGAATCTGACCTCCATGTACATTCTTTTGAGACAAGATCCAGTTCAACTATGTAAATAAAACAGAGATGTGATATTTGAAGTCAAATTCTATTAGAATTTAAGAAAAAGTAGAATTTAACCTAAACTGTACAATGAATTGTTGTTTACTACTTGAGGTACAATTAATAGTTAATTTAACTATGTCACTATTGTCAACTAATAATAACAATTAGTAACTGAGTAGCAGTAAAACACTGAGACATCTTTAATGTAGGAGGAATTTTAGTTTTGTTGGAGAAGACCTTAATTGTTAAAAGTAACAGTAGGTGTAACAAGGTTTGTAGTAGGGGTAAAAATTTATTGTCTTTAATAATAAAAGATACATCACACTTGTTTGGTTTAATGGCATAATAGAATCTTTGTTTGCACACTCTCTTGCAACTGTCTCTCTAGCCTTTTAGGCACTCACTTTTGAAAATGTCCAATTTTTTTTGGTTATAAGGGTTTGAAATTTAATATTACTGCTAGGTAATATGTCACACAGCTGCTTTCTTATCACTGTGCAGTTTCCTGAATTATTTAATTTTATTGTGTCTGAAAAAAAGTAAGCATAAATCTGCATTTAATAGTGAGTATATTAGAAAAGCTCTTTGCTTGTAAAATGGTATACTGGGAAAATATGAAGACTTCATTAAAAGCAAAGGTACCACAAGAGGGTGCCATTTCTTTAATTTTCATAGTGACTAAATTTGCATGGCAATGTTAAAAATAGTAATCCATGTGCAACTGTATATGGGGATGATTCTATTCAGGTCTGACTTGTAGAATCTTACAGAAACTATCTGCAGAGTTTTCATGTTGTTAAGCTAAAGAGGCATCTCTTGTGTAACAAGGACTTTTAAAAAAACATTTTGGCAATTGAAAAGAGGATTTTAACCTTAAATTCTGTGAGTTATGTAACTGACTATATTCAGAATTTTCTGATCACAAAAAAGTTGAAATATATATTTGAAGTTGTTTGATCTTAGGTTTTAAAGCAGCTGTATGAAAACCTATCCATAAGCATATATTGGACTGATTATAGGGTGAGGTGGAAGAGTAAAGCAAGCCAGAAAAGGAAAGCGAAGGAGAAGGTCCAACTCTGAAAAGAATGAGAATGAGTTTGTTTTGTGTTGTGAGGTTTTTTGTGTGTTTTTGTTTGGTTTTTTTGTTGTCTTAAAGAAGGAAATATCCATCAGTCTTGTACTGGCTGATTTGCTGTCCACTGCATTTCATCGATGGATATGCTTTACACGTGAAAGATGCTAATTCAAAGCCAATATGATGCCCCTTACGCTTTATCTCCAAGCTTTCCAGAGAGTTGTACTTTGTATAGTCTCCCCACCACCACTTTTTTTCCCTCCTTTTTCCAGCTTGGTGTTCAGTGCATATAACAAAAGTTCATGAAGCCTTAGCACCCTGGGCTCAGATAGCTTCCCTTTGAGCCATGCTAATGGCAATTTTAACCTCATAGGGAGAAGTGTTTAAATAATGGTGATGTAAGATTAAATTTTCAAAAACTGTCCTTTACAGTCATGATAGAAATATTAAGAGTAATAAACCAGCTCTTAATATTGTAATCCATTTAAATATAGTGGAAAAAGAAGTTGTTTTGATTAACTTAAGAAAATAAGCATTATTTCATTAAGGCATTTTTCTAGACCGACAGCAGGGGAAAAAAAGTAAAAAAAGTTAAAAAACCTTTTGAAATCGAATTTATAATGCAGGTAAGGATGTGATTTTTAAAGTGAAGTCAAGCTAGCCCATCTCCTGCTAAAATCTCTATCTTAGAGAGTTTCTATATTAGCCACCATTCTTTCCCTCCAATTAAATTCTAATATAGCATAAGGAAGTGCCATGAGCACTTCCTTAATTCCTGAGAACAGCAACAACTGAATATCTTTAGAAACTCTGATCATCATCTATAAAATTATTATATTGATCTGTCTAGAGAATGTCTGCTGAACAGTAGAGTTCTGTTATTAAAGGTATACTTTCAATACCTATTTTCAGATTTAACTGTAATGTTGTAATGTTAAATGTCATGTTTGTTAGGTCTGCTGTAACCCTGTGCAGTGGCAGTACTGCACATGTGCTCACTTCAAGTTATGTAAGGGATTGGATGTAGTTAAACTAATGGCCTGCACATATATATTTTTTAAAAAAATTTTTTACTGGCAAGGTTTCCTAAAATAAAGCATTAAGCTAGATGTGTGTGTTTAGACCAAAAAGCAAATCCAGAATTAGTTGTCATCATAAATCAATGACTGAAATGTCTGTAGTCAAATTTAAAATTAGATATAAACCGATTCAAAAATCATGACACATTTCTCACATTTTGGTTCACAAGGAAATGAGAACTTGTCATAATTCGTGTTATCATCTAGTTGAGCCAATGTCAACCTCAGCTACTTATCAGTGCTAGTAATTAAACCTTGTAATTAGACACTGTTAATGTATACTTGATTTTTGCAAAGTTTCTGGAGCTGGGCAGTGACCTTGGGCAGGCATGTTGCAAGAAGCAATGGATCATGTTCCAACATAACAATCTAAATTTCTCAGTAAATTAACCCATACTCCACCAAGGTATGATCACCTGATGCACGCATGCAACAGCCATGCCGTGAAGCCAGACTAAGGAGAGCTTTGTGGGAGCAAGAGATGCAGAGAAAGCTGGGTCTATTGGGTTTACAGGGCAAGGTTTTGGTAGTAGCTGCAGGGGTGGCTTCTATGAGAAGAGAACGTGTTGGACAGAGCCAGCTTCATCTGACTCTGAAGATGGACCTGCTGCTGGCCAAAGCTGAGCCCATCAGTGAAGTTGGTGGTGCCTCTTTGATAACATATAAAAAAGTGTTAAAAAAAAAAAGAAAAAAAAGCTATGCAGCAGCTATGAGAGGGAGGAATGAGAAAAAAAAGTGAGAGAATATATTTTATTCTTTTATTCTCAGTATATTTTGTGATTATGCTATCTGAAAGTAGCTAATGTTAGGTTTATTACTAGACTGAATCTTTGAAATAATCTTTATACAGACAGTAGAAAAACAACTATCATTTGCACCATTTTTCCCTACACTATTATTCAGGGGTTAGGTTACCTTTAGTGATTATTATGATACCTTAGATTAGTGAAAACATAATGGCTTTATTAACTGCAAAATATTATAGTACTTATAGTACTACATACATTTCTGATATAGAATGCAATAGTGAAAATACTTACTTTTTTTGTCTTTAGCCAGAACTCATTAAAGATAGAGGTTCTCTTATCTCTTCAATATATCGTGCAATGCACAAAGCCAGGGAATCCTGTCCTAGAAACAAAACAAGTTAGTTCAAAAATGTTTATGAAATGTATTTGAAACAATCACTTCTAACATTTAAAGAATTTGACTGGAAATGAATATTAGTATTATTATGCACACCAAGTTCAGTTTTGTGTCTCTTCCTAATGTAGATTTGCTACCACTGCCTAGAGGCTAGCAATAAGTGCTAGATACTTTATCAACAAAGGAGTTTTAGTGAAATAGTGCGGAGAAGGGATTTGGAGAAGTACTGAGACGACTCAATATGAGTTAGCTGCAGGAAGTCTCGTTTATTGCGCAGTTCTTATTGCTTATATAGACAGTATTTGCCAATAATCCTGAGACCACACCTTTTCTACACCATTATTGGATGATACATATGCTTGTCATATTTAACAGCTTATTTCAAACAGACACCCGCCTAGCGAAGCTCTGCTCTAAGCAAACACTACTCCCTTATCATACTGCATAGTTTTCTTATCCTTAACTTCAAGGGCATTCTGCCCTTGAGGCCTAACTTTAGAGCTCCAGTCCTTATTTACACAGGATTTTCTTCGTGCAGTCTCTTCAAGGATCTGCACTCCGACAATTCCCCCTTTCTTTTCTTGCACGAAGAAAACCCTGTGCACGAGACTGTCAACCCCAGTTACTAGCATGTTGTTTTGGTACAGCCTTGCAAAAGCAGTTTCTAGCATACTACTTCCCTTTCTGAGGGCTTTACTATTTCCGCTATATCCAAGATTCCACTGAGCAGGAGGGTGTCAGTCAGCAGGGTCATCGCAGAGAAGAGAGGCAGGCACGGCACCTTCAGGGCGTCCCCTGTTTATCCACACAGTGTGCTCTGCAGCCTCTTTCCGCTCCGCTCTGAGCCATCCCTTTTACACCCTCAGCAGAGTCTATGACAAAGGTACTGACACGGCGTTGCCGCATGCGTGGCCAGTGCGTGCAACAAGGCCGCCAGGTATGTGCTCTGCTGGCCAACAGCGGATTTTTTAAGTTGTAACATATTTCTCCTAGCTTCCTTTTTCAAAGTTACGTGCTCACAACTAAGTCTATTTTGTAATTCTTTGTCATTAATTCGGTACCAGTTAATGCTTCTCCTTCCAGTAGCTCACTCCTGATTGGAAAAAACACACAAAGCATATATATAAGCAATATATACAAACAACTTTCACACACGTAATATACTAAATCATAAGAAACATAAAGACAGTTTACATATCAATATACAATCCTGTTGCAGCCCAAGTGTTAACAGTAAGGAATGTGTATCAGCGAATATAAAAAGAACACTGTCCTTGAGATAAGAAGGTAGGTTGAAGCTGTGAAAAACACACTGTCCCTGGGAAAAAAACAAGAAGGATGAAACTATGAAAAACAAGATTCTGAGCAAAACATACTAACTGCAAAAATATTAAAATATTGTAACAAATATAGAAATCTGTATCCAATCACAGTGTGTATCATACTCGTGCTTGTCGCGTGAACAGTAGTGTTAGACCAATTAGCTTGCTAAGTACAGCGCATGAAAGCGTGCACAGAACCGAGCTATGCTATAAAAAGAGCAGTATCACGGAATAAAGCTGAAGCCTTTTTACTCATCATATTGATGCGTCTTGCTTCCCCGTCTTCGGCCGCAACATCTGGTGACCCCGACGTGATCAAGAGGGTTTTCAACGACCACAACGCGGACGAGAGAGAGGACGGCCATCCCGGCGCCCGAGAGAGGCGGATAGCCCGAGAGAGGCGGATAGCCCGAGAGAGGTGGAATAGCCCGAGAGGCGGATCGTCCGAGAGAGGCGGAATCGTAGCGCTACGGACTGACCGGTGAGTCAGGCAGACCGAGGTCTGGTTCGGGATGGGAATGCTGCAATGACAGCCTGGGAACGAGATGATGGAACGGGACGTTGCATTGTCGTTGTTGAAAAGCTTCTTAGAGGAGCGTGGACTAAAACTTGGAAAAAGATATTGGCCCCTGATTGCAGGGGGGTATGCAAAAGAAGTAAGCGACTGAAAAACAAAAAAAAAAAAAACAACAAAAAAACAAACAAAAAAAAAACCCAAAAAAAACACAAAAAAGCAACAACTGCCTCAACAGGAGGAGGTAAGCGACTGGGACAAAGTGCTAGAGAAACCAGCACTACTAACAGTTCTAACTTGATAAAACTCCCAGTACTCCTGGTTTGGGTATCAGCCCATGTACCGGAGGCAAGCTCTTCAAATATATACCTGACAAGGACTTGGGACACTATAGACGTTAAATTTTGGCGTGCAGCCACCTGTGGGGATGCTGCCGGCCTGGAAAAGTCATCATCGAATCTTTTGATCCAGGGCCCCGAACGAAAGACAGACTTATTGCTTTCCCCCTCCTCCAACGAAGTCGGTACACCGGCACCCCCGCGCCGCGCCGCCCACCGCGCCCGGCGGCGCCCCGGGAACGCCGCTGCTGCTGCCGGCCGGGGCCGCGGGCGGCGTTTGCCTCGGCGCTGCCGCTCGTGTGCGGGAACGAATCGCGGCTGGAAAGGACGGAGACGCGCTGCGGGCCCCGCTGCGCAGGTTCGTTCGCGGCTGATGGTCCCTCGGCGGGAGGGGGCGGCGGCGGTTACGGAGCGCGAGCGGCCGGAGCTGCAGCAATAACAACAGCAACAACAAGGGGGGAGCGGCACAGGGCTGCTGGGTCGTCATCGCCACCCCGCCCGGCTGAGGCGAGGGAGGGCTGACCCCCCCCCTTGTTGTTGTTGCTCTTGTTGTTGTTACTGCTCACACTGAAGAAAACCATGGGAGTACCAAAGAAAATTGGGACAGACAGTGATCCAGTATGGTGCCTTTTTACAGGATTGGAGAGTGACTCACACTACCAGTATCCCTCATTCACCTATGGGACAAGTTGTTATTGAACAAACTCATTTAACGTTAAAACAAATGTTTGATAAACAAAAAGGGGCAGTCTTCCGTATATTTCCCCGCAAGAATCCTTGGACAAAGCCACATATGTTTTAAATTTTCTTAATTTGTCTGCTTCTAGGCAACATACTATGGCTGTGGATCACAATTTTAAACCCAGTGCCATTTTTGCAGAAAAATCAACAGCATGTTGTAAGAAGTTGGACTCAACTCATGGGATGGCCCTGCGCCTCTGCTTACATGGGGAAGAGGGTATGTTTGTGTTCTTCCCACAGGTCCATACTGGTTACCAGCAAGAAACGTAAAGCCAACCAGGACTTTTGAAACTACAAATAGAGAAGGGGAGATCCAAGAATTAGCAGAGCAAGCAGAGATCACAGAAACACCGAATGAAGAGAATGGTTCAAATGGACAGACTTGTAATAGAAGATTTCATGTTAATATATCAACTGTTCTTATGTTTCTCATTGTTAGGTATATTATGTGTGTGAAAGTTGCTTGTATATATGCTTTGTGTCTTTTCTCCGATCGGAAAGTGTATGGATTCCACCCGTAGCTACTGGAAGGAAAAGAATTAACTGGTACCAAATTAATGACAAAGAATTACTAACTGGACTTAGTTGTAAGCACGTAACTTCGAAAAGAGAAGCTAGGAGGATTGTTATTGAACAACATGTTGCGATTCGCAAAAACCGCTGTTAGCCGGCAGAGCACATACTGGGCAGCCTTGTTGCACGCACTGGCCACGCGTGCGGCAACGCCGTGTCAGTACCTTTGTCGTAGACTCTGCTAAGGGTGAAAAGAGATGGCTCAGAGCGGAGCTGAGGGAGGCTGCGGAGCACACTGTGTAGATAAACAGGGGACGCCCTGAAGGTGCCGTGCCTGCCTCCCTTCTCCACAACGACCCTGCCGATTGACACCCTCCTGCTCAGCGAAATCTTGGGTATAGTGGAAATAGTAAGGCCCTCGGAAAGGGAAGTAGTATACTAGAAACTGCTTTTGCAAGGCTGTACCAAAACAATATGCTAGTAACTGAAATTGCCAGTCTCCTACACAGAGTTTTATTCGTGCAAGAAAAAAAAAAGGGGCAACGCTGTCACTGATCGATCACACAAATTTTTTCACCAATCTGCTCGACCTCTTCAGAAAGAGTTTGCACTGTCGCGAGCACAAGCCCGTGCCATCGTCGCTGCAAGGCACCAACCCTCGAGGATTGCAACCAAGAGGAGTGTGGCAAACTGATGTAACTGAGTTTCCCACCTTTGGTCCACTGCGCCATATCCACGTCACCGTGGACACTTGCAGCAGAGCTGTATGGGCGACACCAGCGCCTTCTACCGCCTTCCGATGTGTAAAACAACATTGGCTTTCAGCATTTGCTGCCCTTGGCTTACCACAAGTCATCAAAACAGACAATGCTCCTGCATACGCAGGAACAGCATGTGCTGCATTTTTAGCAGATTGGGGAATTGAACATAGAAAAGGTGTTCCGTACAACAGTACGGGTCAGGCTATTGTTGAACAGTGCCATCAAGATGTAAAGCGACTCGCTGCCATTTTGAAAAAAGAGGGGGAGATGTCCCCCAACGCGCGAACTGAAAGGCGAAGGCGGAGGCAATCCAGGAGTTCCCAAAGACTCGGACCTCTCTGCAGAAGAATAGAAGAAGTGCTAAATCTTCCAAAGAACATATTAGACGACTCTGATCCAGATGAGATAGATTTTGCCTTTATCCGTAGTCTGATACGCACGCGCAAAGCTGCAAAATTATACCCGCTAATGCACTGTAGGTGTAGATGTAGAAATTTACAGGTTATAACTATAGAGTGTGGAGGTTGTAGTCGCATATGTCATGAATCGCAACGTGATGCAGTGCAAGGCTGTACAGATTGTAGACACGCTTTAGATATTAATCCATACCAGGCATTCGCTACTTGGCTTAGAATAGAGAACGCGTCACGACACAGGTTAACTGCGTTGTTTGAAAGTGCAGAAGAAGCTATATTAGCATACGCAGCCTTTAGGTTACAAAACTACTGACTGTTGTAGAAGTAGCACAAAAGACACAAGTGATGGGTACCAGATATCAGAAGCAGTGTAGACGTCATGATAAGAATGGAGGAGTTTAAGTAACAGGAATCTTAGTTTGGTGCCAAATGACCTATGGAATCAACTCCATCAGCCCGAGAGACAACATTTGGGTAACCATTGCTAACAAAACAAACCAGTCATCAATTTGCCTAGCCCTGGGTGGTATTGGAAACCCATTCCGTACCTGTCTCATAGGAGTACCAACATGGAAAGTGGCAGCCTTTAGAGGGCTAGTAAACACCACTAACCTAACATATAGCAACTTCAATACCGCAACGATCTATAGAGCGACCCCTCAACAGTATGACGGAGCAATACAATGCCGGCTTATTCATGCACTTAATGCTTCCCTCCAGTCTAATCCAGAAGAACTAGACCTGCTTGGTAGCATGCATGCAAACACTACCGCTGGGAAAATAGGAGGATGGTTTTCATTTTTGCCGTTAGACCCAAACAGCTCAAATAAAAACAGGAAACTATGGGCAACCTTAGATTCTAATCTTGACAGCGCATCGGTAATTCGCTTTCTATACTCGAGCTGCAATGGCAGCAGCATTACTGAACCTCGAAGGTTGCCCGAAGGAATTTTCTTAATTTGTGGAGACAGGGCATGGAATGGCATTCCAAAACAACCAGAAGGAAGTCCTTGTTATTTAGGCCAGCTAGCCCTATTCCATCCCAATATATCCCTGTTGAGAAAATGGAGTGAAAATCACACCAGGAGAAAAAGAAGCCTTCATGATCTAGACTGTAGCAGTGTAGGCAATCCCACATTTTGGAGTGAATTTGGACGAGTAGCTGCCTCCACACTTTTCCCAGGGTTAGCAGCAGCAAAAGCGCTCACCTTAGCAAAACAACTAGGTTGTTGGGCTCATGACGAGATAAACTTAACATCCAGCATTCTAGATGAATTAACGAAAGATGTAGAAAGTGTCAATCATGCAGTATTGCAAAACAGAGCAGCGATTGACTATTTGCTTTTAGCCCATGGGCATGGTTGCGAAGAGATCGAAGGAATGTGTTGTATGAATTTAACAGGTCCAGGAGAGTCAGTGCATAGAAAACTTAAACAACTAAAGGACAAACTACATGCCTTGAAAGAGGTAGATGGCATCGATGGATGGTTGACTTCCTGGGGAATAGATGGTTGGTTGAGAGATCTCATCAAAACGTGCTTGGGGCCTCTTTTGTTGTTAGGCTTTCTCTTGCTTTTTGGACCATGCTTAATGCAATGTATGACCCAACGCTTGTCAGCTATAGCGCACGCCGTTTTTGAAAAAAGAGGGGGAGATGTTGCAGCCCAAGTGTTAACAGTAAGGAATGTGTATCAGCGAATATAAAAAGAACACTGTCCTTGAGATAAGAAGGTAGGTTGAAGCTGTGAAAAACACACTGTCCCTGGGAAAAAAACAAGAAGGATGAAACTATGAAAAACAAGATTCTGAGCAAAACATACTAACTGCAAAAATATTAAAATATTGTAACAAATATAGAAATCTGTATCCAATCACAGTGTGTATCATACTCGTGCTTGTCGCGTGAACAGTAGTGTTAGACCAATTAGCTTGCTAAGTACAGCGCATGAAAGCGTGCACAGAACCGAGCTATGCTATAAAAAGAGCAGTATCACGGAATAAAGCTGAAGCCTTTTTACTCATCATATTGATGCGTCTTGCTTCCCCGTCTTCGGCCGCAACACAATCCTCTACCACAATTCTCCCCGAATGTTCTCCAAGCCATTGCAACTGTTTGTAGATGGACTCACTATGGTCTCACTTAGATTAAAACAACACATGTTTGTGTAACGTGGTTGTTGCTGGCCCTACCTACAAATTTTTATCCTAATAAATTTAACTCTTGTGGGGAAATATACGGAAGACTGCCCCTTTTTCTTTTTTTTTTTTTTTTAAACATTTGTTTTAATGTTAAATGAATTCATTCAATAACCACTTGTCCCATAGGTGAATGAGGGATACTGGTAGTGTGAGTCACTCCCCAATCCTGTAAAAAGGCACCATACTGGATCACTGTCTGTCCCGATTTTCTTTGGTACTCCCATGGTTTTCTTCAGTGTGAGCAGTAGCAACAACAAAGGCAGAAAACATATCAACAGTTACATGCACATATTTAGATCGATTAAACGATTGAATATAAGTAATATCAGATTGCCATAATTCATTGGCACATAAACCTGTTGGATTTACTCCTGCTGGAGTCTTTGAAGGCATAATACGTTGACGGTCAGGGCAGGCACGTACAATCTGCTGAGCTTGATCTGCTGTCTGACCTGACAGAGAGCATCATCTACCACCAATTGACAAACTGTAGGACTATTCATCATTCCTTGAAGCAGTACAATCCAATGACATTGTTGCGTGGGTCGTTCATTGTTAAGCACTGGAACTGAAAAGGCAAATCTAGGACAATCCTTAGAGTGTAAATAAATAAAAAAAGTAAAAAGGTGAAATAACCCAATCTTTTAAATCAATCACCATCAAATGCTAACATTCTGGAATCATAGTAGGATTTGGTACACCCGGTTGTAATGCACCCATTGGTGAAATGATTGCATAATAGCTCTTAAATCTTTTAACATAAATCTCCATTTTCCTGATTTCTTTGGGATAACAAATATTGGAGTATTCTATGGGCTAGTGGAGGGAATTATATGTCCTAATTTGAGCTGTTCATTGACTAATTTTTGAGCTCACTCCAGCCACTCGCTTTTTAATGGCCACTGATCGACCCAGACCGGCTTGCCAGTCAACCAGTCCAGCTTGAGTCGGGGCTGGACATCAGTGACCTGCGCTAAAAATTTGAGGTTAGCCTCACATTCCACTGATTCAACAAATCCCGACCTCATAATGTACATGGGACATCAAAAACATATGGTTTCAAAATAGCTTGTTTGTTACCTGGGCCTACTACTAACAAGGTCTGTGCACTCTGCTGTGGGATCTGTGTTCCACCTACTCCAGTCACAGCTGCCAGGGCTTGTATCAGAGGCCGAGAGGGCGGCCAGTCAGGATTTTTCACTATAGATACATCAGCCCCTGTGTCAACTAGGCCAGAAAAGCCTTCCCATTAATGATTACTGTTAAAGGAGGCTGTGCAGCTGTGACTGTCTGTGTCCAAAATTCTTTGTGATAGCGGAGTGACCTTTATTATTGTTATATAGGCAGCTTTTATAGATTATTACTCTGGCCACGATGTGTCCACGCGCCCCTTACCCAGCTGTGATTGGGTACAAACAATAGTGCACACACCTATTTTAACTTTACTATTGGTTATGCCTAAAAAGGAGCTATTTTTTACTAGTTAAGCTAAACATCATTTTCTCACACACTCTATATCAACTTCCCAAACTCCCCATGTCAACTTCTCACACTCCCTGCACCAGCTGTTCACACTCCCTTTTCTTCCTCATCCTCTTTATCGGTGTTTTCCAACTTCAGAAAAGAGCACAGGCTTAAATCATCAAGGTCAAACCCCAACTGTAACTGTGTGTATGATGCCACAATTCCCCTTTTTTGTTTTTCTGTGACCATTACTTGATGAACCGTACTCTGTACCGTTCGCTGGGAGCGTGACAATAGGCAGGGGATGATTATTACTATGCATAAAAGAACTACTAGCAATATAATGCCTGCTTTTGCTAAAGATTTTAACCATCCTGTCAATTAAGAGCATTGATAAAGCAGAAGCTGTAGCATTAGTTTGTTTTGCAAGCCAACAACCCAACTTATTCAGTATAGTTGACGCCTGTGCCACTCCAACTCCTGGTGCAAATATTGAAGCTGCAATGATTTTAGCTGGTTCCCAAAATTCTGCTCTGGAATCGCACTAGCTATCATAAGCATGCGCGCTGCACCTATTCCGGGTGTATCTATGACTTAAGTTCATGGTGGTGTTAGGGAAATACATTCTTAAAGTCCCTATAGTACATGGATCTCCCCTTATATGCGAAGGAATACCCTGCTAAGCTCTATTATAGCCCTGCAGAAGCAGTTACTAGCATTTTGGTGTTTTGATTTTTTTTGTTTGTTTGTTTGTTTGTTTTGGTTGGTTGGGTTGGGGTTTTTTTTGTTTGTTTGTTGTTTTTGTTTTGTTTTGTTTTTTCAGAATCAATTACCCTTGGGAGTACAAACAATCCTAATTTTGTGGTGGATGATCGCCCCAGCAATAGTGCACATAATCCTCGTGATATAAGACCAAAGACACCAGTAGGAATTAAATGCACCAACGTGTCAGTGATTACTGTTGACCAAAACATTTAGCTGCCAATATCTCTGCTTTATAGTGTTCCCAGCCCACATTGTGACACGCCTTTACTAAATCTGCAATCGTTTTTGCCCGATTTCTGATAAGATCAAGAGCTTGTTGGCAGTCTGTGTTAGCATTTTCAATGGCTAACTGGAATACCAACACATCTGCAGTAGCCGGATTTTCTGTTTATCTCTGAACTGCCATTTGTAGCTGATCAAAGAAATGCTCATAAGGTTCCTGTGCTCCCTGCCGAATGGAAGCAGAGGAAGCCTCCCCTGTCCCAAAAATCAGGGACACGTCTTAATGCTCTCTTAGCCAATTCAGTCAGTTGTTGGAAAGCCACTTGCTGTAACCCTGCCTGTGCCTGATTTTGACGTGTGACATTTTATTCATCCCAAAATATTTAGCTCTCGATTTAAGAGATTTAACACCTATAACACTTTAGCTATTGTTTCATTGGGAGATTTCCCCATCATTCCCCCTTCTTGTTTTAAAAGCATATTCTCCAAAGTACCATGTGCGTATTCTATGATCGGTTGCCCAGTAGGATTGTAAGAAATACCAGCAACATGCTCAATATCTTATGATGACAAAAATACATGTCTGATAAGAAGTGTATGCCAAAGTTCCCGCGAGCGTAAACCACGAGGATTAACACCATTCATTGGTGGCATAATCATGTATTAACAGCTAGTACACAATTGTACGATTGAGCGGGCTTGCTCTCTTGTTATACCAAATTGTCACCTAATAGCATTAGCATTCTGATGGTAGAAGTCATGCAAGATGTTTGCCTGCATGAGCGAGTTTGGTACCAGAGCTGCACTCGTGAGAGGCTCAGCTCGCCTGTTCCCTCTGCTGCAGGCCCTGGAAGCGCAGTGTGCGCTCGCAGATGTACAATGGAATATGCACGTTTACGGTTTTGCAACACTGATATTAATTGCTGAAATTGCTGGAACAGAAGAGGATTAGTTATTTCCCGCAATGCCGATCGAGACGATCCAAGTTAAGATGTGCTGTCTCTCGGTAAAACCTGGGCCCCGGGCCTCAGCCGGGCGGGGGGGCGGGGCCAAGCGGCCGCTCTCCAGGCGCGGCCGGCGGGTGGGGGGGCAGCAGCGGCGGGGGGGAGAGGTGGAGGGGGGGGCAGGTCAGCCCTCCCTCGCCTCAGCCGGGCGGGGGGGCAGGGTGGCGATGACGACCCAGCGGCCCTGTGCCGGCCCCCCCCTTGTTGTTGTTGCTGTTGTTGTTGTTGTTGCCGCAGCTCCGGCCGCTCGCGCTCCGTAACCGCCGCCGCCCCCTCCCGCCGAGGGGACCATCAGCTGCGAACGAACCGGCGCAGCGGGGCCCGCCGCGCGTCTCCGTCCCCTCCAGCCGCGGTTCGCTCCGCGCACAAGCGGCAGCGCCGAGGCCAACGCCGCGCCCGCGGCCCCGGCCGGCAGCAGCAGCGGCGTTCCCGGGGCGCCGCCGGGCGCGGTGGGCGGCGCGGCGCGGGGGTCCGATGTACCGACTTCGTTGGAAGAGGGGGAAAGAAAGAAGTCTGCCTTTCGTTCGGGGCCCTGGATCAAAAGATTCGATGATGACTTTTCCAGGCCAGCAGCATCCCCACGGGTGGCTGCACGCCAAAGTTTAACGTCTATAGTGTCCCAAGTCCTTGTCATGTATATATTTGAAGAGCTTGCCTCCGGTACATGGGCTGATACCCAAACCAGGAGTACCGGGAGTTTTATCAAGTCAGAACTGTTAATAGTGCTGGTTTCTCTAGCACTTTGTCAACACCTTAACTACAGACTTATGTTCCGTTAAAGCTGTGCTTCCCATTGTTCCCAGTCGCTTACCTCCTCCTGTTGAGGCAGGTGTCGCTTATTTTTTTTTTTCTTTAGTCGCTTACTTCTTCTTTCCTGTGGTTCCTAATTCTTTGTGTTTCCCGATAATATCTTTTGCATACCCCACTGCAATCAGGGGGGGCCAATATCTTTTTCCAAGTTTTAATCCACGCTCCTCTAAGAAGCTTCTCACCAATTGCGACAATGGATCCCGCAGATCGTCCAGCTTTCCCCTATAGGCCGCCTGAATGTAGATCTGCCCGGCTTTCCCCGATGGGCCGCCTGAATGTGGATCCTGCGGATCGTCCGGCTTTCCTCTATAGGCCGCCTGTATGTAGATCTGCCCGGCTTTCCCCGATGGGCCGCCTGAATGTGGATCCTGCAGATCGTCCGGCTTTCCCCGATGGGCCGCCTGTATGTAGATCTGCCCGGCTTTCCCCGATGGGCCGCCTGAAGTCGCCGTCCCTTCTCCGCTAAAATAACACTCGTTCAAAACAAGTAATAGATGTCCCGAGCGAAACGATAGTGAGTCCAGCTCATTCTTCCTGTCCCTGTTCGGGCGCCATAATGCGGAGAAGGGATTTGGAGAAGTACTGAGACGACTCAATATGAGTTAGCTGCAGGAAGTCTCGTTTATTGCGCAGTTCTTATTGCTTATATAGACAGTATTTGCCAATAATCCTGAGACCACACCTTTTCTACACCATTATTGGATGATACATATGCTTGTCATATTTAACAGCTTATTTCAAACAGACACCCGCCTAGCGAAGCTCTGCTCTAAGCAAACACTACTCCCTTATCATACAGCATAGTTTTCTTATCCTTAACTTCAAGGGCATTCTGCCCTTGAGGCCTAACTTTCGAGCTCCAGTCTTTATTTACACAGGGTTTTCTTTGTGCAGTCTCTTCTGCACTCTTACACGGTTGCGTAGTGCTTAGTTGCCAACTGGGCTAAACCATGACAAGCAGTATCTAAAGCCAGTTGGATGGATTTCACCTCTGCAAACTGACTCGATACACATTCTCCTTCATCAGCTTCTGCAACTTGTCGTGTATGACTCTACACAGCAGCTTTCCACCTTTGATATTTTCCTACAAGGTGACGGGATCCATCAGTGAATAGGGCATATTGCTTTTCACTCTCTGATAGTTCATTATGTGGTGGGGCTTCTTCAGCACATGGCACCTCCTCCTCCAGCAACGTTCCAAAATCTTTGCCTTCAGGCCAGTTTGTGATCACTTCCAAAATTCCTGGACAACTGGAGCTTCCTATTCAAGCTCTTTGTGTTATCAGTGCAACTCACTCCATGTGACATCGGTTGCATGATGTGTAGAGGGGATACTCCCTTTGAACATCCAACCCAACACCGGCAGTCTGGGAGCCAGGAGCATCTGTGCTTCAGTACCAACCACTTTAAAGCAGCTCAAACTCCTTCATATGTTGCCAATATCTCTTTTTCAGTTGGAGTATAGCGGGCCTTGGATCCTCTATACCCCTGACTCCAAAACCTGAGGGATCGACCTCGAGTCTCCCCTGGTGCTTTTTGCCAGAGACTCCAGGTAGGACCATTCTCCCCGGCTGCAGTGTAGAGCACATTTTTAACATCTTGTCCAGTCTGGACTGGTCCAAGGGCTACTGCATGAACTATTTCTTGTTTAATTTGTTCAAAGTCTTGTCGTTGCTCAGGGCCCCATTCAAAATCATTCTTCTTCCAGGTCACTTGATAGAGAGGGCTTACAATCTGGCTATAATCTGGAATATGCATTGTCCAGAAACCCACAATGCCTAAGAAAGCTTGTGCTTCCTTTTTGTTGGTTGGTGGAGACATAGCTGTTCTTTTATTGGGATGTTCTTTTCCATTGGGATCTGATGACATCCATCTTTCCATTTTATTCCTAAATACTGAATTTCCCACGTAGGTCCCTTGACCTTACTTTGCTTTATGGCAAAACCAGCTTTCAGAAGGATTTGGATTATTTTCTCCCCTTCCTCACAAAATTCTTCTACTGTGTTGCCCTACATGATGATGTCATCAATGTATTGGAGGTGATATGGGGATAGGTGTAGGAGTAGGCATAAGACCATATAAAACTATATTAGCTGTTATTTCTATGGACAGGTATAAGAATAGGCATAAGACTACATAAGACTCTGTGAAATACATAGCTCTGTGAAATAGCTCTGTGAAATGTTAGAAGTTATCAAATACTAATCCCTGCTGTGAAACACTAACGACCCGAAAAGAAGGCCGGTAAGAGAGACAAAATAAATGATGGCAAGGTTGTAACTTGTGACCCGTAGGGAGAAAGAAAAGACAAAGAGGAGAGATAAGGACTAACAAGAACTAACATTTGTCTTCAAACAATAACAAGTAGGAGACAACCAGATGTCCACTCAAGGACAGGCCAGGCTGGGAACCGGTTTGGCTCTGCAAGCTCAGCCAAAACAGGAATTCTAGGGAAGAAGTGAAAAATACACAGCGAGGAAGACCTACGGCCTTCATCCTGAAGACCCCTGCCCACGACCACCAGGAGGCGTGTCGAGGAGGAGCCTTAGGCAGATCCTGAGGCGGGGGCTATGGAAATGGTCTCCTGGGAGAGACTGCCCTTTTGGAGAGGGGGTTATGAGTATGTCTGTATAAATACAAGAAAAACTGCTACGGCGACTGTGCATGTTTGTGGTGGAGCGATCCTCCGTGCACCCAGTGCTGCAATAAACATACCTACCTTACAACTTTCCAAGTTGTGGAGTCTCTTTCTGCATGTCAGTTTTGGCGAGCCAGCCAGGAGGACTCTCTGCTTGACTGTGGAACTGACTGCAGAGTGGACGCCCCTAGGCGCGCCCCGAGAACTTTCCTCGGAGGAGCCTCCTCTCCTCATCCGATTACCCAGAGGCAGACAAGGACATCCTGAGCCGCGGACAAACAGTATGTTTGGGTAAGAAATGTACGGAGACGTCCGTGTGTGGGGCTGCTGGTAAAGCGCACGGAGACGTCCAGGATGCAGCATTGTCCCCAGGCAGGGCAGGGTGCCCTGCGGTAAGGTAAGGGCCCTGGGGAGTTTGCTGCCTTAGAGGATCAGTGTAGCAGGATCCCTACTGTGGACGGACCCGAGTCATGACTGTACACCAATATGATTAGAAATCATGCTCGTTTATTACAAACAACACACAGGTTATATAGCAGAATATGGCGTGACACGACTACATTCTACAATTGGCTTGCTTAATGTAAACACACTGTCGTGGGTTATAGTGATAGGGTAGCGTTAGCAGACCACAGGTAATAAGCTCATCCCTTTAGTCTCCTCATTGCGGTCATCGGAGAGGCATCCAGGAGGCGTGCATCTTGGCAGGCAATCAATCTACATTTCCTTTTAAGGCCATTAAGTTAACTTGAAGGACAAAAGTAATCTAGTTGGTAACCTTGCGCTCTGGGGCCCAAGAAGGGACTGTCCATACCCGAGAGAATATTATAGCCAGTCTCGGAGAGGAACTCCTCCACAGATCAGAGACTGGTGAGCTGGAATCTGTGCCAGCAAGAACCAGAGACTGGGACCAGAGACTGGTGAGCTGGAATCCAGATCCGGAGACTGGGCCAGCAAGAACCAGAGACTGGCAGGCCGCTAGCGATCTTGTGAGCAGATTGAGCAAACTCCGAGGCTGTCACTACTTCCCTAAAGGGTGAGGCGCCGTTTCACTGCTCCACTCAGGCGCCTAAACACCGAGTCCGACATAGAGGGGTGGGTAAGTAGCGCAACCTCACAGTCATATGGCTTATGGAATATTGGCAGCTGCAGGAGGGGTAATAGCTGGATTGGTAATTGTCTGTTATCTGCTGTGTAAATGTTCTGTTGTTCCTGTTGTTCCATGTTTTGTGTAAGTAACAAGAGAAGACATTTCATTCCAGCCACACCTGGCCCTACACCCCGAAAAGGATGAGAGGTGTCAGAAAACAAGGGGGACGATTTGAAATCTCTATATACTGCTATCTATTGTAAAATCTGGTACTGTGTATTTCGTAAAGTTTATACCATTCAAAGTTTATACCATCTAACATCAGCGCATGTAATAAGGCCTTTGATATTTGTATAAGTTTGCTGGGCTAGCCCTGAAATGTGTGATTGTGTGATTAATCACTGAGTGAGTGTTTAAGCGAGTGAGACGCAGCCTGGCTGCAGAGAGAGTGTGGAGTTCTGATCCGCGGTTCCATGTTCTCCATGAGGAGAGCGTCTGGAGACGAATGAAGTGCACGATAACATAAAAATCTTCGTGTGAGACGTGCAATTGCGCACGAAGCGAGTGCGGAGTCTGAATCTGCGGTTCTGTTCTCCCACGAGGGAAACAGCCAGAGACAGATGAAGCAAGTGACAAACTTAGAAACTGTATTATTACACACACGAGCATCAGGCAGAATGTTTAGGTGCAGTTAAAAGGGAGAAACGGAGTAAAGGGGAAAGTAAGTGAAATGGGAGGAGGAAAAAGTAAACTTTATGAAAAATCCCCTTTGGGATGTATATTAACACACTGGAAAGATATAGTGGGACAAGGAGGCATGGAGAATACAAAGAAACTAATCAAATATTGTAACCAATGGTGGCTGCTTTATAAGCTAGAAAATGAAGCTAAATGGCCCAGTGAGGGTGGAACACTAAACTATGACACGCTTTTACAATTAATGTTGTTCCTAAGAAGGGAAGAAAAATGGGATGAAGTTAAATATGCAGATATGTTCTTTGTTCTCCGAAATAACCCTGAATGACAGAGAGATTGCGGACTAATGCCTCCACGAGATCCTATAGTCCTCGCATTAGAAACAGAAAACAAGAGGGAGAACAAAAATAAATTAAAAAGATGCTGCTCAGCCTGCAGCATTGGACAGAGGTGTACTAGAATAAGTAAAACCCGCCAGGACTCAGAACAAGATCTAACTGATATTTTCAAGCCTCCCCCTCGGTCTCAGGAGCGGAATGAGGATTCAGATGAGACCCCTACTCCTCCAGACAGCCCCATATCCTCCTGCACTAAGAAAAAACAGCTGGCAGCAACAGAGTGGCCGGCAGCAACAGAGCAGCCGGTGGCAACAGAGCAGCCAACAGCAACAATTCTGCAGGCACCCCTCCGGGAAGCAGTAGGACCGGATGGTGGGACAATAAGAATTAAGGTACCATTTTCCTATAATGATTTAAGGGAATGGAAGACAGCTGCTCAGGAATATCGCAGCGATCCAGTAAGCACCACCCAAAATCTTAGATTCATAATAAAGCAGCACAACCCTGATTGGAATGATAGGCAATTATTGTTAGAATGTTTAACTGAGACAAAGAAACAATTAGTCATAAAAAGTGCCGGGGGTCTTGCAAAAGATCACCATGAGGCTAGGGGAGGAACAAAAGGAAATGGAATTTTTACTAGATACGGGGGCAACATATTTGGTTTTAAATCAGGCCTTGATGCCTTTAGGAAATGATTACATTGTATTAAAAGGAGCAACTGGCCAGAGTGAAAAGGCTTACTTTAAAATATAAACTCGGTAAGCAACTGGGCATTCATAAATTCTTGTATATGCCAAACTCCTCAAAAGCCCTTTTGGGAAGAGATCTATTAGAACAATTGGGAGCCACGGTAAAATTCAAAAAGGTGAAATTACTCTGGAGGTAAATGATCATCAGTATGTACAAATAATGAGCTTGCTTTTAGTTAATATTCCCACAGAAGGAAAAATCAACACGGAAATCACCGACCAGGTATATCCCGGAGTTTGGGCAACTGGTGTTCCGAGACGTGCCAAAAATGCCCAGCCGGTAGTAATAAATTTAAAAAACGGACACAGAGTGGTAAGAATTAAACAATACCCACTAAAAAAGGAAGAGAGGGAAGGGATTCGTCCAATCATAGAATGATTCCTAGAGTTTGGTTTATTAAGAGAATGTGAATCAGAGTTTAATACTCCTATCCTCCCGGTACGAAAAACCAGATGGCACCTATAGGATAGTTCAAGATCTGAGAGCCATTAACAAAATAACGGAAGATCTATACCCCGTGGTTGCTAATCCATATACCCTGTTAACCACCCTGACTCCTGATTTGACTTGGTTTACAGCTTTAGGTTTAAAAGATGCCTTCTTTTGCCTCCCTCTCCATGAAGCCAGTCAGAAAATTTTTGCTTTTGAATGGGAAAATCCCAAGAGTGGTCGAAAGACCCAGCTCACCTGGATGGTGTTGCCACAAGATTTTAAGAACAGCCCTACAATCTTTGGGAACCAACTAGCAAAAACCTGAACCTTATCGTGACCAAGACCAGAGAATCCTGCATTATCTGGACTGTAAGTTTACTAAATTTTCTTGGGCTCCAGGGGTACTGGGTGTAAGGTACAAGTAACATTGCAACAAGTTACATATCTTGGGTATGAAATCAGTGCTGGTCAGCATTTCCTGGGACAAGCCTGGAAAGAAGCCATATGCCAGACTCCCCCCGACCTCAGACCGTGAAAGAGCTACCAACTTTCTTAGGAATGACGGGGTGGTGTCGGCTCTGGATATACAACTATGGCTTGCTTGTTAAACTGCTGTATTCTTTAGTAACATCCAGCCAAAAATACCTCCAGTGGGATATGGAGTCGAACCAGGCATTCCACCAGCTGAAAAAGGCCCTGATGTCAGCACCAGCATTAGGACTCCCTGATGTGAGTAAACCATTTTTCTTATTTCCCCATGAGAAGCAGGGAATAGCATTAGGGATACTGGCACAGGACCTGGGACCATACAGACGAGCTGTGGCGTACTTTTCCAAACAACTGGATGCCGCTGCAAAAGGATGGCCCAGTTGCCTGAGAGCGGTAGCAGCAGTCATCCTGAATATCCAAGAGGCCTGGAAGTTTACCTTAGGTCAGAAAATGACTGTTTTCGTGTCCCACACAGTGTCTGCGGTCCTTGAAGCAAAAGGGGGACATTGGCTCTCCCCGCAGAGGTTCCTGAGGTATCAAGCCATCATGGTTGAACAGGATGATGTTGAAATTATAACTACTAACACTGTTAACCCAGCTTCATTTCTCAGTGGGAACACTGGAGAACCAGTGAATCATGACTGTCTCGAAACAATTGAGGCTATGCACTCCAGCCGCGCTGACCTCAAGGATGCCCCCATGGAGGGGGTAGAACACTGGTTCACAGACGGAAGTAGTTATGTTATGAGTGGAAAGCAACATTCGGGATATGCCGTCACCACTTCGGAAAAGGTAGTAGAATCGGGACCATTACCAGCTGACACCTCAGCACAGAAAGTCGAACTCATAGCCCTAACTCGAGCTCTAGAAAGAGCTCAAGGAAAAGCTGTGAATATTTGGACTGATTCTAAATATGCCTTTGGAGTTGTACACGCCCACAGAGCGTTATGGAAAGAGAGGGGACTGCTAAATTCCCAAGGAAAAGCTATCAAGCATGCAGAAGAGATT
Source organism: Tauraco erythrolophus (assembly GCF_009769465.1). Lineage (NCBI taxonomy): Eukaryota > Metazoa > Chordata > Aves > Musophagiformes > Musophagidae > Tauraco > Tauraco erythrolophus. The sequence continues at coordinate 24,850,357 of NC_141497.1, read as the reverse complement.
TTAAAACTTTTAAATGCAGTACAACTTCCTGAAAGAGTGGCAATTATGCACATCAGGGCACACCAGAAGGTGAGCACAGAATTGGAAAGAGGAAATGAACTGGCGGATAGAGAGGCAAAACAGGCTGCCAGAAAAGAGATAAAGGTAGAAGGGGCACTAATTCCTGACAGGTGCACATCTTTAGAAGGTAAGCCAGAATATACAAAGGAGGACTGTAAACTCATTACAGATCTAGAAGGATCATATAATGAGGATGGGTGGGCCATGACACCACACAGAAAACTTATAGTTCCTTCTTATATGGTTTGGCCATTAGTCCGAGAAGAACATAAGAAAGGCCATTGGGGGGCGGAAGCATTATACAAATATCTTATCAAACGTATAGTGGCTCGAAATCCGTATACCACTGTTAGAAAAGTAACTCAGCAATGTGATCTCTGCCTCCAGACTAATCCAAAGACCATTGCACAGCCAGAAATGGGCCAAATTAGGAAAGGGAATGGTCCGGGACAACATTGGCAAATTGATTTCTTGGAACTTCCTAGAAAAGGGGGGTATTGATATTTGCTTGTACTAACCAATACCTTTTCAGGCTGGCCAGAAGCCTTTCCGTGTAGAACAGCTAAAGCTCGAGAAGTAAACAAAGCATTACTCCAAGAAATAATACCCAGGTTTGGAGTCCCAGCAGTAATATCCTCAGACAGAGGACCACACTTTATCTCTAAGGTAGTGCAACAAATTAGTCACCATCTAGGAATAGATTGGCAATTACATACTCCATATCAGCCACAATCGAGCGGTCAAGTAGAGAAAATGAATCATTTGATTAAACAACAAATCGTCAAATTGGGACAGGAAACTAATTTGGCTTGGCCCCAATCTTTGTCTGTGGCAATTTTACAAATACGAACTAGACCCAGAGCAAAAGAAGGGCTGAGCCCATTTGAGATTTTATATGGGCGGCCTTATGGAGTACAAAAGGGGGTGTCTTCACAAATTGGTGAAGAAATTATGACTTCCTATATGGTGGCATTGAGCAAACAACTCAGAAAAATTGAAAAACATGTATTTGGAACTCGAAGCAGAGGTCTAGATGGACCTGTACATAATATACAACCTGGAGATTTTGTATATGTCAAGTCTCTTGCAGGAAGAACTTTGAAACCACAGTGGGAAGGGCCATTCCAAGTACTCCTCGCCTCCTGCACAGCAATCAAGATCAAGGAGCAGAATGCCTGGATTCATCACACCAGAGTAAAGAAAGCCCGTAGATCTCCATGGAAAGTCACGCAAGTCCAACCAGGGAAATTACTTTTCTCACAGTCATAATTCAGGGGTGGGAAAGCCCTTATAGCCAGAATGATACTGAGTGGCCTTGGTCTCAAGCCTATATTAGGTATACTGGATCCATGGGGAAATACTCTGCTCGAGAAGGTTTAAATCTATCTACTGTGGTTATGTATGGAAATCAAGAATTTTTAAAACAAGAATGGAGTAAGGATACAAAGGGAATTTACCAACTTCAAGGGAATGTAGGAGAGAAAAAAAATCAAAGTAGGATGCCGAATGATTAATGGAACCACCCATAAAAAGGCATCCCAAATTACTATCTCAATTACTCCCACAAATAAAAGTGCAAAGATATGTGCTTCTAAAGAATTAGATTGTTGGCATAATTTCACACTAGTACAAACCACTGAAGTGGTTTGTCTCTGGGCCGATAGTGCTATTGGACTCTCATTTAAATTTAAAATAAATGCCATAGCTGGGCCCGTTACAACAATGCCCGCTGCGACAGTTACACATCATAAAAAAGATATGTCTATCACACGACCTACGCCAGCACCTAAGCTCCAACCCCAAATTTATGAAATTGGTCTGTATGTAATAAGAAACACAGGACAGCAGCAAGTGTTATTCAACCCAGAATGGTCTCTCAAAAGGGTTGAGTTATCAATGCAAATTAACATTTCAGAAATCCAACCGTTGTGTTCTCCTTTCTTACGAACCTCTTGTGAAGGATGGACTACTTGGCTAAGAAAGAGGAAGGGTATTTCTCAAAGACGAAAACCAAGAGATCTGACGGGGCTGTTAGGAACAGGGTCGGGAGTTCTGAATACCATAGACTCAGAAGTAATAATGAACAAGGTGGCCGCTGTCACTACAGATCTGTCAAAACTGCAACAGCCCTTACAATCCTCGTTATTGACTTTAGGAGCTCACCAGTGGTTAGCATCACAAATCTTACCAGACTGGCAACAAACAAACATAAGAGACCACAATATAATTGTGGACGTGATCGATGGGCTACAAGCCAATGTCTCGCTAGCCCTGAGTTGTGTTCAGGCCCAACTATGGATGCAATCAGTAACCACCTCTATTATAAGAGAAAGAGAAGGAGAAGAAGGGATATTTCCCACTGAAATCCGAAAGGTAGTCTGGGATGGTGCCACAAGTAAAGCAAGAGAGCTTCAAGTCCTGGTGGAATATGGTAAATTTTACTTATAACCCCACCACGCACACAGTTACGGCTTTTGTACTAACCATTTGTAATGCTCTAATAACCGTGATCCATCCCATCATAGCTTTAGGGATATACCATGACAGAACCCTGCTTTATGCTTTCGAACATAGAACATGGGCCCAAAGGGTAAGAGACAGATGGCAAACCGTAGATCTAGAATCCTGCATTGTGCGAGAACAACAAGGATTTCTATGTGAAAGTAATACCATACGAGCACAAGATATCTGTCTTGATACTGATCAAAAGGTGTGTCATTTTGAAATTCGCCCTGATGTTGACTCAAAGACAATCATAATATATGCAGGGAAAGGTTGTGCGTGTCTACGAACAAAATGTAGCTCCATATTTGTAGAAGGGACGGAAGTAGAAACTAAAAATCATTCAATCCTCTGCATCTGTAATTTCACTCGGATCACAGGATGTGACTTCCATTATTCTGCTCCCATCGCATCCCATCAAATTCTAAAGTCAGACTATACACTGATCTATGAGTTATTACCCACACCTATAGGAACAAATTTAACTGACAAAGAAATTGCTGCAATATCCTGGTTTGATGCAAATACTGGAAAAAATTAGAAATAGCGGACAGAAAACTCTGGTGACAGTTCATTATGATGCAAACGAGATAAAATTGTAAAAAGTAGAAAAGGATGGAGAACATAAATGGTGGGAAGCACTTTTTGGATGGTCACCTTCTGCTACAGGATTTTTCAATCATCTCATACATCCTGTTATAATACTGTTAATAGCTGCAGCTGCTTTGATATTGTTACTAACACTGCTGTACATATGGGTTTGGCGTGTGTTTAAAAGGGTATCTTCAATGCATGAAGCGTTATATCAATCAGGAAACTTAGGCAAGTAAAAGAATTTACTTGATTTAATAGAAAAGGGGGGACTGATAGGGGGATAGGTATAGGAGTAGGCATAAGACCACATAAAACTATATTAGCTATTACTTCTATGGATAGGTATAAGAATAGGCATAAGACTACATAAGACTCTGTGAAATACATAGCTCTGTGAAATAGCTCTGTGAAATGTTAGAAGTTATCAAATACTAATCCCTGCTTTGAAACACTAACTACCCGAAAAGAAGGCCAGTAAAAGAGACAAAATAAATGCAAGCAAGGTTGTAACTTGTGACCCGTAGAGAGAAAGAAAAGACAAAGAGGAGAAATAAGGACTAACAAGAACTAACATTTGTCTTCAAACAATAACAAGTAGGAGACAACCAGGTGTCCACTCAAGGACACGCCAGGCTGGGAACCGGTTTGGCTCTGCAAGCTCAGCCAAAACAGGAATTCTAGGGAAGAAGTGAAAAACACACAGTGAGGAAGACCTACGGCCTTCATCCCGAAGACCCCTGCCCACGACCACCAGGAGGTGTGTCGAGAAGGAGCCTGAGGCAGATCCTGAGGCGGGGGCTATGGAAATGATCTCCTGGGAGAGACTGCCCTTTTCGGGAGAGGGGTTATGAGTATGTCTGTATAAATACAAGAAAAACTGCTACAGCGGGTGTGCACGTTTGTGGTGGAGCGATCCCCCGTGCACCCAGTGCTGCAATAAACATACCTACTTTACAACTTTCCGAGTTGTGGAGTCTGTTTCTGCGCATCAGAGGTGTTCTGGAGCTTCACCCTGTTCCATTGTAGTCTGGATCAGTCCATGGCAAATAGTAGGGCTGTGTTTCCACCCCTGGGGCAGTCGATTCCAGGTATACTAGACACTCCTCCAGGTGAAAGCAAACTGTGGCCTGCACTCTGATGCCAAAGGGATTGAGAAAAACACATTAGTGATATCAATTGTGGCGTATCACTTGGCTGCCTTTGACTCCAGTTCATATTGAAGTTGTAGCATGTCTGGCACAGCAGCACTCAGGGGGCTCCACTCTCCATTGGACTTTCGCACTGGCCATATGGGGCTGTTAAAAGGTGAGCGTGTCTTGCTGATCACTCCTTAGGTCTCCAGTCAATGAATCAACTTATGGATAGGAATCACAGAGTCTCGGTTGGTAGAATATTGCCATGGGTGCACTGTAGTAGTAGCGATCGACACCTGTTGTTCTTCGATCCTCAGCAATCCCACAAAAGAAGGGTCCTTTAAGAGACCAGGGAAACTAAACAGCTGCGTGATTTCCTCTGTCTCCAAGGCAGCTATGGCAAAAGCCCACCAGTACCCTTTTGGGTCCTTGAAATACCCTCTCTTAAAATAATCTATGCCAGGGATGCAAAGAGCCTCTGGGCCAGTCACAATGGGGTGTTTTTGCCACTGCTTCCCTAACTAGGCTCACTTCAGCCTCCAACACAGTCAGTTTTTGGGATCCCTCTTTCACTCCAGAAATACAGATGGGTTCTGCCCCTCTAAAGTTCAATGGCATCTAAGTGCATTATGCATCAGTGTCCACTAAAGCCTTATACTTTTGGGGGTCTGATGTGCCAGGCCAACGAATCCACACAGTCCAGTAAACTCAATTGTCCCTTTCCTCCACCTGGCTGGAGGCAGGGCCCCTCTAATATTGTTTATGATATCCATAACTCACTCCTTGTGCAGGAGAATCAACAAGATTAGGATCAAGGAAAGGACTGAGAGAAGCATTAGCTCTCCTACTTGGTCTGAACTACTCACTGGAGACTGGAGCAAGGAAAGGATTAGAGGTAGGATTAGCTCTCCCACTCAGTTTAGGAAACTGCTCACTGGACACTGGAGAAACAACTTTCCTGGAAGAACTGAAAAAATCCCTCTTTCTGGTTGGTTTTCCTTGCAACTGGTGTACCTGTGCCTCTAGGACCGAGGGAGGTTTTCCATCCCACCTTCTCATGTCTTCTCCATGATCACCCAGGTAAAACCACAGCCTGTCCCATGGTGTATACTGTTTCTCTTGAGTAGGGGAGTGCTTGCTTCTAATAGCTGAAATACTGATCCGTGCAGGTGGAGAGTAGGACATTTCTTCTTCAAATTGTCAGAAATCCTGGGACAGATTCTCCACAGCTGAGATGCAGGCCCATAGGGAAATACTGTCTTCATATTGCTGGAGTCGGGTAACCACATCACCCATGGGTGGTGGTCTTCTCCAAGATCCATCACTGCCAGTGAGGAAGAATATGATGGTGGCACGCTCCGTAGAATCTTCCCCACATGGGTCATCTGCACCAGATTTCGTCTGGATCTTCGGGTAACCACGAGTTTCTCAAGTCATAATAAATCACTTCGCGCACGGTTAGTTCCCTCAGGTACTAGATACCTCTGTCAGTGTTGACCCACTTGCCTGGATTACATGAAACCTCTTCCTTGAAGGGTTACCTTTCCCTTACACCTGGCAGGAGCCATTTCCAGAAGCTATGGACTTGTGTCCCTTTTCCAAATGCTTTATCAATGTCTCCATCTCTAGCGAGGGATCCCAGCTGCCTGTCTTCTCTTCTGTCTAAATCCAGGCTACTGGCCCCATTGTCCCAGCATCTGAGCAGTCAGGTGACAATGTGCTCACCTTGATGACGGCTGTAATCTTTTTGAATGTCTCACAGCTCATTCAGGGATAGAGATCGCATGGTTATCATCTCGTCTATGAGATCTTCCTCTCTCTTCTGCCAAGTTCTTTCTTGGGGGAAATGGGACATTCTTTCTCTCTTCTGTTGTCGTGGCAGCCCTGCTTTAGAGTAGCCTGCCATCTTTTCTTCTTCTTTTTCTTCCTCTTCTTCTGTCTCTAGTTCTATCTCCATTCTCTTCTGCCAAGTTCCTACTCAAGAGGAAGTGGAAACTTCTTCCTCTTCCTGCAGTTGTCATGACAGCCCTGCTTGCTCTTCTTCTTCTTCTTCATCCTTTTCTATGCGGTGACTTTTGTGTACATTTCCTCTTCATTATGGGGGCAACTGATAACCGCACAGACCATGGGATGCCTCCCATTGTTTGAGTAGCTGCGGTACTTCTTGTTAGGATTTGAGCAGGCGTAGCAGATGTCAGGATCTGAATACCTGCAGTGCTTGTTGTGGGAGTTTGAGTACAGTGCCTGCATTTGTGCCGAGCCCTAGTAGCAGAAGCCAGGGTTTGAGTAGCTGCAGTGCTTGTCGCGAGGGTTGAGATAGCAACTGAACGATAACTAATTGGTGTTTCTAAATGATCAATTAACCCTAATTATATACACAATTAGACATACATTCAGGAGACCTTGCAACAGGATTATACTGGTTTGACCATCCCAACGATTTTCAACATTTTCGGAGTTCTCAAAAGCTTTTGTAAATGGTCTGGAGCGGGAGGGGACGTCCCCCTCATGTATCGCCTCTCCAAAGGGAAAAAGCAACTGGTGTAATTGGCAACAATGCCGGCCAGGTGGCGCCTAAAGTTCATAAACCAAGTCCACATCGCAACCTCCAACCCCCCCACCTGGCACCGCTGAATATAGGTACAGAATCGGTCCCAATACCCACAATTTTATGAGCACCGCACAGAACACAACGGCGATACCCTTAATCAGCAAAATGATATTTCTAATTCTAATCCAACACCCAGAGATGATAAACTGCATATAAATACTGACAAACAGCATATATGGCAGATAAGGCACTAAATAATACAACTCCAAAAATAGAACTGAGAATACATAAAATGACATTACAGCCGGTGACATCCAAGGAAACATAACGAGCAATTATAGCAAATTTCTTTTAACGCACTCCGGTCAAATCTGTCATTATCTCAACCCTTCAAGTCCCATGTTGGGCGCCAAAAAAGTCTGTCGTGCTTTAACCCAGCCTGCAACTAAATGCCACACAGCCACTCACTCACTCTTCCCCACCCTGGGGGAATGGGGAAGAGAATTAAAGGGGAAAAGGGAAGGAGACTCGTGGGTTGAGATAAGAAGAATTAAATAATAATAATATAAAATTTAAAGTAATAGTGATAAAGTAATAAGGATAATAATAATATATGGATATATATACACACAATGATAATAATATATACAAACAAGTCATGCATAGTGTAATTACTCACCATATGGTGACAAGCTCCCGTCTCGTCCCAGCAAATGATGCCAAAACAGATAAGTCCTAACACCATAATCCCAGACGAGTGAGAGGCCTGAAAAGAGAGAGAGACAGACAGAACTCTGAGAGTCAGAGAGTCCTAGAGAGAGCCCTCTGAAGAGCATTCCAAACTTCCCGGTCAATCCTCATCTATATACTGGGCATGAAGTTTCATGATATGGAATACTCCATTGGCCAGTTTGGCCCTTAATCCTAAATCTAAGTTCAAATCATAAGGGAAGTTGTGAGTCCTTTGTCCCAGCTATGCTCCCCCCTAGCCTGTTGTGCTCCTGCACGCTGGCAAAAACACGGGAAGCTGAAAAGTCCTTGATGCTTGATGTCTCAGTACCAATTATAAACATCAGTGTGCTATCAACATTCTTCTCATAACAAATCTCATACTAAATCCAAAACACAGAGCTCTTCTAGCTGCTAAAAAAAAACCTAACTCTGTCCCAGCCAAAACCAGGACAGCATATCTTGTAGCTCACTCAGGGATAGGGATCAGGTGGTTACTGTAGGATAATGAGAAATAAAAACAAATCTTAAAACATCTTCCCCTCTTCTCTCTCTTCTTCTCAGGCTCAACTCCAGTCCCGACTTCTCCATCTCCTCCCTCCGAGCAGCCCAGGGAGATGGGGAATGGGGATTGTGGTCAGTTCATTTTGTGTCATCTCTGCCGCGCCTTCCTCCTCACACTCTTCTCCTGCTCCAACATGAGGTCCTTCACATGGGAGACAGTCCTCCACAAACTTCTTCAATGTGAGTCCTTCCCATGGGCTGCTGTTCTTCATGAACTGCTCCAGCATGGGTCCTTTCCACAGGGCGCAGTCCTTCGGGAGTGGATTGCTTCAGCATGGATCCCTCACGGCGCCACAGGTCCTGCCAGGGACCTGCTCCAGTGCGGGCTCTCCATGGGGTCACAGCTTCCTTCAGGGATATCTGCTCCACCCTGGACCTCCATGGGCTGCAGGAGGAACAACTGCAGGAACAACTTGCATCACTCTGGTCTTCACCACAGGCTGCAGGGGAATCTCTGCTCTGGCACCTGGAGCACCTCTTCCTCCTCCTTCTTCACTGATCTTGGTGCCTGCATAGTTGTTTCTCTCACATTTTCTCACTCCTCTCTCCCAGTTGCTGTTGCGCAGCAGTTTTTACCTCTTCTTAAATATGTTATCATATAGCAGGGCAGGGTTATGTTTTATATGACATGGAATGTATGCAGGAAACCAGAACACTCATCCTGAACTACATTATTTTTTTGCTGTGGAGTTAGCTCCAAATGCCCCTTGGGATGAAGAAGGGGCAGAAAGGAAAACTGAAAGAGAATGGGAGTTGAAAGGGGCCGCATGTCTCATGGACTTTATTCAGTTGTTTATGGACACAAAGTTTTGGGGCTACACAGTCCTAGTGCATAATGCCAAAGACTATGATGGATAATTTATTGTTAGTCAGCTTCTGAAGGAAAAAATGGATGTGCATTTAATCCCTCAAGGTGGTAAAGAAATACCCAGCCTGAGTTTCATAGATTCTTTAAAACTTTACCCGACCATACTGGGTTTATGTGATGGGATTTTGGTAGCACGGGAGGGGCTGTAGAGATGGCCCCTGTAAGGAGATGCAAGAAAAGCTTCCCCGACTCCAAAACCAGTTGGACCAGTCTCTGGCCAGATCAGAACCCCCCATCTCCTCTGGCCAGGGTTGAGCCAATCGGTGCCTGTGCGAATGCCCTATTTAAGAAGTGGACAAAGGAGATCGAACCGGGCTGGACCTACAGTGAAGAGAGGGAGGAGATGGGGGGCTGCGCCCCCTGGCCTCCCAGACAGGTGGCTGCCCACGCTGGACCGCCACCACTTGACTGAAGACAGCTGTGGTGGCACGGCTTTGAGAGCTCTGAAGCACTCTGCTCCTGGGGTGCCTGCTGGGTAGAGCTCATCCTACCAGGACTGCCAAGGTTTGTAGGGCCAATCGGGCCTGTCGCGGCTACAGCAGAGAGAGGACTGAGATCTGAGAGAAACAGCTATGCAGACACCAAGGTCAGTGAAGATGGAGCAGGAGGAGGTGTGCCAGAACTGAGATTCCCCTGCAGCCCATGGTGAGATGGCAGGCAGCCCCTCTGCAGTCCATGGAGATGAATGGTGTAGCAGAGACCCACCCACAGCCTATGGAGAACCCCATGATGGAGCAGAGATGCCTGTGCCTGAAGGAGGTCATAGATTGTTGTCATGGTTTGAAGTGGAGGGGGAGGTCCGGGTGGCAGAAGCTGCCCATCACACCGGACTCCCATCCCCCTCGGGGCTTGAGCCAATCGGCGCCTCTGCAAATTGCCCTATTTACGTCGGACAAAGGAACCGGAAAGGTGTGTGCCTTTGCCCAGGAGCGAGGAGATGGGAGGGGGGCACGGCCCCTGCTCCCGGCTCCCGGCCGGGCTGGCGGCCCGGGCCAGTGCCCGCTCCGGGCCGGTGCCTGCCCTGTTGAGGATGGCGGCGGCGGAGCCGCTTGGGGAACTCGGGGAGAGCTTCGCTCCCGGGGTGCCCACCGGGCCGAGTTCACCCAGAAAGGACTGAGATCTAAGAGAAACGGCCACACAGATAAGAGGTCAGTGAAGATGGGACGGAACAACGTGTGCCGCGGCTGAGTCCCCCTTGTGAGCGGCCCCTTGTAACCAGCCCTCAGTGGAGCAAGCAGAGACCCACTCGCAGCCCGTGGAGGACCCACGTCGAGAAGAGATGCCAGAGCCTGAGTACGGTACGCATCTAGAGTCCGTGGGATGACCCCCGCCGATGGGGAGGTGTTTCGTTAAAGGAGATGCCTGAGCCTGAGACTGTTGTGAATCATGGGCACAGGTCGAGGCGCATTTACGCATTTTGCTTTTACGCATCTAAGTCTGTATGGAGGCGCATTTAAGGTCGATATGACGACCCACGCCGGAGCGCATTTAAAGTCTGTATGATGACCCACGCCAGAGCGAGTGGCTACAGCTCCTTAAAAGTCCAGGAGTGGTAAAGCCCGCACTTGGGCAAATCCGATGGGGTAAGGATTTGCCCCCCAGCGGGCAGGATTCACGCTTTCGCCGTGAGTAGGGGATCCACTGGAGCAAGGGACAATGGTGTAAGGACTCCTTCTCCTTTAAGAGAAGCGGCAGTAACAACTTGGAATGAACTGACCTGCACTCCCCCATTCCCTGCTCCCCTGCGCCGCTGGGGGGAGGAGGTAGAGCCAGGAAGAAGAGGCAAAAGGGGGGGGAGTGGTGTTGTTTTTAAGACCTGGCCTTGTTTTCTTGTTATCCTCTCAAGTAACCGTTTTTGTTTGCTTTTTTTTTTCTTTCTAGGTAGCTGTTAATAAATAGTTTTGCTTTAAGAAAAAGCCTCTTTTGCCCGGGACCGTGGTTGGTGGGTGCTCCTCTGTTCCTGTCTCAACCCTCAGCTCTTTTTTATTACATTTTTCTCCTCTCCATTTTACTGGAGTGGGAGAGCTGCATGGGGTTTAGTTGCCGGATCGGCCTAACCCACGACAATTGTCTCAGTGGGAAGGACCCTACACTGCTGGAGACTGACAATGAGACGGAGATGCATCTGAAGTCTGTGGAGGACCCCACACTGGAACGAGTGCCTGTGCCCTAAGAAGCTGTGACTCTGTGGGGAAAACCCCCGCTGGAGCAATCTGATGGGTAAGGATTGCATCTTGTGGGAAGGACTCATGTTGGAGAAGTCTGTGGACTGCGTCCCATGAGGAGAGACCCCATGGAGCAGGGGAAAGAGTGTAAGGAGTCCTCCTCCTTTAAGAAAGGAGCGGCAGAAACAATGTATGATGAACTGACCTGCAACCCCCCAATTCCCTGTCCCCCTGCATTGCTGAGGGGAAGAGGTAGAGCCAGGAAGAAGGGAGGGATGGGGCAAAGGTGTTTTTGAGATTTGGCTTTGTTTCTTGTTATCCTCTCAAGTAAATGTTAAAGAATTAAATTGACTTGTCCCCAAGCCGAGTCTGTTTTGCCTAGGGCCATGGTTGGTGAGTGATCCCTCCCTGCTCTTATCTCAACCCTCAAGCCTTTTGTTGCATTTTTCTCCTCTTCACCTCATTGAGGGGGAGGAGTGAGCGAGTGACCCTATGTTAGCTTAGCTGCCGACTGGGCTAAATCACAACACCAACTAAGCAGCCTTCCCCAAGCTTTGAGTATCAAGGATTGCAAAGGTTATTTTCCTCCTTTTTTTCAACACTGCTGAAACTCAAAGTTATGTGGGCCTTCTTCCACCACCGGACTATTATGGAGTGGACAGTGTTATAGGTTAATTTCAATAGTTTGGCGAGAAAATGATTCTCAACAGCCAATAACTGTAAAATTAATAGTTAAAATTTATTTAGGGCAAGCAAGCAAAACAGCGCTGGGTGCGCCGGGAGTCTCTGCTCCACCAAGACGCACACCCGCCGTGGCAGTTTTCTTGTATTTATACAAACACACTCATAGCCCCCCCCCAAAAAGGTCAGTCTCTCCCAGGAAATCATTTCCATAATCCCCGCCTCAGGATCCGCCTCAGGCTCCTCCTCGACACGCCTCCTGGTGGTCATGGGCAGGGGTCTTCAGGATGAAGGCCGGAGGTCTTCCTCATGTGGGCAGGGGTCCTCAGGATGAAGGCTGGAGGTCTTCCTCACTGTGTACTTTTCACCTCTTCCCTAAAATCCCTGATTTGGCTGAGCTTGCAGAGCCAAACTGGTTCCAGCCTGGTCTGTCCTTGAGTGGACATCTGGTTGCCTTGCCTGTCACTATCTGAAGACAAATGTTAGTTTTTATTAGTCCTTATCTTTCCTACATGGGCGAGTTTCTGTGTATCCCTTCCTCCCTGCAGAGGTGCGAGACGTGAGTCACAGCCTTGCCGGAGTCCATCTTATCTGTCTTTTCTTTTCTCACCAGCCTCCTCCTGGGCAGCTAGTATTTTACAGCAGGGACTAGCACTTTACACCTTCTAACATTTTACAGCAATAATCCATACAACAGTTAATGTAACAGTTAGTATTTAAACAATAATTGGTTAGTATTTAATATTTAAACAATAATTAATATATATCTTAGCTAGTTCCTGAGAGATGGTGGTTTCTATTTGATTGGCAAATTTTAATATATTACTTATTACAATCCCCCCTTTTTGTTTTTATCCTTCTTAATTTGCTCATCAAATCAGGACAGAACTTTCATTTCCATTCCATTATCCACATCCAATTTTGTTTCATCTAAAGGCTCATAATATTTTTTTTTTTTTAGCATCATCAAATTGGCAGCCTCTAGTCTTCTTCTAACTAATCCAATGACTCTATTCAATATGCAAGGTCCAAAAGTCAATATTATCATAAAAATAATTAGAACAAATAGTCCAAGGCTAGGCGATTTTGATACAAAGCCGTTCTTATTTTGGTCTCTTGTTTAGCAATTAATCCAAGCGCATCCCCAGTTTTGTTTACTACTATTTCCAGCACTGCTTGTAATCTTATTATCCTATTCAGCATATATATTGGGGTTCTGTAACCCCAAGATCCATCCTCTCCCCATGTAGCTGGTCCATAATAGGAAATAATTCTTTCAGGTGGCCGTTCATTATCTTTCCAATTTCCAATTTGTAAATCCCGACTTTGGCGCCTTTCTCTTAACTCAGTAGCTTCTGCATATGCTTGCACTCCCAACCGCTCTCCCCAACTCATGGATAACAGAAAGAAACTGTGTGGAGGAATTCCTTTCCGAGACTGGCCATAATATTCTCTCGGGTATGGACAATCCCTGTTTGGGCCCCAGAGTACAAGGTTACCAACTAGATTACTTTTGTCCTTCAAGTTATCTCAATGGCCTTAAAAGGAAATGTAGACTGATAGCCTGCCAAGATGCACGCCTCCTGGATGCCTCTCCGATGACCGCAATGAGGAGACTGAAGGGATGAGCTTATTACCTGTGGTCTGCTAGCGCTGCCCTATCACTATAGCCCACGAGAGTGTGTTTACGCTAAGCAAGCCAACTGTAGAATGTAGTCGTGTCATGCCACATTCCGCTATATAACCTGTGTGTTGTTTGTAATAAACGGAGCATGATTTTCTAACCATATTGGTGTATGGTCATGACTCTGGGCCGTCCACAGAAGGGCTCTGCAACAAAACTGGGTCTTATAGTTCCCAATATACAGGATCCTGTCCAATTTTTGGCAAATATGCATAGGCTTGTTTGCCACAAATCCAATAATGTCCTTCAGGGGTTAGCCACCCATTTGGTATGTTCGTCCCATGGGTCCAATTTTTAAATTTCTTATTCATCTTTAGTGGATTTCCCCACTTGTCCCACTTATTTCTTGTTTCATTCCATAAGTAACCCCCTTCACATTCCAGGTTACCTACTTGCCTTCCACCGTCTTTTAGATTTTGCCAACAACTCCTTCCAATTATACTTGTTTGGAGTATCCATTGTTGCTTTCTGTTACTCTTTGTTGTAATATTTTCATTCTTCCATATTCAGGGACTACTTATATTACTTTTCATAGCCTCCCATGGCCACTGATCACTTTGATTTGTTTCACCACAAACATAACAGTTAGTTACGTGTAACTACTTAGCAATGTTTTTACCAAGATTCACAAATAAATTCTTAGTCATTGTGGGAATTTCATATTTTATTCTTGTTTCTATTTCACGATCCTCACTTGTTCCAATCAGTCTGCTTTCTTTTGAATTTGTTCTTATTTCCATCCAATATTAATAGGGGAGTTCTTTTGGATCATAACACACAGTTCTGTTTCCTTCTTTGCATAAATCATATTGAGTTAGGTTAGTCTTACCATCATAAGTAGTATGATATACCAAGGTTTGGGAGCTTACCCGTCCCCTTCTAGTAATGACCACACATCGGCTGCAATTGTTTGCTGCAGTCAGTCAAGAAACTCACCCCATATAGGCCTAGAAGAGGTCCGGTAAGGGCCATAGTGGTTGGCAGTCACAGCCCGAAGGGGTTGAAGCCCTTGGCAGACCTTTTAAGCCACACCACTGATTCCCTATCCAGTCTTGCCCTCTTCCTTAATTTTGAAGGGGTGGTCATTTTTAGCACCTGCAGGGTTACAAGGTTAGCTCTTTTTAATTGGTATATTTTACTCAGTTTTTGTCGTCCTACTCTCTATTTATATCAAGGGAGTGGTAGCTCCACAGTGAATGCTCCGAAAAATTTGAATAATTATGTAAATATTAAACACTCAGAACACTTAACACTAACAAACAAACAACATTATTTAAACAATCAACAGGCACAAGTGCCAACTTCTCTCCAGAGGCTTATAGAAATATTACCTCCTGCTAAGCTTTATTGGAGTTACTGCTGTGAAATTCCCACAGTAACTTAGCATATATATATATATTTTTTTTTCCCCCAGTGGAGTCCCTTTTAAGTTCATCTGAAGGTAAGCTTAGTTTCTCTTGGTTCAGATGTTATTTTCCACTTCTTCACTGGACCTTTCACTTGCAACGTGTGTGTCCATCCTTTTTCAGCAGTTCTTACAGCTATCTCTGTAGTTAACAAAACAAGAAAAGGTCCTTCCCCGAGGGGAGATAAGGTTTCTTCCTTCCATGTTTTTATCAAAACTTTATCTCCCGGTTTTATTTGGTGAATTGCAAACCCTAAAGGTGTTTGAGCTATCATTCCAATTTCTCTTAGCTCTTTCAATCTTTTTCCAATAGTGATTATATATTTTTGGATATTATCATCTTCAATTACATTATTTCCCAAGGGCACTCCTCAGGAATAAGGCATACCATATAACATTTCATATGGTGATAATCCAGTCTCACTGTGTGGTTTTATTCTTATATTTAAAAGTGCCAAAGGTAAGCACTTTGTCCAAGGCATTTGAGTTTCAATCATTAATTTAGCCAATTGTTGTTTTATTGTTTGATTCATTCTTTCCACCTTTCCCGAACTTTGTGGATGCCACGGAGTGTGGTACTCCCATTGAATACCTAACGATTGGCATAACAGTTTTGTTATTTTAGAAGCGAAGTGTGTGCCTTGATCAGAATCGATGTACTGGATTATCCCATATTGGGGTATCAAGTGTTCAAAAAAATTTTTACCACCATCTGTGCTGTAGCTCGTGCTACAGGGTGAGCTTCTACCCATCGTGTTAAATGATTTACTATTACTAACCAATATTTTGTTTTTCCCACCTTGGGCAATTCAGTGAAATCAATCTGTATTCTCTCGAAAGGTCTGTAAGCTGTTTTTCTTCCTCCCGAAGCCACTTGCCGAAACACTTTCTTATTTATCTTTTTGCAAGTTACGCAGATTTGTGCAATTTGCTTTGTTATTTCAAAAATCCCACTACAGCCGAACTGTTGAAGGAAGCGATCGCTCAACGCCTTCGCTCCCCGATGTGTTTCACAGCTTCAGGCTCGGCGGCCTCCGGCGCCGGCCGGGCCAAGCCGAAAGGGCCCGGAGCCCGCTCCGCCCGCGCACGGGGAGACGCGGCCGCCACAAAGCCGCCGCCCCCGCCCGTCACGCCGCCGGCGGCGATAGGGGCCCGGGGCGGGCCGAGCGCGGCCGCGCCAGGAAGGGAAATCTCCGCCGAGGGGCCGTGCGCCGCGCCGGGCCCCGCCGCAACCTCCGCGAGCGCAGCCGCGGGCAGCCGGTCTCCCACTCAAAGGCAAAATAATTTCTGGGTCTTTCATCCAGAGAACAGGCCCCAAAGGCATCTGTCAAATTTATTATGCTATACCAAGTATGTTTGGGGGGGTATATGACTCAGTAAAGCATAAGAATTTGTTACCACAGGGAATTTAGTGATTGTTCGCTGATTTACAGCTCTCAGGTCTTGTACCATTCTATATGACCCACCCGGTTTCTTTACAGGGAGGATGGGTTTATTATGAGGTGGCATACAAGGCTCTAATAGCCCCTGTTCCAACAGTCTGTCTGTTACAGGCTGTAATCCTTGCCGTCCTTCTAACGGGATAGGGTATTGTTTTACCCTTATTGGCTCTTCAGGATTTTTAATAGTTATTCCAATTGGTAATATATCCAATTTTCCCCACTGAGTCGGGGCTATACCATACTTCGGGGTTAATCCGTTCTTCATCATCTGCCGTTAGAGCATATATTTTCACTTTTAATTCTTTATCTTGCACTCTTAGTTCAATTCCTAAGTCTACCATTAAATCCCTTCCCAATAAATTATATTCTGCTTCTGGGACTAGTAGGAATGATCCCAGTCCGTATTTAGAGGGAGTTTCTATGGGTACGTCTTTGATAACGGGAACTGTAAAAGGCTCCCCTTTAGCTCCAATAACTGATACTTTTTCCGAGGAAGTTTTACATCCCCAGGGTACTGTTTGGACAGTAGATCTTTCTGCCCCAGAGTCCACTAAGAACTCCACCTCTTGTTGCTGGGGACTCAATTTTAATTTTATCAAGGGCTCGGTTTGTTTCAGAGTCCCCAGCAGATAGAGCCCCTGACCCCCCTAATCCTCCTTAAAAAATTTCTCATCATTCTGCCTCTTATTACAGTTCTTCTTCAAGTGTCCTTTCTTGTGACAATAATAACATTCTATTTCTTCCCTATTCTCCCGCCCCTTCAGAGTCCGCTGTGGCCCACCAACCTGAGGGAGTCGTGGCTTATCAGGCTCCCAAGCTCTTCGAGTACCTTCACATACTGCTGCTACCAAAATTTTGGTTTGCTTTCTTTGACCCTTCCTCCTCTCTTCTTACATACACCTTCTGCGCCTCTCGCAATAATTCATCCAACCCTCTTTCTTGCCAATCTTCAATCTTTTCGAGTTTCTTATGTCCACCCATGATTTTGCTATAAATTGAGTTTTCAATAAGGCTTGTCCTAAAAGGAGTCCCGGGATCTACTCCAGAATATAACTGTAAGCTTTTTCTCAATCTTTCTAACCATTCCATGGGAGTTTCATCTTTTCTTTGTTCTTCCTTAAAAGCCTTATTAATATTTTGTCCTCTATGGACCAATTCCCTAATGCCTTGAACAACAATATCTCTCAAATCGGCCATGTGTCCTCTATCCATGGCATTTTGATTATCCCAATTTGGTTTCTGTAATGGCCATTTTACATCTGCAGCCGGTCCCTGTTGGTGTCGTAAATCCCAATTTCTCATTCCTGCTCGCCGAATCATTTCTCTTTCTTCTACTGTGAATAATCTCAAAATCGCTTGCATTTCATCCCAAGTATAAACATTTGGCCCTAAGAAATTATCCAATTTTTCAGCAATCCCTAAGGGGTCATCTAGTAGATTGCCCATTTCTTTTTTGAATTCTCTCACATCTCCGGGGTTTAATGGCATAGATACGAACCCCACAGCAGGCTGGGCTCCCCCCATTTCTATTTCCCTTAAAGGAAACAGAAGTGCATCTGCTGTTTCCCTTTTAGCTTGACTCCTAGTGATCCTCCTCATTTCCTGAGGGGAATCTGGGGGTGAAGGAGTTGGAGAAGAATCTGGGTGTGGAGCAGTGGGTGCAGGGGCAGGAGGAGGGGGAGATAAAAGGACCTCTTCATTCCTCCTATCTCTTTTTCTATTATTCTTTTCCTTCAGAGTAAAAATATGTGTACGGGTATCTGATCTAATCCGTAAACTAGCATATTCACTCCCCTCCTGACTGAAAGGCTCTTTACTGTTTACATAAAGATTCAGAGCCTGGCATATCCAGTCTTCGGAGGATCCAAAAACAGGCCAGTACAAATGGTCTCTTCTTATCTGTTGTCCACCCCAAACTTTCATACAATAATGTACCATTTTCTCTCTACTTTTCCCCTGCATAGATGGCCAGTTGTCCCAATGAGCTTTCATTAGGCCCAGAGGGCTATTTGGGGGAATATCTGGTAATCTAGAATTATAATTCCCTAAGGGGCTGGCAGCCATAGTTGGTTTTTGTTTGTTTTTTTTTTTTTTTGTCCCATATTCCAAAGGTGCTTTCTTGCACACAATAACCTTTTGCTTCCCTCCATTTGTGGCCCAGTCCCTCGCAGGCAATGGGAACCGCACTACTAGGAGGTCCACACTCGCTTCGTCCGGTGGACTTCTAAGTCTGGTGAACGTCTCAGACATACACACTCATTCGCACCTTGGTTCCAAATAAATCCGAGCAGAAACGCATTTACTTACCCTATTCCGTTTTTCCGGTCCTGTGATTCATTACCCGAAGTTGCCTTTCCTCACTTACTGAAAAACATTTTCCTGACCATTCCTCGCAATCGTCCCGAGTCCAATCGGTGTCAAGCCCTCTGCCTGGAGCCTCGGAGTTTCTGCCTGAACTCCTAATATCGGATGGTACTCCAACCGAATATTTTATCCGTATTCTCTTCCTGGAATACTGACGATTTGTCGCAATCGTCCCACGGCCAATCGGTATCAGGCCCTCTGCCTGGAGCCTTGGAGTTTCTGCCTGAACTCCTAATACCGAATGGTACCCCAACCAAATATTTTACCAGTATTCTCTTCCTAGAATACCTGTGTTCTTTTCCTGGAATACTCAATATCCGGTCTTTGTGCACAAATATTACGGGGTATATTGCTGGCTTTTCTCCTTTGCTTGCTTACCCTATATCGAGTTCAAATGTATGGGATTTGGCATTGAGGGACCTCACCCTGGGCCGTCTAGAGACGGGGGCGCCCTCCCAGAGAGGGGATCTCAAACCAAATTAACCCACATCCGAGTCACGGTACCAAATTGTTATAGGTTAATTTCAATAGTTTGGCGAGAAAATGATTCTCAACAGCCAATAACTGTAAAATTAATAGTTAAAATTTATTTAGGGCAAGCAAGCAAAACAGGGCTGGGTGCGCCAGGAGTCTCTGCTCCACCAAGACGCACACCTGCCGTGGCAGTTTTCTTGTATTTATACAAACACACTCATAGCCCCCCCCCCCAAAAGGTCAGTCTCTCCCAGGAAATCATTTCCATAATCCCCACCTCAGGATCCGCCTCAGGCTCCTCCTCGACACGCCTCCTGGTGGTCATGGGCAGGGGTCCTCAGGATGAAGGCTGGAGGTCTTCCTCACTGTGTACTTTTCACCTCTTCCCTAAAATCCCTGATTTGGCTGAGCTTGCAGAGCCAAACTGGTTCCAGCCTGGTCTGTCCTTGAGTGGACATCTGGTTGCCTTGCCTGTCACTATCTGAAGACAAATGTTAGTTTTTATTAGTCCTTATCTTTCCTACACGGGCGAGTTTCTGTGTATCCCTTCCTCCCTGCAGAGGTGTGAGACGTGAGTCACAGCCTTGCCGGAATCCATCTTATCTTTTCTCACCAGCCTCCTGTTGCTCACCAGCCTGGGCTGCGGCACCAAGGGCACTGTTGCATCTTCCGCAGCCAGGATGAAATGGCCTGCCTCTTGTAGGCAGGTGTCGTGGTTTTTTTGGACTGAGGGTCGAGACAAGAACCGAGAGGGAGCACCCACCAACCATGGTCCCAGGCAAAACATGACTCAGGCTTTCTTCATAAAACAAAACAATTTATTAACAGTTACTTAACAGGAGACAAGGGAACGAAACCAGTTACTTGAGAGGAGAAAAGAGAAAACAAGGCCAGATCTTAAAACAACAACCTCCCCACCCCCTATTTTCTTTCCTTCCTGGCTCTATCTCCCCCCCCCCCCCCCGGCAGCATAGGGGGACAGGGAATGGGGGAGTGCAGGTCAGTTCATCCATGCTGTTAACTGCCGCGCCTTTCTTAAAGGAGGAGGAGTCTTCACACCATTTTTCCCTTGCTTCGGTGGATCCCCTACTCACGAAGAAAAAGTCCCCAAACTTTTCCAGTATGAGTCCTGCCCGCAGGATTGCAATCCTCCCCATGGATCGCACCAGTTTGGGCTTTACCAGTCTTGGCCTCTTAGGGAGCTGCTGCCACTCGCGTCGGCCGTCCCACGGATTCCAGATGCCTCCACGACCTCGTCGTGCATTCCATGCCCCATTGTTAACAGTACCTGGTCGTGCATCCCCTGCTCCACGACCTCTCCCGGGCTCAGGCATCTCCTTTCTGACGTGGGTTTCTCCACGGGCCACGAGTGGGCTTCTGCTCCGCCGAGTACACCCTGGCTGCAGGGGGCCGCCTGCCATCTTCACACCGATTGCAAGGGAAACCTCAGCTCCAGTACACCTCCTCCTGCTCCATCTTGGCTGACCCGGTCGTTGTGGTTGTTTTCTCTTAGATATTAATCCTCTCTGGGGGAGCTCGGCCCGGCAGGCACCCCGGGAGCGGGGCGCTTACCGAGTCCCCCATGCGGCTCCCCGGCGCCATCTTGAGCACATGGCGCCAGCCCGGGCCCGGGCAGCCGCCCGGCCGGGAGCCGGGAGCGAGGGCAGTGCCCTCCTGCTCTCTCCTCGCTCCTGAGCAAAGAGCCCTTTCCCGCCCCTTTGTCTCAACTTAAATAGGGCAATTCGCAGAGGCGCCAATTTGGCTCAACCTCCCCCGGGGGGGATGGGACTCAGATCTGGTGGCACAGGGAGCAAATCCCCTCCCCTGCCACCAGAACACCTCCCCCCCCACATCAAACTATCACAGCAGGGTTGGTACCTTGAGTTGATTAGTAGTTCATTATCTCAACTCAGTCCAGCTGGGTAATAATGATTGGTTGCCATAATTCCCCCTTTTTGTTTTACCATTTTTTGTTTTCACAAAGGCTTTAGGGTGAGCAGAGACCCAGCCTATTCATCCAACTCCAGCACGCTTCCCTCCTGCGAATACCACATCGGGGCTTGCGGCTTTACCTTCTTCTCCGAAGGACTCTCACTCAGGCTCCCAGCTCTGGCTCCAGCTCTTTTGGCTCAGCTCAGCCTCTCGGCTCCGGCGAGAGAGTCAGGGCTTCCCAGGGTCTCATGGATGTATCATGTCGGGGTCACCAATTGTTGCTCACCAGCCTGGGCTGCAGCACCAAGGACGCTGTTGCATCTTCTGCAGCCAGGAGGAAATGGCCTGCCTCTTGTACTGGATGCCATAGCCTCCTCCTGGGCAGCTAGTATTTTACAGCAGGGACTAGCGCTTTACAACTTCTAACATTTTACAGCAATAATCCATACAACAGTTAATGTAACAGTATTTAAACAATAATTGGTTAGTATTTAATATTTAAACAATAACTAATATATATCTTAGCTAGTTCCTGAGAGATGGTGGTTTCTATTTGATTGGCAAATTTTAATATATTACTTATTACAGACAGCATGAGGCTTGAGGAGAAAAAGCAATTCTTGGCATGGCACACAGATAAGCAGGGGAAGTTTTTTGCCTTGGAAAATGAACTGAGTTGCTATTGCCAGCAAGATGTAAAGATTTTGAGGAAGGCTTGCTGATTATACAGGAATGAGATTATGCTATTGACTCATTGTGCATTCTGTGAGAAAGAGGGCGATGAAACAGTGAAGGCTTATTGCTGTATAGATCCCTTTCAGTACACTATGCTGGCCTCTGCTTGTATGGCCACACACTACTTTATGTTCCTTAAACCTAACACGGTAGTAATCCTCCCTCCAGATGGCTCTAATCAGAGGGAAAAGAGCTATTAAACTGCCTCTATTCATAGCTTATTTATGTGCCCGAAAAGGAAAATATTCAAATCTGTCATGCATTGCAAGGTGGTGAACATCAAGTAGGATCCTACTTCTTGGATGGCTATGTGGTAATTGATGGGGTGTTGACAGCTTTCAAATTTAATGGATGCTTTTCCCATGGCTGTATTGAATGCTACCATGAAAATGACTGGAATCCTTTGGCGAGGGCCACCTTTGGATATTTCTATTACATGGCACAACAAAGATGGACAACCGAAAGAGAGTAGGTTTTAACATCAGCTCTCTATGGGAGCATGAGTGGGTCATTATGACAAAATCAGATGGGGAGCTTGCAGAGTTCTTAGCCAAGATCAAACTGCCCATGCCACTGATCCCTAGAGATGCGCTTTTTGGTGGCAGGACAAATGCCATTTGTCTGTATTACAAAGCAGCCCCTGATGAAAAGATATATTGCTATGATTTTACTAGCCTCTATCCCTTCATCAGCAAAACAAAACAAAACAATATCCTCTTGGGCACCCTGAAGTTATTTTTGAGACTGTTGACACCCTGATGACCTACTTCAGGATGGTCAAAGTAAAGGTGTACCCACCTCATGGGCTCTTTTTCCCTGTGCTTCCTGTGAGGGTGAAACGGCAAGCTATTGTTTCCCTTGTGCCACACTTGTGCTGAAACCTGCCAGGCCCTCTGCACCCACAGTGATGAAGAAAGAGCCCTTGTGGCTACCTGGTGTTCCACGGAATTGAATAAGGCTCTGGAGAAGGGCTACAGAGTTTGTGAAATCTATGAGGTTTGGCATTTTGAACAGAGTTCAACAGTTCTTTTCTCAGATTATATAAAGCTCCACCTCCACCAGAAGCAGGAAGCTTCAGGCTACCCAGCCTAGTGCACAGATAATGACCAAAAAGCTAAATATGTTGAAGTTTACAGGCAGAAAGATGTCGTTTTGCAGCCTGAACATATTAAGAAAAACTCTGTCAAATGCCAAATTGCAAAACTGTGTTTAAATTCTCTGTGGGGGAATATGTGGACAACAATCCAACCTACCCAACATCAACACAGTAAGAGAACCAGATGAGTTGTATGGTTACCTCTTTTCTGCAGTTTACAATGTGTCCTCCTGGATTTTATTGATGAGGATGTGGCCAGTCTCATGGAAGCACACCAAAGGATGTGTGACCCTGGAGCACAACACTAGCATTTTTATAGTGTGCTTCACCACAGCATACATGCACCTAGAGCACCCGAAATCCTACGGCTACTTTGCAATCTGGAGGAAAGTGTTGTTTAAACATCAAAGGCATCATTCTAAATGCAACAAACAGAGAAAGCAGATCAATTTTGAGGCCCTAAGGGATCTCATGTTGGATTATGGCATAAATCCATACAGTGACAACCCTAAAAAGACCGTGATAGTGCAGCACAGTTAGGAACAAGCAGAAATACAGAATAGAAACAGGCCCCTCTGGGAGACACAGAAGGTGGTCTCTGAAAAAAGGGTGCTAACTAAAAATTGTAAAAGCCTCCCTTATGTTTTTTGATCATTGATATGCACTGGAAACACCCCTTTTCTGCTCTTCTGGCAGGCCCTAGCAACTGTGGGAAAAGTTATTTAATAAAAAGACTTTTGGAGAATGCCAACCGCTTGCTGTCTGTTATGCCTGAGAATATTGCGTGTTGTTACAGTTGTTGGCAGCCATTGTACCAGGAACTGCTCTGTAAATATCCTTTTATCAAATTTGTGGAGGACTTAGGTGAAAGTCTTAGTGATAACTGTTTATTTCCCTCTAATGAAGTAAATATGGTTGTGTTCGATGATTTGATGAACTCTGTGAAAGTGATGAAATTGAGAAATCTTTTACTAAGCATGTGCATCACAGGAATCTTAGCATCCTGTAGATTGTCCAGAATGTTTCTTGCCAGGGTAAAAAGAGCTGCATCATCACTCCCAACACAAAATATATGATGCTATTTAAGAATCTCCAAGATAACCTCCAGGTTGCATCCTTAGCCAGGCAGATGTATCCTGGCAAGGCCCCGTTCATTTTAAAAGCATTTGAAGATGCTACAAAGGCACCATAGGGGTACCTGGTTGTTGATTTAAACACTATTACCTGTGAGGCTTTTAGGCTAAGGACTGGTCCTTTCCTGCCAGAGCAGCCAGCCATTTACATATTGGGGGGGGAGGGGGGGAAGGGACTGGTGTTCGTCAATAAATAGAGAAGGGCCAGACTGACACCCTGTGTTGCTATCAGTGCAGACTTGGGAGCATAATGTCTGAAGAGACTGCTCTCCAGCCATTCCTCTCCAAATTTATACTTGTGTTCGGTGTTACTCCGTCCCAGGTGCAGAAGCCAGCATTTGTTCTTGTTAAATTTGATGCCATTGATGATTGCCCAATGTTCCAATCTATGTAGATCTCTCCACAAGGCCTCTTGTCCATCAAGAGAGTCAACAGCACCTCCCAGTTTAGTATCATTAGCATGTGTACTTTGTGTGTGTGCGCCTACTGGGAATACACCTTCAGCCTTGCTACTGGTTGGTCCTAGGGGCATGGAGCTGCAGCAGCCTCACCTCCCTTGGGCTGTTGGATCTGGCACAATATATTTTTTCTCCTGTAGCACGTATAAGATGTAGCAGAGTCACAGGGAGGAGGGTCGCATCATAGCAGTCACCTTACTGGACGTGCTGTCGTGGTTTAGCTGAGCCAGTAGCTAAGCAACCATGCCACTGCTCACTCACTCCTCGCCCTCAGTGGGATGGGAGGAGAAAATTGGAAGAAAAGGGTAAAACTCATGGTTTGAGATAAGGACAGTTGAATAGAACAGTACAAAAAATCGAGAAAGGAGTAATAACAACAATAATACTAATAAAAGAACAATACAAAATGAGTGGTACAATTGCTCACCACACGGGACAGAACTCAGAAGCCTAGCCTACTCCCAATCAGCAAAAATGCAAAGACTCCTCCTCTGGCTAGCTCCCCCAATATATATACTCTGGGCATAACTCATATGGTATCAAATAGACTCCTGGCTAGTTTGGGTCAGCTTCCCTAGCTGTGTCTTCTCCCAGTTTTCCTGTGAAAAGTTAACTCTATCCCAGCCAAACCCAGGACATTATCCACCCCTTATTCTATACCATCTGTGTCATGCTCAGATCATACATTTTCCAATTAATCACCTCCACTTTTCCTGTCTTATATACATATATATAGATATAGATATCATCCTCTTAGTCTATGGGCCATCCCTCTAACGTGTCCAGTGAGTCCATTTAATCCATGGCTTTGGGGCTCTATCTATCATAACAGTCTTTCAGGGAAGGAAAGATGGTGTGCAGTGTTAGGTTGTTGCACGCTGCATCCAGAGCTCATGGCTGGTGTATCTGGCACTATCCATGTCCGTGGGTTCAAGATGTCAATCTCAGGGAAGTTGCTGAACACCAGTTGCCAAAGCCCATTCTAGCTCCATCATCACTGCACTTTGCTCAGTTTCATAAAAATCCATCCTTCATTAATACGTGTGATTCTTACTGTAAAACCATTGATATAGCATACAGCAACAGTAGTAATGATGACACACAATAATAGGGTTATTTATCAACTAACATAATGCAATCTAATTCACTGGCTATTCTCTCCCAAAATCAAATCCTCTTGGGGTACACATCTGTGGAGGAATTCCTTTCCGAGACTGGCCATAATATTCTCTCGGGTATGGACAATCCCTGTTTGGGCCCCAGAGCACAAGGTTACCAACTAGATTACTTTTGTCCTTCAAGTTATCTCAATGGCCTTAAAAGGAAATGTAGACTGATAGCCTGCCAAGATGCACGCCTCCTGGATGCCTCTCCGATGACCGCAATGAGGAGACTGAAGGGATGAGCTTATTACCTGTGTTCTGCTAGCGCTGCCCTATCACTATAGCCCACGAGAGTGTGTTTACGCTAAGCAAGCCAATTGTAGTATGTAGTCGTGTCACGCCACATTCTGCTATATAACCTGTGTGTTGTTTGTAATAAACGGAGCATGATTTTCTAACCATATTGGTGTATGGTCATGACTCTGGGCCGTCCACAGAAGGGCTCCTGCAACACACATCAGACTTCCCCATCCTTCTGCATCACCCACCAAGTGCACGCAGGTCCTTGGGCAAAAGCCTGAGGCAGGACTAACCTAGACTGCCTTCCCTAACATATTCTTCAGGTGCACTATGGGGAATTTGTCAGCTTCTACAGTACGGGGGAGTTTTGATTGGGCAGGGCTGGGTCAATTGGCAGAACCTCTAGTGTTAACTAGCCAGGTGGCCTTTGCTAAACGAGTGTCCCAATGTTTGAAATTTCCACCACTCATTGTTCTTAGTGTTGTCTTTAGCAGTCCATTGTATCATTCAATTTTCCCGGAGGCTGGTACATGGTAGGGGATGTGATATACCCACTCAATGCCATGTTCTTTGGCCCAAGTGCCCATGAAGTTGTTGTAGAAATGAGTCCCATTGCCTGACTCAATTCTTTCTGGGGTGCCATGCTGCCATAGGACTTGTTTCTCAAGGCCCAGGAGAGTGTTCTGGGTGGTAGCATGGGGCACAGGATAGGTTTCCAGCCATCCAGTCGTTGCTTCCACCATTGTGAGTATATGGTGCTTGCCTTGGTGAGTTTGTGGGAGTGTGATAGAATCAATCTGCCAGGCCTCCCTATACTTATATTTTGACCATTGGCCTCCATATCAGAAAGATTTTAAACATTTGGCCTGCTTGATTGCAGCACGTGTCTCACACTCATGGATAACCTGTGAAATAGTGTCCGTAGAATCATAGAATGGTTAGAGTTGGAAGGGACCACAAAGATCATCTAGTTCCAACCCCCCTGCCATGGGCAGGGAAACCCTCCACTGCACCAGGTTGCCCAAAGCCTCATCCAACCTGGCCTTGAACACTTCCAGGGATGGCGCATCTGCAACTTCTCTGAGCAACCTGTTCCAGTGCCTCACCACCCTCTGACTGAAAAATTTCTTCCTTATATCTAATCTAAATCTCCCCTCTTTCAGTTTAAATCCATTGCCCCTTGTCCTATCACTACACGCCCCTGTAAAAAGTCCCTCTCCAGCTTTCCTGTAGGCCCCCTTTAATTACTGGAAGGCTGCAATAAGATCACCCCGGAGCCTTCTCTTCTCCAGGCTGAACAGCCCCAACTCTCTCAGCCTGTCTTCATAGCAGAGGTGCTCCAGCCCTCGAATCATCTTCATGACCCTCCTCTGGACCCGCTCCATCAGCTCCATGTCCTTCTTGTGTTGGGGACTCCAGAGCTGAACGCAGTATTCCAGGTGGGGTCTCACGAGAGCTGAGTAGAGGGGCAGAATCACCTCCCTTGACCTGCTGACCACACTTCTTTGGATGCAGCCCAGGACACAGTTGGCTTTCTGGGTTGCCAGCACACATTGTCGGCTCATGTTGAGCTTCTCATCAACCAGCACTCCTCAGGGCTGCTCTCAATCCATTCTCCGCCCAGCCTGTACTTGTGCTTGGGATTGCCCTGACCCATGTGCAGGACCTTGCACTTGGCCTTGTTGAAATTCATGAGGTTCTCACAGGCCCATCTCTCCAGCCTGTCAAGGTCCCTCTGGATGGCATCCCTTCCCTCCAGTGTGTCCACCACACCACACAGCTTGGTGTCATCTGCAAACTTGCTGAGGGTGCACTCAATCCCACTGTCCATGTCTCCAACAAAGATGTTAAACAGCACTGGTTCCAGTACTGACCCCTGAGGAACACCACTCGTCACTGGCCTCCACTTGGACATTGAATCGTTGACCACAACTCTTTGAGAGTTGCGGTCAACTAACAGACGCGGGAGATTTAAAGGTGGTGAGTCAGCACCAACGGTCTTTCTGCGCGCCTCGGTAGCACGGACGGTAAGTTCTGCGGCCGGGGGGTGGACTGAGGTGGAAAAAGTAAGTGTCAAGTGAGTTTAAAGCCAGGCATCGCCAGGTGGGAGCTAGGATCTCCTGTGTCCCGGTTCCAGCAGTGCCTCCGTGACTGCTGACGCAGGGGGGGCGGACCCGGAAACAGACGCGGGAGATTTAAACTGCCCTGAGGAGCGCAGCGACCCGGAGCGGGCAAACAGGGGCGTGGCGCGGCAGAGTAAGGAGGGCGGCAGTTTGCGCAGGCAGAGCGAGCAGGCAGAGCGTCGAGCCCAGTCGGAAGTCCCTGGCTATCATGGTGGTCACTAGGCATAAAACGAAGACTGCCGCCAGCCATGACCGACGTAGCTTCCCAGACGGTCCCCCGCTGGGTGCACGCTGCCACCCAGGTAAGCTGTAGGACTTGTCCCCCAAGTGTATCGGCTCAGGTCACCACCGGGGAAGTCACTTGTGGGAGCTGTGCCAGGGTGGAGGAACTCCTCCGCCTGGTGACGGAGCTCAGAGAGGAGGTAAACAGGTTGAGGGCCATCAGGGAGTGCAAGAGGGAGATTGACCAATGGACCAGCACCCTGTGCTCCCTCCTGCAGACCCAACAGGCTACCACAGCTACTCAGACTGAGGAGCCCCCACCCTCTCCCCGCCTGGCCGGGAAGAGGAACCCAGGTGGGACTGAGGAATCGCAGCAGGTCCCTGCCCGGCGCGGCAAGCCTGCCCCCTCTGCTCCCACATCTACCTCCCAGGTTCTGTTGCATAACAGATATGAAGCTCTGCAAGTGGAACCTACCCCCAGGGAGGATGATAACACACACGCTAGTATCCTTCCCAAGGTCCACACATACCATTAAGACATCCTCAGTTAAGAAGAAAAGGCGGGTAATTGTTTTAGGCGACTCCCTTTTGAGGGGTATGGAGGGCCAGATCTGTAGACCTGACCCTTTGCATAGGGAGGTCTGCTCCCTTCCTGGGGCAACAATTAGGGATGTGATAAAAAAACTCCCGTCTATAGTCAGGCCCACAGATTACTATCCTCTTCTTATTTTCCAAGTTGGTAATGATGACCTTAGGAAAAGAAACATCCAGACAATTAAGAGGGATCTCAGGGTTTTAGGAAGAATGGTGAAGGGATCGGGGGCCCAAGTGATATTCTCTTCTATCATACCAACTTCGGGACATGACACGGGATGGAAAACAAAGAGCGAGGATTTAAATAATTGGCTACATAAGTGGTGTGAGGAACACAACCTAGGCTTCTTTAACCACAGGCTGACCTTCTCAAGGCCAGACCTTCTATCCAGGGATGGGGCGGATTTGTCTCCATGGGGGAAGACTTCTTGCTACAGAACTAGCTGGGATTGTCAATAGGGCTTTAAACTAGATGTGAAGGGGGTGGGGGGCATTGCCAGACTTGGAAGAATAACTTGGTGATATGTGTAGTAAGGGGCAACACACAAGTTACCTTGAGGTAAAAGAAAATGCCAAAAATATCGGCTCAGGAAATAAAGCTACCCCCCCGAGGGGTGCGATGGGGTCGAGAGCCCAACTTACGTGCTTCTATACGAACGCACGCAGTATGGGCAATAAACAAGAGGAACTGGAAGCCAGTGTTAACCGGGGAAACTATGACATAGTTGCCATCACTGAAACATGGTGGGATGACTCGTATAATTGGAGCGCTACCATGGATGGCTACAAGCTCTTCAGGAGGGATAGGAGAAGTAGGAGGGGTGGCGGGGTTGCCCTTTATGTAAGGGAAGGTCTAAACTGCTTAGAGTTAAATGTTGGGGATGACTTGGTGGAGTGTCTGTGGGTGAAAATCAAAGGGGAGCCTATGAAGGCAGATACTGTAGTGGGAATCTGCTACAGGCCACCCTATCAGGACAGTGAGGCTGATGAACTATTCTTTAAACAACTGGGGGAAGTCTTACGCTCACTAGCCCTTGTGGGTGACTTTTACCTACCTGATGTCTGTTGGAAGTATAACACGGCAGTCAGGAAACAGTCTAGGCGATTCCTGGAGTGTGTGGAGGACAACTTCCTATCAGAACTGGTCAGTGAACTGACTAGAGAAGGTGCTCCGCTAGACCTGCTGTTTGTGAACAGAGAAGGTCTCGTGGGAGATGTGATGGTTGGAGGACGCCTACGGCATAGTGACCACGAGATAATAGAATTCTCAATTCTAGGGGAAGTTAGGTGTCGCAGCTGGAAGGCTTCAGGCAGCTCCAAGCAGACCAATGTTCTAATGCAAAGGCTTTAGGCTCTACTCTAAGGAAGGCCCACACTCCTCCAAGGCTCAGGAGGAAATGCCTCACCCTTAGGAGTAAACGCCCTGCCTTAAATAGTCAGGAGTCACATGATTTGCTAGATGGGTCAAGGCTATTGGTCACTTGACCATCCATCTCCCAGAGTGATTGGCTGAATGCTACAGCACCTGTTTCAAGGTAGCTTTCCCAGTGTAACGAGCTACAGGTGTTTCTTAGTTAGCCTGCATAGGGAAAGAACTTTCACAGGATGCTGCAGCAGCCAAAAGGTTTCTCCACAATTCCCCCTTTTTGTTTTAAGATTAGTTTAAATCAAGCAGGGAGATTTTTCAGCAATACCATGGGAGATACATCTAGCAAACCAGTCATACATTTAGTTATTAATTCTAACATTCTGACTCCGACGGAGACTTGAAATTTAGTCTCTACTCGTGGAAGGAACAGGTTGATGGCCGATGTCATTATTTCCATTAGAAGGGTCATTTAAAGGATGATCTCCATTCTGGCCATCGTTTGGATGTTGCCTGTTCTGTTTCTGATGTTGCAGGTCAGGGCGGACGCATCTTGGGGGTAGTCATCGTATCCCAGTATCTGTGGAAACGCAAGCATACCCACGACCCCAAGCAATAAGCTCATACGGGCCTTCCCACATCTTAGTGAGTAGGTCCCGTATCCAGACTTTTGCTCGGGGCAGGTGCGTCTCGCCTGAAGACTGCAACGAAAGAAAGTGATTCAAAATAATGGGATTATTTGAATTTGATGGCACCGTAAGATGGTTAATTGTGTATAACGCTTTTTCTAGGCGACTCTGTGGGGTTTCTCCATGCATCCCCCCTTTGCCTTGGCTTGTGCGATTTTATCAGGCTGAGGTGCTACCCATGCGGGGTTAGCTAGCATGTCAGCCCTGGCGTTGCCTTCCATTATAAAGCCTGGCAAATTAGTATGACTATGGATATGCAGGATGTAATATGGGTGAACTCGATCTTGAATTGCACACCATAAGGTTTTTAACAGAGAAAACAGAGCCGCATTATTCACTTCTTTCAGAAGTGAACAATCTAAGCGTTGCGTTATATCAGCCACATAAGCAGAATCGGTGACCAAATTCAAAGGTACCTGCGAGAACCGTTGAAAGGCCATGGCAACAGCCCTCAGTTCAACCAACTGGGCTGAGCCTGACTCATGGCCTTCCAGCACCTGCCACTCAGATTCCTCCTTCCAGGTAACAATAGCTTTCCCAGTTTTCCCAGACCCATCAGTGAAGACGGTGGGTCCTTGTACTGGCACTCGGCTATTTTTTGGCCGCAAGGTAAAGCTTGTCGATCTTGCCAATTGCAGCAATTTATGGCTAGGCAGATGGTATGCAATTTGTCCTGAGAAATTTTCCAGCGCACTTTGGAGAGGAGCACTGTTAGTAAGGCTCCACTCAAAGTATTCCTGCTGTACTGGCAGAACAATTATTGCAGGATCTGCTGCCACCAATTGTAGACAGCGCTGACGGCATTTGATTATCAGACAAGCAATTAATTCAAATAACATAGATGCTGTCTTTTTTGGTTGGTGCGGCAAAAAGACCCATTCCAGAATATGCAAGGGGTCAGACCACTGTTTGTTCCATTGGCCAATGATACCTGTTGGATGAGAATCTGGAGTGGTAATAAAAACGGTAATATCAACGGAGGGATCTATTCGGTAAACCTGACGAGCAGAAATGGCCTGTTGAACCTCCTCTAGTGCCCGTCGCGCTTCAGGAGTCAATTTTCGAGGTGAATTCAACTCAGGGTCCCCCTTTAATATTTTAAAGAGCGGCCCAAGTTGCGCCGTGGTTAGCCCTAGATAGGGACGTAACCAATTGATGACGCCCAACAGTTTCTGAGCGTCATTCAAGGTCTTAATAGAACTCGAGAATTGCACCTCTTGGTGTTGTATAGTTTGGTCCAAAATTTTGACTCCTAAATATCTCCAAGGAGGATGCTGTTGAACTTTCTCCGGAGCCACTTGCAATCCATAAAAACGCAGAGCAGCGAGTAGCCGAGGTTGTATCTTCAGCAGCTCGTCCTGGGTGGACGCTGCTACCAGGATATCATCCATGTAATGGTAGCAGTATGCTTCAGGGAACTGCTTACGGATTCCGGACAAAGCTTGAGCAACGTACCATTGACAGATAGTCGGGCTGTTCTTCATGCCCTGAGGTAGGACCTTCCATTGATATCTCTTTGCAGGTTCAGTGTTGTTAACTGCAGGTACAGTAAAGGCAAATTTTGGTTTGTCATTAGGATGTAAGGGGATCGTGAAAAAAACAGTCCTTCAAATCAATGATCAAGATTTCCCACCCTGCTGGAATCATGGTGGGTGAGGGCATGCCAGGCTGCAATGCCCCCATGCTTTCCATTACTGCATTGATTTTTCAGAGATCTTGCAGCAATCTCCATTCTCCTGATTTCTTCTTAATTACAAAGACAGGCGTATTCCAGGGACTGGTAGAAAGTTCGAGGTGTCCCTGTTGTAATTGTTCCTTAACTAGTTGATGAAGGGCGACTAATTTTTCTTTTGGTAGGGGCCACTGGGGTTGCCAGATGGGTTTGTTTGCTAACCATCGCAAAGGCAACGTAGGATACTGTGCGCCCTTCAGTACAGTGGCCCCCATCAAAAATTTGTCCCGATACATACTCCCCAGGCCGCCAAGACATCCCGCCCCCAGAGGTTGAGGGGAGCTGTAGTGACATAGGGCCGAATTGTAGCTGTTTGACCCTCTGCATTCTTTACCACCACAGGTCGTTCGCTTCGATAACTCTGTGTGGTTCCTCCCAGTCCTGCAATGGCTGACCCCACGGGGGCTAAAGGCCATGTAGGAGGCCATGCGGAGAAGGAGACGATTGTCACATCAGCCCCTGTGTCAATCAAACCTTGGAGCTGAATCCTGGACGGCTGGGCATCTGGCAATATTAAGGTGCAAGTCATCTGTGGCTTTTGGCTGGAGATATCCGCAGTCCAGTAAACTTGCGGAAGTCCTGTGGAACCAAAGCCACCACCTTCACGACTCTGTCGTTTTGCCTTAGGGACACTTGATTTGAAGGGTACAAGTTGAGCAATCCGAGTCTTTTCCGGTATTGTGACGGGGGGGTGGGCGTGGAAATCATCGCACAAATTTGTCCTGTGAAGTCAGCGTCAATAACTCCTGGGTGAACAAAGATCCCTTGAATGGTGGTACTAGATCTTCCCACCAATAATGCACTTAGCCCATGTCCTAGAGGCCCAAATGCATCCAAGGGAACCTTATAGACCCGACAGGATTCTAAGACGACTGTTGTTGCGGTGCATACATCCACCCCGGCTGATACCTTTGTGCTGGCTGAAAGCTGGCTGAGTAAGCCTGGGTTGGTATCATGCCCTGGGGAAACATTTCTGTCTGAGCGCACATCCCCATTGCGCTCCTGGGGAAGTTTCCCGAACGTGTCAGGGGTCGGCCATTGGCATGATACAAGGATTCACAATATCTCGCAGAATGGCCTGGCTTATCGCATCTTATGCGGCGAGCAGGTCTCCTGTTATCCTTGTTTCTTCTTTGTCTCGTCTGTCTTTGTCTATTGTCCCTCTTAGGTTGTCTTTTCGGTTCTGGGTCAGCATTTTTGGGTTGAATAGGCTGTAGAATTGTGGCCAGAGCAGACTTATAGCTTTCAGATTCTAGCTTAGAGCATGCTTCGATCATTTCTGTTAGTGTAGGCTCCCCTGGCATGGAATTTATGATTTTTCTACATTCTTCATTGGCATTGTCTTTTGCCAGCTGCTTACATAGTAGTTGTCTCAGGTTTTCATCTTCGACCTGTTTTTCAAGGGCTGCAGCAACTTTCCCTAAAAAGATAAAAAGTGTTCTTTCTGCCCCTGATAAATCTTCACGTACCGTGTTTTTGGGGCAGCCATATCTATGCCCTTTAATAGAGCTCCCACGCCGATCTTTTGGGCTTGCTCAAGAACTTGGGGGTGCCATGTAGCTTGAAAATCCAGGTCAGCGAAAGCATTGGCTCCCAGTAGAGCATCTTCTGGAGCTCCGTATCTGGGGTCAGTTGGGGGTAACTGCATATTTCCGGCTGCAGCTCTCTCAGCCATTCTTCTCCAATTGGCCTCAAAGACCGTATATTGTACTGGTTGAAATAATACTTGACCTAGATGTTTAATGTCGAATGGGGAGAGTAGGTCAGTATTTAATATCCTGATGATCTGCATGACCTGAGGAGAGTCTAACCCGTATTGTGCTACCTTGGTTTGCAGGTCTTGGACTACCTTCCAGGTGATGGTTTCGTGTTTGTCAATTTGACCTGAGTTAGGAAGCACCTTTTGTACTGGGAAGGCTTGGATAAGATCCTCTGTTCGTTCATTACCTCCCTGAACAATCTGCTCAGACTCCTTTTCAGGCAACCCAACTTTTTCTATTAGATCCCAGTCGCCAGCTTCCAGAGCCCGCCTCTTGACTTCTTCCCAGAACCGTTTTGAATTTTTTGGACACACAGTCACCGTGCATTCGGGAAGCGTCCAGGGACGGTTGTGGGCTGGCCATGTTTGTTGTTGTCTGACTGTCGCCACGGCTTCCTGCAGTGATGAAACATTATCAGGCAGGGGTGTGTCCAATGGCTTCTGACAGGATGCAGACGCTGGGCCAACGGGTCGTGTAAAGGCAGAGGCTGTGGCCAGTTGTGGAACAGTCCACGGAGATGCAGTCTGGGTTGCGGAAACTTGTGTCGGCACCACTGTCTGTGAAGGTGCCACTGCTGTTGTCAGTGGCATGCTTGGCGCCACTTCCGGGGTTGTTGCTGGGCCGGTTGGCACGGCCAGCCCAGGTTGTCCCGGTACAGATTCAGCAGCAGTAACCTGCCGCAACATTTCCATCAATGCCGTTAGTTGTTGCGACATTCCTTGCAAACCTGCCATAACCTGCTGTATTATGAAATGCGTTGTTCGGGGTTGCTCCATTTGTGCCCGTGGCAGATAGCCGGGCGCTATGGGTGATGCCGCAGGACATGAAGTTGCGGTAAACCAGGGTGCCATGCCCGGGAACTGTCCTTGTGGTGCCTGGTCTGGTTGAGGGGCCAATGGCGGAGCAGTAGGAAGACCACGTTCTGCTGTAATGGCTGAAGTAGCCGGTTGAGATGCAGAAGAAGGGGAGGCTGTTGGGGCAAAGGGTGGGAGACGCTCCGATGCTTTGTCTTGTCCGGAGGAGCATTCCCGCAAAAAATCACAAGGAGGACACTTGGGTTGGACATAATCTCGCAGGGAGGGGTAAAGCTTCTGTGCAGTCCCCACAACTTTCTCCATATCTGAGGACAGCGGGGGCACAACTGGTGCACTACCCATGGTCAGTCCCCTTTCAGATAACTCATCGTCCCCTTCAGAAACTTCACTTGCGGATTCATCAGAATCTGGCAATACTTTTTCCTTCCTTTCTACCGTCCATTTCTGCATTACATCATATACAGTTCCCCAAATACGTAGCAGACCGGTCAGGTTCTTTCATCCAAATACTGTTTCATAGATTAGCTTATCCCCTAGCTGCTTCCACGCTTCTGAGCTAAAGGGGGTGTTGAGGTTGGTCAGGCATTCATGCTCTGCCGCCCAATCTAACAGCTCACAGAGAGCTTCATCACTTATTTTAGCCCCTGCGACTGTCATTGCAGGTTTGAGAATGGAAAACATCATGCTTTCTTTTGTGGAGCTTTGTCCCATCATTCTAATTTGCAGTTCATCCCTTGGAGCCCCATGTACGGAAGCACGTACCTTCAAATCTTAGTTGTGGCTGGATCACGTCGGGGTCACCAGTTGTCGCAGCTGGAAGGCTTCAGGCAGCTCCTAGCAGACCAATGTTCTAATGCAAAGGCTTTAGGCTCTACTCTAAGGAAGGCCCACACACCTCCAAGGCTCAGGAGGAAATGCCTCACCCTTAGGAGTAAACGCCCTGCCTTAAATAGTCAGGAGTCACATGATTTGCTAGATGGGTCAAGGCTATTGGTCACTTGACCATCCATCTCCCAGAGTGATTGGCTGAATGCTACAGCACCTGTTTCAAGGTAGCTTTCCCAGTGTAACGAGCTACAGGTGTTTCTTAGTTAGCCTGCATAGGGAAAGAACTTTCACAGGATGCTGCAGCAGCCAAAAGGTTTCTCCACAGTTAGGAGGGGGAACACTAAAATGGCCAAGCTGGACTTTGGGAGAGCTGACTTTGGACTGTTTAGAAGTCTGGTTAATAAAGTCCAATGGGAGACAGCTCTCAAGGGTAAGGGGGTGCAGAAGGGCTGGTTACTACTCAAAAAGGAAATTCTGGAGGCACAGGAGCGAGCTGTCCCTGTGTGCTGGAAATCGAGCTGCCGGGGTAGAAAACCAGCTTGGATGACAAAGGAGATTTGGGAACACCTCAAAAGAAAAAGGGATGTCTATAAGTCTTGGAAGAATGGGCAGGCAACCAGGGAGGAATACAGGGAGGAAGTTAGGGCATGTAGGGAGATAATCAGAGGGGCAAAAGCCCAATTGGAACTTAGACTAGCCTGCTCCGTAAAGGACAACAAAAAGTCCTTCTATAAATACATTAATAACAAAAGGAGGGCTAAAGATCACCTCCTGCCCCTACTGGACACATGTGCGTTCATACATGGGGCTCCAAGGGATGAACTCTAGATTAGAATGATGGGACAAAACTCTGCAAATGAGAGCATGATGTTTTCCATCCTTAAACCTGCAATGATAGTCGCAGGTGCTAAAATAAGTGATGAAGCTCTCTGTGAGCTACTAAATTGGGTGGTAGAGTATGAATGCCTGACTGACCTTAACATCTGATTTAGCTCAGAAGCATGGAAGCAGCTAGGGGATAAGTTTATTTATGAAACAGTGCTTGGATGAAAGAACCTGACTGGCTTATTAAGTATTAGGGGGACTGTATATGATGTAATGCAGAGATGGACAGTAGAAAGAAAGGAAAAAGAATTGCCAGATTCTGATGAATCTGCAAGTGAAGTTTCTGAAGGGGATGATGAGTTATCTGAAGGGGGGCTGACCCTTGACAGCACGGGCAGTGCACCAGTTGTGCCCCCGCTGTCCTCAGATACAGACCAAGTTGTGGGGACTGCATGGAAGCTTTACCCCTCTCTGTGAGATTACGTCCAACCCAAGTATTCTCTTTCTTGTGATTTTACGATGCCAGAATACTCCTCCGGACAAGACAAAGCATCGGAGTGTCTACCACCCTTTGCCCCAACAGCCCCCCCTTCCTCCTCTGCATCTCAGCCGGTTACTTTGGCCAATACAGCAGAACCTGTTCTTCCTACTGCTCCGCCATTTGCCCCTCAACCAGGCCAGGCACCACAAGGACCGTTCTTAGGCATGGCACCCTGGTTTTCCGCAACTTCATGTCCTGCGGTATCACCCATAGTGCCCAGCTATCTGCCACGGGCACAAATGGAGCAACCCCGAACAACGCATTTCATAATACACCAGGTTATGGTAGTATTGCAAGGAATGTCGCAACAACTAACAGCATTGATGGAGATGTTGCAGCAGGTTACTGCTGCTGAATCTGTGCCAGGACAACCTGGGCTGGCTGTGGCAGTTACCTCCAACTGACTCCAGATACGGAGCTCCAGCAGATGCTCTTCTGGGAGCCAATGCTTTTGCCGACCCCGATTTCCAAGCTACATGGTATCCTCAAGTTCCTGAGCAAGCCCAAAAGATAGGCATGGGAGCTCTATTAAAAGTCATAGATATGGCTGCCCCAAAACACGATATGTGAAGATATATCAGGGGCAGAAAGAACATTTTTTGTCCTTCGTAGAGGAAATTGCTGCAGCCCTTGAAAAACAGGTCGAAGATGAAAACTTGAGACAGCTATTACGCAAGCAGCTGGCAAAAGATAATGCCAATGAAAAATGTAGAAAAATCATAAATTCCATGCCGGGGGAACCTACGCTAACAGAAATGGTTGAAGCGTGTTCCAAGCTGGAATCCAAAAGTTATAAGCCTGTTCTGGCTACAATTCTACAGCCTATTCAACCCAAAAACTCTGATCCGGAATGGAAAAGACAACCTAAGAGGGACAATAGACAAAGGCAGATGAGACAAAAAGAAGAAGCAAGGATAACAGGAGACCTGCTCGCTGTATAAGATGCGGTAAGCCAGGCCATTCTGCAAGATACTGTGAATCCTTGTACCATGCCAATGGCCGACCCCTGACATGTTCGGGAAACTTCCCCAGGAGCGCAATGGGGATGTGTGCTCAGACAGAAATGTTTCCCCAGGGCATGGTACCAACCCAGGCCTACTCAGCCAGCTTACAGCCAGCACAAAGGTATCAGCCGGGGTGGATGTGTGCACTGCAACAACAGTCATCTTAGAATCCTGTTGTGTCTATAAGGTTCCCTTGGATGCATTTGGACCTCTAGGACATGGGCTGAGTGCATTGTTGGTGGGAAGATCTAGTACCACCATTCAAGGAATCTTTGTGCACCTAGGAATTATTGACGCTGACTTCACAGGACAAATTTGTGCTATGGTTTCCATGCCCCCACCCCCCCATCACAATATCAGAAAAAACTTTGATTGCTCAACTCGTACCCTTTAAGTCATGTGTTCCTAAGGCAAAACGATGAAGTTGTGAAGGTGGTGGCTTTGGTTCCACAGGACTTCGGCAAGTTTATTGGACTGCGGATATCTCCAGCCAAAAGCCACAGATGACCTGCACCTTAATATTTCCAAATGCCCAGCCGTCCAGGATTTGGCTCTGAGGTTTGATTGACACGGGTGCTGATGTGACAATCATCTTCTCTGCATGGTCTCCAATGTGGCCTTTAGCCCCTGTGGGGTCAGCCATCGCAGGACTGGGAGGAACCGCACAGAGTTATCTAAGCAAATGATCTGTGGTGGTAAAGAATGCAGAGGGTCAAACAGCTATGGTTTGACCCTATGTCACTACAGCTCCGCTTAACCTCTGGGGGCAGGATGTCTTGGCAGCCTGGGGAGTACAAATCGGGACAAATTTTTGATGGGGGCCACTGTACTGAAGGGCGCACAGTATCCTACGTTGCCTTTGCGGTGGCTAGTAAGCAAATCCATCTGGCAACCCCAGTGGCCCCTACCAAAAGAAAAATTAGTTGCCCTTCATCACCTAGTTAAGGAACAATTACAACAGGGACACCTTGAACCTTCTGCTAGTCCCTGGAATACTCCTGTCTTTGTAATTAAGAAGAAATCAGGAAAATGGAGATTGCTGCAAGATCTCTGAAAAATCAATGCAGTGATGGAAAGCATCGGGGCATTGCAGCCTGGTATGCCCTCACCCACCATGATTCCAGCAGGGTGGGAAATCTTGATCATTGATTTGAAGGACTGTTTTTTCATGATCCCTTTACATCCTGATTACAAACCAAAGTTCGCCTTTACTGTACCTGCAGTTAACAACACTGAACCTGCAAAGAGATATCAATGGAAGGTCCTACCTCAGGGCATGAAGAACAGCCCGACTATCTGTCAATGGTACGTTGCTCAAGCTTTGTCTGGAATCTGTGAGCAGTTTCCTGAAGCGTACTGCTACTGTTACATGGATGATATCCTGGTGGCAGCATCCACCCAGGACGAGCTGCTGAGGAATACAGCCTTGGCTGCTCGCTGCTCTGTATTCTTATGGATTGCAACTGGCTTTGGAGAAAGTTCAAAAGCATCCTCCATGGAAATATTTAGGAGTCAAAATTCTGGACCAAACTATACAACACCAAGAGGTGCAATTCTTGAGTTCTATTAAGACCTTGAACGATGCTCAGAAATTGCTGGGTATCATCAATTGGTTATGTCCCTGTCTAGGGCTAACCATGGCCCAACTTGCGCTGCCCTTTATTATTTTAAAGGGGGACCCCGAGTTGAATTCACCTTGACAATTGACTCCTGAAGCATGATGAGCACTAGAGGAGGTTGAACAGGCCATTTTTGTGTTGCTGTATGTCGCTGTTGAGACGGACACGACATACACAGGTTCAAGCAGTATTGATTTATTATATAATTAATTAATCCCCCCTTGCAAGTTCCAGCATGCCTTTATACTAATTCTAGCAGTGCACGCGACATAAGCAATTAGGTGGTTGGTTAACTACAGCTGTTCACGTGCCTTAACCTAATACATGATTGGTGATCATGCACTCTACATAACTTAAGCCAAATTCATTACATCACACAATTAGTGCAAAACCACAGTCCAGTCTCTTATCATACAGTTCCTCTTTATCTTACGGCTCCCTGGCTCTCCCAGGCACCTGCAAGTTGTTTTCCACTTCTGTTCAGGGAGTTTTCAGATCTGCAGGGGTACACAGCAATTTCTCGAAGGCCAGTTTCTTCATCTTCTGTCCTGGGATCTGCGGACCAGCCGTAGTTCCCACAATTCCCCCTTTTTGTATTTGTGCTAAAAGAAATTGCTCTGACAGCTTACTGCAGGGCCCTTTGCAGCAAACTGTCCAGACAGGGCAATATTAATAACACAACTACAACAATGATCAGAATCAGCAACCTTGTTTTTAGTGATGATAACAACCAGCTGGGCAATCCCCATCCTCTGAACAATTTATTCAGCCAGTCCCATACAAAACCACTTCCCTCAAAATCTTCACATCTATCTTCTTGCACTAACAATAAAAGACAAACAATTGCAGCTCTATTTTGCAGTGTAGCATGCCTAACACTATCAGCATCAGTTAATAAATCACTCAATACTATTGACGTAGCATTGGCTTGCTTACTCAGCCAAAGTCCATCCTTCAACGAGATCAGCTTTCCACCACAGGCCGGACACAACGAGCAGGAACCCACCGGGGACCACCATCTGTCGAGACACAAGCATACCCTCGACCCCAAGTTATCAGATCACAGGGATCAGACCACTGACCTGTCTGTAGATCCCGAACCCTAACTTTGGCTCCTGCAGACATCCCACAGGTGGTGGTTAGTGAGCCAAAGTGACGTATTATTGGGGGTTCCTGAGAATCATCAGAGACCTGTAAAAAATTCAGGACATACATAGCTTTGTTCAGTCGAGCCTCTGGAGGCTCCCCTGCCATTCCCCCTTTTTGTTTTTGCAGAAGCCGTTTTAATGTGCCATGAGCACGTTCGACAATACCTTGTCCAGTGGGAGAATGAGGGATACCAGTAACATGAGTTACACCCCACAGCTGTAAAAATGAATTAACCTTTTGAGATACATAAGCTGGACCATTATCCGTTTTTATCTGATGCGGGACTCCAGCGGTAGAAAAAGCCCGCTGCCAATGGCGAATGACATCTTTGGCAGTTTCTCCCGCATGAGCAGTAGCAATGATGACCGAAGAAAACGTGTCAATAGATACATGGACAAATTTTAATCTGCCAAATTCAACAACATGAGTAACATCTGTTTGCCAGATCTGGAGGGCCTGTAACCCTCTAGGGTTGGTCCCATAGTAGTGAGGGACATGTTGGTCTTGACAGTCAGGGCATGCAGCAACAATAGCACGAGCCTCAGCATTGGACAAGCGAAATTGTCGTCTCAGGGCTTGATAACCCTGATGAAAAAATTGATGAGAAGCAATAGCTTGTTGTTTAATGTTTGGAGTAGGTCCCATTGCTACGCCTGATACTAGTGCATCTGCTCTTGCATTTCCTTCCACCAAAAAACCAGGGAGGTTCGTATGACTCTTAATATGTAATACATAATAAGGAGAATGTTGCTTTTGAATTTCAGTCCATAATAGTTTTAAAATTCCAAAAAGTTTTTCTTGAGTAACATGGCTAAGGACAGCCTTGTCTAACCGTTGCACTAACCCAGCCACATAGGCCGAATCAGTAACAACATTAACAGGACAAGAAAATTGCTGAAATACCATAGTCATGGCCCTCAATTCAACAATCTGAGGAGAGCCTTCCTGGTGTTCCACTCTGTTCTGCCATTGATGTCCATCATACCAGGCAATAGCAGCCTTCCCCGTTTTTCCTGAACCGTCAGTGAACACTGTGGGACCAGGCACAGGGTCAGATTGACTTAATTGTTTTTGTGCAAATCGAATCTGGCCACCCATTTTTATTAATGGATGCGAGGGCAGGTGATAACTAATTTGACCTGTATAATTTGTCATTGCTGCTTGAAGTGCTGAACTGTTGGCAAGGCACCATTCAAAATATTCGCTTTTTACTGGTATCACAATGTTCTCAGGATCTCTTGCCAACAATTCCACACAGCGAGCTCTAGTTTTCATAATAATTTGAGCTAAAAGTTCAAAAAGTCCAGGAGCAGTTTTTTTAGTTTTAAAAGGCAAAAAAGCCCATTCCAAAACATGCAAAGATTCATAGATTCATAGATTTCTAGGTTGGAAAAGACCTTAGAGATCATCGAGTCCAACCATCCCTAATCCCCATTAAACCATATCCTCAAGTAGCTCATCCACCCTATTCTTAAACACATCCAGGGATGGGGACTCAACCACCTCCCTGGGCAGCTTATTCCAGTGGCTGACAACCCTTTCAGAGAAGAAATACTTCCTAACATCCAACCTGAATCTCCCCTGACTAAGCTTATGCCCATTTCCTCTTGTTCTATCACCCATCACTAATGTAAAGAGCCCTTCCCCTAACTCCCCACCATCTTTTCTCAAGTATTTATAGGCCGTAATCAGGTCTCCCCTCAGCCTCCTCTTCTCCAGGCTAAACAGCCCCAACTCCCTCAGCCGCTCCTCATAAGTTTTATTTTCTTTTAAAGTTTAAAGGATCTTGCCAATCAGAATTCCACTGTGCAAGCATTGCAAAAGGTATCAGATCATCTATCAAAACAAACACTTGCACTGATACAGTTAGATCGATTCTCCATACATGTTTCTGCATGACTGCCTGTTCTACCTCTTCAATCACCTGTTTTGCTTCTGGAGTTAGAACTCGTGGTGCAGAAATGTCCGAGTCCCCTTTTAACAACTCCAAGAGCGGTTGTAATTTGGAAGACGTCAACCCCAAATAAGGTCGGACCCAATTAATCATCCCTGCTAGTTTTTGTACATCATTCAGGGTTTTTACCTTTATTTGTAACTGAATTGGTTGTGGCATTACCGTTTGATCTAACACCTTTATACCCAGGTACAACCATGGCTGCTGGCGTTGCACTTTTTCTGGGGCAATCACCAATCCATGGTATTGTAATGACTTTCGTGCTTCAGCCTCCATTTCAGCCAGCATTACCTGCGAAGGTGCGGCTAGTAAGATGTCATCCATATAATGATAACAATACCCTGATGGAAATGCAGCTCGAATAGGGCTTAAGGCTTTTGCCACGAACCACTGACAAATAGTGGGTGAATTTTTCATACCTTGTGGTAAAACTTTCCAATGATACCTTTTGGCTGGTTCACTGTTATTCACTGAAGGCACTGTGAATGCAAATTTCTCCATGTCCTGGTTAGCAAGAGGAATAGTAAAAACCCAATCCTTTAAATCCAATATTACAATTTCCCATTGCATTGGAATCATAGTTGGTGAGGGCAACCCTGGTTGCAAGGCCCCCATTGTTGCCATCACCTCATTGATTTTTCTTAAATCATGCAATAAA
This sequence comes from Tauraco erythrolophus, assembly GCF_009769465.1. Lineage (NCBI taxonomy): Eukaryota > Metazoa > Chordata > Aves > Musophagiformes > Musophagidae > Tauraco > Tauraco erythrolophus. The sequence goes on along the minus strand of NC_141497.1, from coordinate 24,806,505 downwards.
CGCCATTTTCCTGATTTCTTTTTTATCACGAACACAGGTGTGTTCCAGGGGCTGTGAGAGGCTTCTATATGTCCTGCCGCCAATTGCTCTTTAACCAGAAGGTGCAGGGCTGTGAGTTTTTCTTGATTGAGGGGCCACTGGTCCACCCAAACAGGCTTTTCTGTTAACCATGTTAATGCCAGTGTGGGCTGTGTCACGCCCTGCAGCACAGTGACCCCTGCTAAAAATCCGTTGTAATTCTTACGCCCCATTGTCCAAGGCAGTCCCTCCCCCACAAATTTAAGGGTGCTGCGGTCACATATGGTCTAATAGTGGCCTTCTGTCCCTCAGGGTTACTAATAAGGACAGGCTTGGCGGCCATAAAACTGTTAGCAACCCCCCCAAGACCCACTACTCCCGCATTATTTGACACTAGAGGCCAGGTGGAAGGCCAATCACGCTGTGCAATGATAGTAACATCAGCTCCTGTGTCCAACAAACCCGTTAGTCTTGTCTGCGATGGGGTTGCATGATCCATTGTAAGTGTGCACGTCATTTGTGGTCTCTTGTCGGTGACAGTCTGGGACCAAAAACCAGATGGTTTCCCCGTAGATCCAAATCCGTTGTTGCCACGAACAGTTTGCTCTGTTTTAGGAACACAACTCACAAAGGGCACAAGTTGAGCAATTCGAGTCCCTTTTACAATAGTTACTGGTGGTGTCGCAGTAGATACCATAGCACAGATCTGTCCTGTATAATCAGCATCAATCACTCCTACATGCACTATCAACCCTTGCAAGGTGCCACTTGATCATCCTATTAACAAAGCACTAAGTCCTTTACCGATTGGTCCCCATGCATCCAAAGGCACTTTGTGAATTTGACAATTATTTATTGTTACCGTGTTGGCGATGGATACATCCATCCCGGCAGCTCCGACTGTCTTTCCTGATAGTTTGTCGCATAAGTTTGCGGATTGGTCTGTGGATGCTGCATTGCTCCCGCAAAAGGGTTGCCAGGACTGTAGGGCATTTGTGTCTGCGCGCGCCCCCTCGCGCTCTTTTTGCCGTTTCCCGGAATTGGCTGACCGGTAGCATAAAACTTTGATCGACATTGTTTAGCAAAATGACCTATTTTTCCACATTTATGGCAAGTAACTGGCACTGAGCCATTAACTTTTTCGGCATTTATTGTCAGCCTTTGGCCTTTCAGTCCTGGGCACTCTGATTTTATATGTCCCAGGTTTCCACATCTATAACACTTCTGCTCCTTAACACGCAAGGCAGCTAGGGCAGTGGCCAGTGCAGTCATTTTATGCTCTACAGACCCGACTTTAGCACACGCAGTAACCATTTCCTCTAAGGAGGGGTCCCCCGGCAATGTCTCGATAACTCTCTGACAGTCAGGGTTGGCGTTATCTCTCGCCAACTGCTTTGTTAACAGGGCTCGCAAACTGTTGTCAAATACTTGTTTTTCTATAGCCCCTTGCAGTTTTTCCACAAATTGTAAGAAAGGTTCCCTGACCCCTTGTTTAATTGTTGAATACCTTGCCTTAGGCTCCGCCATTTCTGCCGTGCGCATCAAAGCTTGCATCCCTATTTGCTTAATTTGCACAAGAATTTGGGGATGCCACTGTGCTTGAATTGCCGGATTACTAAATATCTGACCCGTTCCCATCAACACATCAGTACCTACAGCGTGACAAGGGTCACCTTGGGGCAATTGCATATTTTGCAATGCCTGATGATCAGCCTGTTGTCTCCAAACATTCATAAAAACCGAGTGCTGTACTGGCTGAAACATAATTTGAGCCAAATGTTGAAAATCATACGGCACCAATACCTCTAAACTCAATAATCGCAACAATTGTGTCACTGCTGGGGAATTCGGTCCATACTGAGCTACTGCCTTCTGCATATGCTGTATAACTTTCCATGACCACCCCACATGTTGATTGGCTGATTAGAGCCCGGGAGGGCTAGCTCCACAGGGAATGCACTAGGCCCTCCCCCCACTTCCATCACAGACAGATCTTTATTGACCGGTGTCCCCAGTGTTTCGGTCAAGTCCCAGTCCCCGACCTCCATTGCCTTTTTCCTAACCGCGTCCCAAAATTGTACTGCATTACGCAGCTGAACCGTCACTGTAGCAGGTGGCAACACCCACGACTGCGGTAAGGGAGGCCGATACGGTAGACCCCCCTGTTTTCCCACCCCCTTTGCAGAAACAGAGGGCATCTCAGCAAAATCTGTTACGGAATCCTCCTCCTCGTCACTCTCCGGTAAAGGGGGATATACCTGATCCTGTATTTGTTCGTCCTCTGTCGCCTTAATATCAGAGGAATTCAGTGGAGAAGAAGGGAGAGAGCATGTTTCGATATTAGGTTTTGCGTACTTTTCTTTTGCCTCTTGCAACTGCTGCCAAGGCAACTTATAGGGAGTAAATTTTTCCGCCGCTTTTAGCTGTGCTGCAGGAGATACATACATTCCTGACGATTTTTCCGCCGCCTTTAGCTGTTCTGCGGGGGATACATACGCTCCCAGGGAGTCCGGCTCCACTAAACGAGCAGATTTCAGCAACCTTTTTCTCGGCTTAGGCACAGGCGGTAACCTCCCAGCTGAGCTGTCATTCGCTTTAGAAGTCTCTCCCACAACCTCACTTACTGCAGAAGAGGTTATCGGAACAGAGTCCGTCTTATCCTCTGCTTTATCGTGCTCAGACTTTAAGTCTTTCAAGGCCTCTAAAAACGATCGCCACGTTGTCAGTAAGTCCACAGCTTCTTTTTCCCCACTGATAGCAGCATCAAATAATTTCTTCCCCAGGGCTTGCCAAACAGGCACACTGAATGCTATGGCAGAGTTCGCTTCAAGCCCTTGTCGCTGCACCCACAACAACATTTTTTGGATGTTATTATTAGATACTTTCAGTCCTTTTCTTTTCAATATTAATGTCCACAAAGAATGGACAGCTTCCTCCTCCTTTGTGAGGCTATTTCCCATTATCCCGTTCCCAGCGGCTCACCTGTCCCAGGTGTCAAAGTCTAAGTCGATCCGGATCAATTCGCAGCTTCCCCGCCGCTCTCAAGCTACACTGGGCTCCGTCTCCACCGCACTTCGCCCTGCGGTCCAAAAGTTCGTGTCCTGGTGAATCACGTCGGGGTCACCAGATGTTGCTGTATGTCGCTGTTGAGACGGACACGACATACACAGGTTCAAGCAGTATTGATTTATTATATAATTAATTAATCCCCCCTTGCAAGTTCCAGCACGCCTTTATACTAATTCTAGCAGTGCACGCGACATAAGCAATTAGGTGGTTGGTTAACTACAGCTGTTCACGCGCCTTAGCCTAATACATGATTGGTGATCACGCACTCTACATAACTTAAGCCAAATTCATTACATCACACAATTAGTGCAAAACCACAGTCCAGTCTCTTATCATACAGTTCCTCTTTATCTTACGGCTCCCTGGCTCTCCCAGGCACCTGCAAGTTGTTTTCCACTTCTGTTCAGGGAGTTTTCAGATCTGCAGGGGTACACAGCAATTTCTCCAAGGCCAGTTTCTTCATCTTCTGTCCTGGGATCCGCGGACCAGCCGTAGTTCCCACATTTTTGCCTGTCAGGTTTACCAAGTGGATCCCTCCATTGATATTACTGTTTTTATTACCACTCCAGACTTTCATCCTACAGGTATCATTGGCCAGTGGAACAAACAGTGGTCTGACCCCTTGCATATTCTAGAATGGGTCTTTTTGCCGCACCAACCAAAAAAGACAGCATCTATGTTATTTGAATTAATTGCTTGTCTGATAATCAAATGCCATCAGCGCTGTTTACAATTGATGGCAGCAGATCCTGCAACAATTGTTCTGACAGTACAGCAGGAACACTTTGAGTGGAGCCTTACTAACAGTGCTCCTCTCCAAAGTGCGCTGGAAAATTTCTCAGGACAAATTGCTTATCATCTGCCTAGCCATAAATTGCTGCAAATGGCAAGATCGATGAGCTTTACCTTGTGACTAAAAAATAGCTGAGTGCCAGTACAAGGACCCACCGTCTTCACCGATAGGTCTGGGAAAACTGGGAAAGCTATTGTTACCTGGAAGGAGGAATCTGAGTGGCAGGTGCTGGAAGGCCATGAGTCAGGCTCAGCCCAGTTGGTTGAACTAAGGGCTGTTGCCATGGCCTTTCAATGGTTCTTGCAGATACCTTTGAATTTAGTCACCGATTCTGCTTATGTGGCAGATATAACACAACACTTAGATTGTTCACTTCTGAAAGAAGTAAATAATGCGGCTCTGTTTTCTCTAATAAAAACTTTATGATGTGCAATTCAAGCTTGAGTTCACCCATATTACATCCTGCATATCCATAGTCATACTAATTTGCCAGGTTTTATAACAGAAGGCAATGCCAGGGCTGACATGCTAGCTAACCCTGCTTGGGTAGCACCTCAGCCCGATAAGATCGCACAAGCCAAGGCATCGCATAATTTCTTCCATCAAAGTGCACATACCCTGCAGAAACAGTTCCACTTAACGCCCACTGAGGCTCGGGACATTGTCAGCGCTTGCGCTGACTGTCATGGACTTGCTGCACCTCTGCCATCGGGGGTAAACCCCAGAGGCCTAAAGGCCCTGCAGCTTTGGCAGACGGATGTAACGCATGTTCCTGAATTTGGCAGGTTTAAGTATGTGCATGTGTCTATTGACACTTTCTCCTCAACTATGTGGGCAACTGCTCATACTGGGGAGAAAAGTCGTGATGTCATTGCCCATTGGAAACTCGCTTTTGCGGTCTTGGGCATGCCTTTTTCTATAAAAACCGATAATGGCCCAGCCTATGTCTCTCAGAAGACACAGCAGTTTTTATAACTATGGGGTGTAGATCATACTTTGTGTATTCCGCATTCTCCTACTGGCAAAGCCATTGTTGAACGCGCTCATGGCACTTTGAAGCGTGTTTTAGAAAAACAAAAAGGGGGAATGCATGGAGAAACCCCACAGAGTCGCCTAGAAAAAGCGTTATATACAATTAATCATCTTACGGTGCCATCAAATTCAAATAATCCTGTTATTTTGAATCACTTCCTTTCATTACAGTCTTCAGGTGAGACGCACCTGCCCTGAGCGAAAGTCTGGGTATGGGACCTACTCACTAAGATGTGGGAAGGCCCATATGAGCTTATTGCTTGGGGTCATGGGTATGCTTGCGTTTCCACAGATACTGGGATACGATGGCTACCTGCAAGATGCGTCCGCCCTGACCTGCAACATCAGAAACAGAACAGGCAACGTCTGTACGATGGCCAGAACGCAGATCATCAATCAAATGACCCTTCTAATGGAAATAATGATGTTGTCCATCAACTTGTTCCTTCTACGAGCAGAGACTAAATTTCAAGTCTCTGTCGGAGTCAGAATGTTAGAATTAATAACTGAATGTATAACTGGTTTGCTAGATGTATCTCCCATGGTATTGCTGGAAAATCTCCCTGCCCAATTTAAATTAATCTTAAAACAAAAAGGGGGAATTGTGGGGAAGTCTTTTGGCTGCTGCAGCATCCTGTGAAAGTTCTTTCCCTATGCAGGCTAACTAAGAAACACCTGTGGCTCGTTACACTGGGAAAGTTGCCTTGAAACAGGTGCTGTAGCATTCAGCCAATCACTCTGGGAGATGGATGGTCAAGTGACCAATAGCTTTGACCCATCTAGTAAACCACATGACTCCTGACTATTTAAGGCGGGGCGTTTACTCTTAAGGAGGAGGCATTTCCTTCTGAGCCTTGGATGAGTGTGGGCTTGCTTTAGAGTAGAGCCTGAAGCCTTCACATTAGAACATTGGTCTGCTTGGAGCTGCCTGAAGCCTTCCTGTTGCGACAGATGTTAGCAAGTATTTCTTCTCTGAAAGGGTTGTCAGCCACTGAAATAGGCTGCCCAGGGAGGTGGTTGAGTCCCCATCCCTGGATGTGTTTAAGAATAGGGTGGATGAACTACTTAGGGATATGGTTTAAGGGGAGATTAGGGACGGTTGGACTGGATGATCTCTAAGGTCTATTTCAACCTAGAAGTCTATGAAATCTTTTATGAGTGTGATCATCCAGCCAATTCCTTATTCACCGAGTGGTCCATCCATCAAAACCATGTCTTTCCAGTTTAGAGACAAGGATGTCGTGTGGGACAGTATCAAATGCTTTTGATAAGTCCAGGTAGACCATGTCAGTTGCTCTTCTTTTATCCATCAATGCTGTAACCCCATCATAGAAGGCCACCAAAATAGTCAGGCAGGATTTGCCCTTAGTGAAGCCATGTTGGCTGTCACCAATCACCTCCTTGTTTTCTATGTGCCTTAGCATAGTCGCCAGGAAGATCTGCTCCATGATCTTGCTAGGCACAGAGGTGAGACTGACTGGCCTGTAGTTCCCTGGGTCTTCTTTTTTTCCCTTTTTAATGATGGGAGCTTTGTTTCCCCTTTTCCAGTCAGTGGGAACTTCACCAGACTGCGACGACTTCTGAAATATGATGAGTAGTGGCTTAGCAACTTTATCTGCTAGTTCCCTCAGGACCCATGGATGCACGTCATCAGGTCCCATGGACTTGTCCACCTTCAGGTTCTTTAGATGGTCTTGATCTATGGATGGGAGGAGAAAATCAGAAGAAAGTGGGTAAAACTTGTGGGTTGGGATAAGGACAGTTTAATAGGACGGTACAAAAAATAAGATAGTAATAACAATAATATTAATGAAAAGAGCAATAGAAAATGAGTGATACAAATGCTCACCACACAGAACCCAGAAGCCCAGCCTGCTCCTGATCCTTGAAGATGCGAAAAGTCCCTCCCTCATCTAGCTTCTCCAATATATACTCTGGGAATGACATCATATGCTATCAAATAGACCCCTGACTAATTTGTGTCAGCTGCCCATGCTATGCTCCCTTCCAGTTTTCCGGTGAAAAGTTAACTCTATCCCAGCCAAACCCAGGACAGCATCTCATCAGGTCCCATGGACTTGTGCGCCTTCAGGTTCCTTAGATGGTCTCGAACCTGATCTTCTTCTACAGTGGGCGGCTCTTCATTCTCCCAGTCCCTGCCTTTGCCTTCTGTGACAGGCAGTGCAGCTAGAGAACTTGCCAGTGAAGAATGAGGCAAAAAAGTCGTTGAGTACCTCAGCCTTCTCCATATCCTGGGTAACAAGGTCTCCTGTTTCCTTCTGGAGACGGCTCACATTTTCCCTAGTCCTCCTTTTATCACTGACATACCTGTAGAAACTTTTCTTGTTACCCTTGATGTCCCTGGCCAGATTTAATTCTGTCAGGGCTTTAGCTTTCCTAACCTGATCCCTGGTTGCTCGGACAATTTCTCTGTGTTCCTCTCAGGCTACTTGTCCTTGCTTCCACCCTCTGTATGCTCCCCTTTTGTGCTTGAGTTGGTTATAGAAGACGATCAGGTTTGTCAAGCATGATTTGCCCTTGGTGAATTGGTGTTGCCTTTTCCCAATCATGTGCTTCATTTGACTTGTGATAGCCCCCAGGAAGATTTATTCCATAACTTTCCCAGGAACTGAAGTAAGACTGATGGGCATGTTTTTTCCTGGATCCTCCTTTAAGCCTTTCTTATAGATGAGGGTGACATTAGCCTTCTTCCAGTCTTCTGGGATGTCTCCCAATCTCCACAACTTCTCAAAGATTATGGAGAGCGACCTCACAACTATGTCAGCCAGCTCTCTTAACACTCTCAAGTGAATATTGTCAGGGCCCATTGATTTGTAGGGATCAAGCTCCTGTAATATTTTACATACCAACTCTTCCTTCACTGACAGTGGGTCTGTGTTTACATCAACCTGAATTTTTGTTATTAAGGCCTGGGGCCCAACAGTGCTGGTAAAGATGAAGGTGAATAAAGTGTTGAGGACCTTTGCCTTTTCAGCATTGTTGGTGACTAATTCATCTCTCCTGTTTAACAGTGGGCCAATATTTTACTTCTGTTTCTGCTTGTTGTTTACGTATCTGAAGATCCTTCTCTTGTAGTTCTTGACATCTCTGGCCAATTTCAATTTGAGCTGAGCTTTTGCTTTTCTAACTGCATCTCTGCACACCCTGGCAATGCCCTTGTAGTTCTCAACAGGTATTTGTCTGCTTTTCCGTCTTTGGTACGCTTCCCTCTTGGTTTTGAGCAGACTCAGAAGCTTGCAGTTAAGCCAAGGGAGTCTCTTGCTCTACCTACTTCCCTTACCATTAAAGGGTATGAACTGTTTTTGTGCTTCCAGGAGAGAGTTCTTGAAAAATTCTCAGCACTCGCTAGCTCCTTTATCCTCCATGGAAGCTTCCCACAGAATCCCTCCCAATTGAGCTCTGAGGGAGCTGAAGTTTGCTCTTCTAAAATCTAAAATCTTTGTCTTAATACTAACCATCAGCGTGCTCACCAGGATCCCAAACTCCACAATATTGTGATCATTGCAGCCAAGACTATCACTAACTGAGGTATTACAAAACAGGTTTTCTTGGTTTGTGAGTAGCAAGTCCAGCAGTGCCTCATTCCTGGTTGGCACATCTAATGTTTGTATGAGGAAGCAGTCCTCTACACATTCCAGGAACTTTATGGATGGCGTGAGCTGCTGTATTGTTCTTCCAACAAATGTCTGGGTAGCTGAAGTCACTCATAAGAACCAGGTTCTGTTGACCAAAAGCTTGCTTAAGTGACCCAAATATTGCTTTGTTGGCCTTATCATCTTGGTTTGGAGGTCTGTAGCAGATGCCTACTTTAAGATCCCCCTGTCCTGGTTTTAGCTGGGACAGAGTTAGCTCTTCTTTTTAGCAGCTAGAAGAGCTCCGTGTTTTGGTTTTAGTCAGAGGCTCGCTCTGAGAAGAATGCTGATAGCAAGTTGATGTTTGTGGTTGGACGTGAGACTCCAAGAACTTTTCAGTGTGCCGGAGTGCAGAAGCATGGCGGGACAAGGGGGCCACGATTCCCCTTGTGATTTGTGGTGGAACTTAAGATTGAGGGCCAAACTGGCCAATTAGTATTCCATATTATGCAGCGTCATGCCCAGTATAAAAGTGAGGGTCAGACGGACAGAAGGGCTTTTGCGCTTTGGCTCTTTCGCCGCTTCTGCTCTTTTGTGCTTGCTGCGCTTTTGCTCTATTGCCTTTTTTTTTCCCTCTCTCTCCCAGTATTCCCATTCTTGGAGTACTACCTCTCTCTCTGCCCCTCTATTTTGGGGCCTCGTGTTCATCCAGGATTGCAGCTTTGGGACGAGACGGGCTTCGCATACGAGGGGGTGGTGAGCATCTACACTGTGTATTAAATCATCTGTATTAAATTGTTCTTATCTCAACCCACGGGTATCCCATTTATCCTTTAATTCTCTTCCTCATCTCTGGGGCTGGGGGAGGGTGAGTCAACAGTCGTGGGGGGTGGTTTGGTTGCCAGAGCGGCCTAACCCACAACACCCCTTGGAGATGACCTCTCTGATCTTGACCCAGAGGCATTTGATAGGACTTCCACAATTGCCATAGTTGACTTCTATACATTCAAGGTTCTCCTTAACATAGAGCATGACTCCACCTCTTCTTCCCTATCTGTCTTTACAAAACAGCCTATAGCCATCCATCATGATTCTCCAGCCATGTGAGTTGTTGTCCTGGTTTCAGCTGAGACAGTTAGTTCTTCTTTTTAGCAGCTAGAAGAGTTCTGTGTTTTGGTTTTGCTCTGAGAAGAATGTTGATAGCACACTGATGTTTATAGTTGGCACTGAGACCTCAAGGACTTTTCAGCTTGCTGTGTTCTTGCCAGGGTGCAGGAGCACAACAGGCTGGGGGGGGAGCACAACTCCCCTTATTATTTGAATTTAGACTTAAGATTGAGGGTCAAATTGGCCAATGAAGTATTCCATATCACGCAATGTCATGCCCAGTATATAGATGAGGATTGACTGAAAAGAAGGGCTCTTGCTCTTCTGGGAACTCTCTTGGGAGGGCTCTCTCTCAGACTCTCGGAGTGCTCTCTCTCACTCTCTTTTCGGGCCCGTCACTCCTCTGAGATTGCAGTGTTGGAACTTAAGTGTTTGGGAATTGTTTACCGGGACAGGCAAGGTATTGGTCACCAGTTGGTGAGCAATTACACTGTGCGTCACTTGTTTGTATATATTATAATAATTATATGTATATATATTCACTTTTAGTAATAATAGTAATATTGTTCTTATCTCAACCCACGAGTCTCCTTCCCTTTAATTCTCTTCACCATTCCCTGGGGGTGGGGGAGAGTGAGCAAGTGGCTGTGTGGCGTTTAGTTGCCAGCCGGGCTAAATCTCAACACTTGTCCCACCATGTTTCAGTTATTCCTATAATATCATAACTTTCTGACTGGACATGGAGCTCCAGTCCCTCTTGTTTGTTCCCCAGGCTGTGTGCATTGGTATACACGCACTTCAGGTGGTTGGTCTTCTGCTTCTCATCTTGGGAGGCAGCTAAAGAACATTTGTCACTGCTCTGGTTGATCCAGCTTATTCCCCAGTTGGTTGCAATGGTGTGAGCATTGCCACTTTGGACCCCACCTCTCAAGTCATAGAATCATAGAATAGTTTGGGTTGGAAGGGACCTTACAGATCATCTAGTTCCAATTCCCCTGCCATGGGCAGGGACATTTTCCACTACATCAGGTTGCTCAAAGCCTCATCCGACCTGGCCTTGAACACTTCCAGGGCGGAGCATCCACAACTCCTCTGGGCAACCTATTCAAGTGCCTCATCAGCCTCATTGTAAAAAATTCCTTCCTTATATCGAATCAAAATCTACACGCTCCCAGTTTAAAGTAATTGCCCATATCCTATCACTACACACCCTTGCAAAAAGTCCCTCTCCAGATTTCTTGTAGGCCCCCTTTAGGTACTGGAAGACTGCTATAAGATCACCCCGGAGCCTTCTCTTCTCCAGGCTGAACAATCCAAACTCTCTCAGCCTGTCCTCATAGGAGAGGTGCTCCAGCCCTTGGATCATCTTCGTGGCCCTCCTCTGGACTCATCTCCAACAGTTCCATGTCCTTCTTATGTTGGGGGTCCCAGAGCCGAATGCAGTACTCCAGGTGGGATCTCATGAGAGCTGAGTAGAGGGGCAGAATCACCTCCCTCAACCTGCCGACCACACTTCTTTGGATGCAGCCCAGGACACGGTTGGCTTTCTGGGCTGCCAGTGCACATTGCTGGCTCATGTTGAGCTTCTCATCAACCAACATCCCCAAGTCCTTCTCCTCAGGACTGTTGTCAATCCATTCTCCGCCCAGCCTGTACTTGTGCTTGGGTTTGACCCAACCCACGTGCAGGACCTTGCACTTGGCCTTGTTGAACTTCATGAGGTTCTCACAGGCCCACCTCTCCAGCCTGTCAAGGTTCCTCTGGATGGCATCCCTTCCCTCCAGTGTGTCCACCACACCATACAGCTTGGTGTCATCTGCAAACTTGCTGAGGGTGCAATCAATCCCACTGTCCGTGTTGCCAACAAAGATGTTAAACAGCACTGGTCCCAGTACTGACCCCTGAGGAACACCACTTGTCACTGGCCTCCACGTGGACATTGAACCGTTGACCACAACTCTTTGAGAGCGACCATCCAGCCAATTCCTTATCCACCAAGTGGTCCATCCATCAAATCCATGTCTTTCCAGTTTAGAGACAAGGATGCTGTGCAGGACAGTGACAAATGCTTTGGACAAGTCCAGGTAGATTATGTCAGTTGCTCTTCCCCTGTCCACCAACGCTGTAATCCCATCATAGAAGGCCACTAAATTTGTCAGGCATGATTTGCCCTTAGTGAAGCCATGCTGGCTGTCACTAGTCACCTCCTTTTCTTCCATGTGCCTTAGCATAGTCGCCAGGAGGATCTGCTCCATGATCTTGCCAGGCACAGAGGTGAGACTGGCCTCTAGTTCCCCAGGTCTTCTTTTTTTCCCTTTATAAAAAATGGGGGCTATGTTTCCCCTTTTCCAGTCAGTGGGAACTTCACCAGACTGCCACGACTTCTCAAATATGATGGATAATGGTTTAGCAACTTCGTCTGTCAGTTCCCTCAGAACCCACGGATGCATTTCGTCAGGTCCCAAGGACTTATGCACCTTCAGGTTCTTTAGATGGTCTTGAACCTGATCTTCTCCTACAGTGGGCGGCTCTTCATTTCCTTAGTCCCTGCCTTTGTCTTCTGTGACTTGGGCAGTGTGACTAGAGCTCTTGCCAGTGAAGAATGAGGCAAAAAAGTCATTGAGTACCTCAGCCTTCTCCATATCCTGGGTAGTCATGTCTCCTGTTTCCTTCCGGAGAGGGCCCACGTTTTCCCTAGTCCTCCATGTATCACTGACATTTCTATAGAAGCTTTTCTTGTTGCCCTTCATGTCCCTGGCCAGAATTAACTCTATCAGGGCTTTAGCTTTCCTAACCCGATCCCTGGTAGGGTGAACTCCTTCAGTTTAAAGCCTGCCTCACCAAGTTGGTCAACTTAGTGTCAAAGATTCCCTTGTCCTTTCTAGACAGGTGCATCCCATCCCTCCCTAACAGGCTATAGTCATGAAAGAATGTCCCATTGTCATAAAAGCCAAAACAGTCACGATGGCACCAGCCACAAAGACAGAAGTTGATTTGCATGATACATCTATTTCTGGCTGCACTCTTTCCTCTGACTGGTAAAATGGAAGAAAGGATAACTTGGGCACCAATGCTTTTCACTTGCACCCCCAGGACTTTGTAATCTTCCTTGATTTTGCCTAGGTTCTGCCCTGCAATGTCATTCATGCCCACATTAAAGAGTTACAATGGATAGTAGTTTGTGCTCTTGACAAGTTGTGGCTCCTCTTGGCTACATCTCAGACCTTAGCTCCTGGAAGGCAGCATACCTCTTGTGACTCCCTGTCAGGCTGTCAGATGGGCACCTCAGTGCCCCTTAACAGAGAGTCACCCACTACAAGCACTCGTTTCTTTTTATGGTATCCACTGTGTGCTGCTGGTACAGTTTCTCCTTGCAGCCCTTGCTCATGAGTGTCTACAGATGTTAAAGCTTTGTATCTGTTTTCCTTTGTAATGCTGGAGGGTAGAGACTAAAGCAGAGTCCTGCTTTTGTGAGTCACCAGGGTCCAAGGTGCCTCATTCACTGTGGTGTCCACTACAGGAAAATGGTTCTGAAACCATTTATCTGTCTCCTTCTCAACCTCTCTAATACTGTACAGCCTTTTAACTGTTTCCTGCAACTTACTCACTTGATGCAACAGATCATCAACCTGTGCACATCTTTTGCTGTAGAAACACTGGTTTTAACTCTAAGGCGAGTACCCATCATCATAGCAGAGACCTAGAGCGCTTCCCTGGGCTGTGGGCCTACCAGCAGGGTGCATGGTCCTTCTCGGGCGAACTGCTGTGCCCTCTCCATGAATCCTCTCAATCCTTGTTTGCACACTCTGGTCACAGAGCTCCTGGTCACTCGCGCTCCCTAGGGCCTTTTAAATCTCGCGTGGTTGCTCCTGGCAACGCCCAAGCTGCATCAACCTCTCTCGCAAGAGCTGCCGGCTCCTGGTGGGGCTCTCTACTCTTTCTCGGGTTTCCCTGGCTCCGCGAACCCCCCTGTACACCTCGATCTAGCGCTCAGCCACAGAACATACCGTTGCCACAGCTGCGTGCCTCGCCTCACATCCAAGCAGCTTGCTTTTCAGTAATGTTTTCCATGCTTACTATTTTGTCATAGAAGTTTTAAAGGAAGTCTTTGTGTTCTGTTCTCTTCCTGGAGCTCAGCAGTTCTTAAGCTCTGACTATATAGAAGGCTATCTTCTAATGCAGCCTAAATAGCCTTTTAACCTTTATGTGGTTACATAAAGGTCACATTGATTTGTACAAAGCACTCTACTTTTACAATACTGTTATCCACTGACTGTCTTACATAAAAATGGAATTTGTAATGAGTGGTTTTATCACAACAAGCAGTGGAACTATCATTTGTGGGTTAGTCTGATGCACAGAACCTTAGACACTGTAATGCTGAGAAACAGAGAAGTATGATGTATGCAGCCTCACATGGCATAGTTACAACTACATTGTTCAGAATAGGATCCATTAAAAAAAAAAAAAGATGAGCATGAATCTGTTAGTTGAAAGTAGGGAGAATACAGGTATGCCCTGAGTTGTAGATGGAAGTGAGAATTTAGTTGTTCTAATCAGATGTTGAGATCTTTTGAAGGAAGATAGTTCAGTTCATTTTAAAAAAAAGGAGTGGTGCTGTTTTGCACATGGAGGTGCTGGTTCAGCTGGGTTAAAAATTGTAAAGCATAAGGTACAGGTTAGGATTGTTTTAAACCAAGGAGTCATAGAGATCTTACCAGCTAGCTACTGGATTTCTCTATGTATTGTTTTAAGAAACAAAGAAAACAGTCATAAACACCAGTTATGCTGCTTGGAAACCCCCCTTACCCCTTCCCATCTTGATTTAAATACCAAGGATCTCAATTAATAGAGTTAAGTAAAATTAACCAATGATTGCTATAGGATAAGAATATTGATAAGGTTATATAACTAGCAAACCCAATCATTTTAAAGGTCAAATTTAAGAGCGAGAATAATATGCGTTTTTATGTAAAAGAACTTATGTAACAATGATTCAACAACAACAAAAATTGTATAAAAACCTATGGATTTTGAGACTAACATGGACACGCTTGGACGGAGCTATCCCCTGTGTCCCCCGTGCTGGAATAAAGAAGTGCCCATTTGTCTACTTTGTGTAGATGAATTGTCCTCCCGCCTGGTGACAGTTCTGGCGACCCAGATGGGACCTTGCGAGTGAGACTGGAAGGGATTGAGCGCTGGTCGAACTCTGGCCGGCGCCGAGGAATTCTCCGGGGGGACCATCGCCCTCAACCTATAAAGCTCCTTGCAACGTTCCTCAGAGAAGGATAAGGCACTTCTTTCAGAATTTGACTTGGATAGCCTGCCTGTAAGGCACAGTGAAAGCTATGCAGAATTGGGCTTGGATGGTACCCGTTTGCATTGGAAGCCCCGGCATCTGCCCATAAGTCAAAGGTGAATGCTATTGCTGGGTCGGACTTTGTCCAGTGACTCTCTTTTGAGTATTTTGTTTGGTAATTCTCTTTTAAGTATTTCCTTTTGGTATTTGTTTATTGTGTGTTCTGCTTGGTATTTGTCTTTTGACTATTCTGTTTGATATTTTTCTTTTGGGTATTCTACTTGGTATCTATCTTTTAAGTGTTTTGTTTGATAATTGTCTTTTAAGTATTTTGTTGTGTGATGACATTAGGATTTGTAAAACTGTTTAAGAGCAAAAGTTCTGGGAATCTGATATCAGATTAAAAGATACCAAAAACATCACTGTTGGGACGTTTGTTAGCACATTGGGGTGAATTGCATGATGTCCTCCTGATGGGGAGAGGCTGTTCAGGAGGGCCTGTTGTGATAGGACAAGGGGTAATGGTTTTAAAATAGAGGGAGGTAGATTCAGATTGGATATTAGGAAAAAATTTTTTACCATGAGAGTTGTAGAACACTGGAACAGGTTGCCCAGAGAGGTGGTGGATGCTCCATCCCTGGAGACGTTCAAGGCCAGGTTGGACGAGGCCCTGAGCAACCTGATCTAGTTGGAGATATCCCTGTTCCTTGCAGGGGGGTTGGACTAGATGACCTTTGAAGGTCCCTTCCAGCCCTAACCATTCTATGATTCTATGATTCTATGACTGAATATTATAATCATTGGTAGCCTTTGTATGTTTTAGAGGATCAGGAAAAATGGCCAACAAACAGAACTTTGAGTTATAACACTATATTACAGCTAATGTTGTTTTGTAGGAGAGAGGGTAAATGGAGTGAAGTGCCATATGTGGATTTGTTCTTTTATTTGAGACAACGAACAGATCGACAAAAAGAATGTAAACTAATTAGTCGGGATAACCTGGTGATGGCATTAACTTCAGAAAATAAGAAAAATAAGAGTTGTTGTTCAGCTTGTGATATTGGTAAAAGGTGCATTAAGTGTACGATACCAAGAGAGGATGAAATGGAATTAGAATTAGAGATAGCCCTGTTACTGATACTTAGATTTTTTGGTAATTAATGTTTGATCAATAGTTTTAATTACAAACTAGTTAGTAGTTGATTTTAATAATATAGAATTATAAGAAATCTTCTAATGAAGAGTGTGCTCGTATAGTAAACACATGCTGCTATGAAACTGCTGCTATGGAACTTTTGTATAGCCCTGTACCAGGACCAAAGGGATCAGTTAGAATCATCTAGTAAGAACATGTAGTAACATGTAGTACAAAGCACAAGTTGATTTGTAAATTGATTTATGATACCTATATAGAACTAGAGGAATGCATGTAGCTATCAAGGTCTAGATTAATGAAGATGGGGAAAGCCAACCATAACGGTTTCATAATGGTTTATGGGTACCTGCCAGGAACCGTGAACTTAAGCAAAAGGTAATTTCGGCAGGGGGAGATCGCGACCACTGAATCACAGACCACCTACCTATATTGCACCCCAGACTCATTTCTCGATGATTCTAACTTTGATGGCACAGAATCAGAAATGGGAGGAGAATATGCTAATGATTTTCGGGAATTTATATGTTTATGTATGATTTCCTAATGGATTTGCATATGTCAGCTCTATATAAGAAGTTTGACTTCGGTGCAAGGGGCGCACGCTAGGAGGAGATATCCCCCGTGCACCCGGCGCCGTAATAAAGAAGTGTCTGCTTATCTACATCCCATTGGTGTTGATAAGTTTCTTATTCCGGATTTTCGGTAACAGTTTTGGCGACCCAGATGGGACCTCGCTGAAGGAGACCGGAGGAGTCGGGGACCTGATCGGTTCCAGCCGGCACCGAGGATTTCTCGGGGACACCCATCGATCCCCGATCCATAAGGCTCTTCGCGACGTCCCCTGGATTTTGGGTAAGACACTTCTTTCTTTTGTTTCAAACGAGTGGGTTCGAGTCCCACCATTGTGAGTGGGTTTGAGTCCCACCACATAGAGGGGGTTCGAGTCCCGCCTCTGGAAAGTAGGTTCGAGTCCCACTGCGAGTGGGTTTGAGTCCCCTCGCTGTAGCCTGCCTGTCAGTCGTGGTGAAAGCCGCGCAGGGTTGGGCAGAGGATCCTCGTGGAGTGGAAGCCTGGGCGTCTGCCCGTAAGCCATAAGCGAAAGCTATTGCAGGGTTGGACATAGCGGAGATTTGGAACCTATATGCTAGCTATAGTGTTCTATAAGTTGTGCCTCTAACGTAAGTTAGAAGTTTTCTTGTGTGCTATACTGTGGAACCGTTTATCTTGACCGAGTACTAAGGTGCCGAGTTTGTGTTTATTGTGTTACATACTTGTGCTCAAGGTAATAAATTACAGAACTGTGTGAGTGTGACCGTGAGAGAGAGACGTGCAGTTAAGCAAGAAGTGAGTGCGGGGTTTGGATTTGTGGCTCTGCTATCCCGTAAGGGGTGCAGTTGAAGAAAAACAGTGTGACAGATTTGAGTGATTATATATTGTATTAACAATTATATCATGGCATCTAAGTTAACTCATTGTTTAAAAGTAAAAGTATGAGTAATTTAGCTGCAAATGACAAAATTCCGAAAACTTCTCCGTTAGGATGCTTATTAGCACATTGGGGAGACATAGGAGATGATTTGCGAAAGAACAAAATGATTGAATATTGTAATCAGTGGTGGCCGTTGTATACGTTAGAAGATCAAGAAGTATGGCCTGTGAATGGTACTTTGAATTATAATACTATTTTTCAATTAATGCTGTTTTGTAGAAGGGAAGAGAAATGGGATGAATTACCTTATGTAGATTTGTTTTTCTATTTGAGACAAAGAAAAGATTGGCAGAAAGAGTGTAAACTAGCAGATGGAAAAGGTTTGATAATGGCTGTTGCTACAGGGAATAAAAAGGAGAAAAAGTGTTGTACAGTGTGTGAAATTGGGAAGGATTGTTTGAAAAAGAGGATTATTCCTGAAGTTGATGAGGGACCAGAATTAGACATATCTCCTCCTAGGAGAGAAAGAAATCGGGGTCGAGAATATCAGGAACAGATGCAAGAATCAGAAAGCAGTGGTATTGAGGATGCCAAGGAGGGTCCCTCTGAGATTGTAATTCATACCCCTGTTTCTCGGAGAACTCGACAGCAGACACACACAATAGCTCCCCTGCGGCAGGGAGTTGGCAGCAATGGGCCGGTGTATGTAAAGGTGCCTTTTTCAGTTACCGATTTGATGGCTTGGAAACAGGCAGCCGGACTTTATAGAGAGGATCCTGAAAGAGTAGGAAGAGTGGTGGATACTATAATTAGAACACAGGACCCAGACTGGAGTGATTTGCAGGTGGTCTTAGATAATTTATTGGATGATACAGAAAAGCAAATGGTGTTGAAAGCAGGTAGAGCACAGGCTGAAGCGGCAATTCTGAATGAAAATATGACTGGAACTTTGGAACAGAATTTTCCATCTGGGGATCCGCAGTGGGATCCAAATAATGCAGAGCACAGACAGAGATTGAGACGGTATCAAAAATGGATTTTGTATGGAATTAAACATGCCATGCCTAAGTCTTTGAATTGGTCTAAATTATATGAAGTAAGGCAGGACAAAAATGAATCTCCATCAGTGTTTTTAGAAAGACTAAAGGAAGCTGCCAGAAAATATACTGATTTAAAAGTGGAAACTGAGGCAGCACAAATACAATTGGCTTTGATTTTTATGGGACAATCAGCACCAGACATAAGGAAGAAACTTCAGAAATTAGAGGGAGAAGACTCTAGGAGTTTGAATAAGATGATGGAAGTAGCCTGGAAGGTGTATAACAATAGAGAACAGGAGGAAAGAAAGTCTCGGGAAAACAGGCTGCTAGCAGTCATGACAGGAACAGTGAATAGAGGACGAAGCAGGGGAAGAGGTTCAGGATTCGGTGGAAGAGGAGGATTTGTGAACGGTGGTGGCAGGAATTTTAACACTCCCCTAGGAATGAATCAGTGTGCTTTGTGCAAGGAAGAGGGACATTGGAAAAGAGACTGCCCCAGAAAGGGAAATGCTCAGCAAGAAATAGCTAAAATCATGATGCTAGATGATTGAAGGGGACCGGAGGGGAACCCAGCTGAGCCTCTGGTTGTAATTAAGCTGGGAGAAAAAGAAGTTAAATTTTTAGTGGACACTGGAGCAACGTTTTCGGTATTAAACACCTGTAAGGGAAAAATTGGAACAAAAACGGCAAATATTATAGGGGCCACTGGGAAAGAGGAAAGCAGACCATTCCTAAAACCCCTGGACTTAAAATTTGGGAAAAAGGTAATCACTCATGAATTTTTGTATGTACCCGAATGTCCGGTACCCTTATTGGGAAGAGATTTATTGTCTAAATTAAATGCTCAGATCAGTTTTGAAGAAGGAGAGATTCTCTTAAAAATACCAGAATCAAAAACAAGTGAAATTCTGATGATCCAAGAAACAACTGAGGGACAAGAAATTCCTTCAGATGTAGATTTGGCCGTGATTCCCACAGTATGGGAAACGGATATCCCTGGCAAATCAAAACTGGCAGAGCCTGTTAAAGTAGAATTAAAAGAAGGAGCAAAAACAGTCAAATTGAAACAATATCCAATTAAACCAGAGATCAGACAGGAATTGAAGAAATTAATTGACAAATTCTTAAAGTATAAGATTTTAGAGGAGTGTGAATCCGAATACAATACTCCTATCTTGCCAGTCAGAAAACCATCCGGAGAATACCGGCTGGTACAGGATTTAAGAGCAGTGAATCAAATAGTCAAAGATATTTACCCAGTAGTAGCAAACCTGTATACGTTACTAACCTCGTTAAAAGAGACCTATCAGTGGTTTACAGTGCTTGATCTAAAAGATGCTTTCTTTTGTATACCCTTGGAAAAGAAAACTAGAAAACTGTTTGCTTTTGAGTGGGAAAATCCACAGACTGGACGAGAGATGCAGTTAACGTGGACAAGACTACCCCAAGGATTTAAAAACAGTCCGACGATCTTTGGGAATCAGTTGACGAGAGAACTCGAGATATGGAAACAAGAGAAACCAAGACCTGGACATCTACTGCTACAATATGTGGATGATATTCTGACTGCTACAGAGGAAAAGTCGACCTGTATCCAGGTAACAATAGACCTTTTGAACTTTCTGGGACTAAATGGGTACAAAGTATCTAAGAAAAAGGCCCAAATAGCTTGCCAGACTGTAATATATCTGGGCTTTGAAATTTCTAAAGGGCAGCGACAGTTGGGAAAAGGTCGAAAAGAAGCTATTTGCAATATACCTGAACCAGAAAATATTCATGAACTCAGAGCATTTTTGGGAATGGCCGGGTGATGTCGTCTTTGGATTATGAATTACGGGCTGATTGCTAAACCTTTGTATGAAGCCCAGAAGATTTCTCCTTTTGTGTGGGGACCAGATCAACGAAAAGCTTTTATTGAATTAAAGTGTGCTTTGATGTCAGCATCTCCTTTAGGACTTCCAAACTTATTTAAGGACTTTCAGTTGTTTGTCCATGAGAGGCAACACCGAGCATTGGGAGTGTTGACCCAGAAGATGGGCAGCTGGAAGCGACCTGTCGGATACTTCCCCAAACAACTGGACACAGTGAGTAAAGGATAGCCAAGTTGCCTGCGAGCGGTGGCAGCAACAGTGCTGCTGATAGAGGAAGCTCGCAAATTGACTTTGGGAAAGACAATAACGGTCTATGTCCCACACATGGTGATAACTGTTTTAGAACAAAAGGGGGGTCATTGGTTATCCCCAAGCCGGATGATAAAATACCAAGTGGTACTAACTGAACAGGATGATGTGATTCTAAAAACAACTAACCTGGTAAATCCTGCAGTGTTTTTAAGCTCTGCACAGGAAGAAGGACAACTGGAACATGATTGCTTGGCTACTATCGAGTATGTTTATTCCAGTCGTGAAGATTTGAAAGATGTACCACTGGAGCAACCAGACTGGGAATCATATACAGACGGCAGCAGCTTTATAGAGCAAGGAGTCCAATACGCTGGATATGCGGTAACAACAGACACCACAGTTATAGAAGCCAGAGTATTGGCAAGCACCACATCTGCCCAAAAGGCAGAACTTATTGCCTTAATTCGAGCCCTAGAATTAAGTGAAAAGAAGAAAGTGAATATTTGGACTGATTCCAAGTATGCCTTTGGAGTAGTGCATGTCCATGGGGTTCTGTGGAAAGAAAGAGGATTATTGTCCTCTCAAGGATCAAACATTAAGCACCAAAATGAAATTTTACAATTGCTGCAAGCAGTTCAAAAACCAGAACAAGTAGCAATCATGCACTGTAAAGCACACCAAATTGGAAACACAAAAGAAATTGTTGGAAATAATTTAGCTGATAGGACAGCAAAGAAAGTAGCAAAGAACCAAGCGTTCCAAATGGCATTAATTCCCTCCAAAACAGTAACCCTCCCTAGGGAAAAGCCAAAATATTCAGAGGAAGATGATAAATTAAGCCAGTTATTAAATGCTAAGAAAAACTTAGCTGGATGGTGGGTAACCCCTAGTGGACAAGTAGTGGTCCCACCCATTCTGATGAGAGAAATAATTCAAACAAAACATCAGGAATGTCACTGGGGAGTAGAAGCTTTGGTAACTTCCTTACAGAAACAAGTAGTATCGGTTAAAATGCTAGGATTAGCTAAAATGATAACTGAAAATGTGAAATATGTTTGAAAAATAATCCAGTAATCAAGAAAAAAGTCCAAATGGGTAAATTAAAATCTGGCACAGAACCTGGAGATTATTGGCAAGTAGATTTCTCAGAATTACCTAGACAGAATGGGTACCGGTACATCCTGGTGGGGGTTGATACTTTTACAGGATGGCCTGAAGCTCTTCCCTGTCGCACCACACAAGCAAAAGAAGTAGTAAAATGGTTACTACAAGAAATAATTCCAAGATTTGGAGTTCCAATTGGAATTTCATCTGACAGGAGTCCACACTTTGTTGCTGAAGTAGTCCAAAGCATTAGCAAAGTATTGGGCATTGCCTGGGATTTACATGCATCTTGGAGGCCACAATCCAGTGGAAAAGTAGAACGAATGAATCAGACTCTAAAAAGACAAATAAGTAAAATTTGTCAAGAAACAAATTTAAAATGGCCTCAAGCATTACCTTTGGCATTACTTCGAGTCAGAGTACAGCCAAAGAGTGGAACCTCTATCAGTCCTTATGAATTGTTGTATGGAAAACCTTATGAGTCCCCGGAACCAAATCCAAATATGCATGTAAAAGGAAAACAAGATGTATATAACTATTTGCTTTCTCTAGGGAAAACCTTAGCTGCAATTCGGAGTGCTGTGATTTGGAATCGACCTTTATCTTTAGACGCTCCAGTGCATGATTTCCAACCAGGAGATTATGTCTACGTAAAGACGTGGACTTCTGAACCTCTGCAAGAGCGCTGGAAAGGACCTTTCCAGATACTGTTGACAACCTTCACAGCAGTCAAGATTGCAGAATCTACAGCCTGGATACATTACACTCGAGTGAAGAAAGCACCGGCACCCTGGAAAATTGTGAATCGTGACCCAGAGACTTTGAAACTGACTCTGAAACATGTCTAATTTCTCATATCTGTTTGTAATCGTTCTTTGGATCTTATACTGGAAGATAGTACTGGTAAAACCATGGACTGATTTGGTAAGTAGGAACAAAAGACAATTAGAAACAGAACAAGTGATTAAAATTCCCAAACAAACCTCTGAGGAAAATTTGATGTTAGGATTAATCAAAGGATTTGCAGAATGTTACACAAATTACTGCTTGTTTACCGATACCAAGAGCAGTAGGTGAATCCATTCCATGGGGAATCTTAACTATGAATTTGGCAACTCAGGAACATAAAAATGAGACCACTCATTGTGAACAACAGCCAGTGACACAATGGTATGAACAAGTGAAATATATTAGAAAACAATGGAAGTCCCCAGGAAGTAAGGATGAATGTACAAAATTACTGAATTCAAACTTCGTAGACATCAGTGGAGGTTGGACAGGACTAGATTCAGGGTATGGTTATGGATGGTGTTCTTATGATGAACCAATAAAGAAAAATGTGAGCCGTATGGTAATGGAATGGAAATGTGAAGAAAGCGTTCAAACTTCACAAAAAGAACAACTTACTTGGGAATCAATTTGGTCCATGACTATATTCTCCCAATTTCAATACATGGCAAAAACTCCTTGGTGTTTTGCGTGGGTGGAGTCAGTTTCTGGATATTGGCCAACAATAACAGATAGAGGAACTACATCACTAGAAGAGGAAAGTCCAGTATCTTGGTGGAAATGTGACAAAGTTTACAATTGTAGTACAGTAAGTAAAACAATACAAGAAATTCCCCCTTTAGCAGCTGCAGTGAGATATGGGTGTTTCTGTCGAGGACTCAAAAACGATCTTCAAGTGACTGCAGATTATCAAATTAAAAGGGGAACATTTATAAGCTGTAAGAAAAGTACAATCCAGAGTCCTGGACACCTGGTCTGGGCACTAAATGATGGAACCTGGACAACACACTTACCATTAGATGGTAAAGTTAAACAGATTACCTTAGGCATGCCAACATTGTGTCCAATTTGGAAAAAATCACCATTTAAAGGACCCCTAGAAAGTCTAAATTTAAAACGAACTAAAAGGTCCGAGACAGATGATATTTGGAACGAGCCATCAACAGGATTAAAAATCAGCTGGGCTCTTGAGTCTCTTTTAAATCCTATAGCCTCATATAGAAACAGAGAATGGCTGTATCATTTAACAAGTCAAGTAGAAAAGTTAGCGAATGTTACAAAGAAAGGATTCAAAGAATTGAACATTCAATTGCAGGCAACATCTCGAATGGTACTTCAAAATAGAATGGCTTTAGACACGCTTTTACTCAAAGAACATGGAGTATGTGGATATCTCTAAGATAAATTAGACCACTGTTGTATACACATCCCAAACGTTACACAGGATGTGGAGCATGATTTGGATTTGCTAGAAAAAGTTGAGAAAGAAACAGAATCAATCCGAGAGGACATGTCAGAAGATTGGATAGGGAAAGTTTTCAAAGGACTAGGCTGGAATCTAAGCTCTTGGATCCAATCTTTGATTAAAACTCTGTTTCTGTTGCTAATTGTCTTCCTCATGATCATGCTAATATACAATTGCTTAAAGAAACAGTTTGCTAATAGACTTGCAATTAATCGCAGAATCATGAGAGAGTTACCTACTATTCCACAAGACCACGGTTTATCGCCAAGGTATGCTGAAACGAATCTTAGCTTTGAACATGATGATAAGTGAGTATCAAACAATAAAAGTAAAAGTGGTGAAAGTATTGAAATAGCAATTTCAACACTTTCAAAGGGGGGAAATGTTACTGATACTTAGATTTTTTGGTAATTAACGTTTGATCAATAGTTTTAATTACAAACTAGTTAGTAGTTGATTTTAATAATATAGAATTATAAGAAATCTTCTAATGAAGAGTGTGCTCGTATAGTAAACACATGCTGCTATGAAACTGCTGCTATGGAACTTTTGTATAGCCCTGTACCAGGACCAAAGGGATCAGTTAGAATCATCTAGTAAGAACATGTAGTAACATGTAGTACAAAGCACAAGTTGATTTGTAAATTGATTTATGATACCTATATAGAACTAGAGGAATGCATGTAGCTATCAAGGTCTAGATTAATGAAGATGGGGAAAGCCAACCATAACGGTTTCATAATGGTTTATGGGTACCTGCCAGGAACCGTGAACTTAAGCAAAAGGTAATTCCGGCAGGGAGAGATCGCGACCACCGAATCACAGACCACCTACCTATATTGCACCCCAGACTCATTTCTCGATGATTCTAACTTTGATGGCACAGAATCAGAAATGGGAGGAGAATATGCTAATGATTTTCGGGAATTTATATGTTTATGTATGATTTCCTAATGGATTTGCATATGTCAGCTCTATATAAGAAGTTTGACTTCGGTGCAAGGGGCGCACGCTAGGAGGAGATATCCTCCGTGCACCCGGCGCCGTAATAAAGAAGTGTCTGCTTATCTACATCCCATTGGTGTTGATAAGTTTCTTATTCCGGATTTTCGGTAACAGCCCTGCCGCGGGAAGAACAAGATCCCCCTCCTTCACATATACGGGGAAGGAGTATTGAAGCAGGAAGAATGGTGGAACCGGACAGTAGTAGAATGGGGGATGAGACGGAGGAATTGCCAGAAGTAGTGGTTCATATGCCAGTGTCTTGGAGAACTAGACAGCTGTGGAGGAATTCCTTTCCGAGACTGGCCATAATATTCTCTCGGGTATGGACAATCCCTGTTTGGGCCCCAGAGCACAAGGTTACCAACTAGATTACTTTTGTCCTTCAAGTTATCTCAATGGCCTTAAAAGGAAATGTAGACTGATAGCCTGCCAAGATGCACGCCTCCTGGATGCCTCTCCGATGACCGCAATGAGGAGACTGAAGGGATGAGCTTATTACCTGTGTTCTGCTAGCGCTGCCCTATCACTATAGCCCACGAGAGTGTGTTTATGCTAAGCAAGCCAATTGTAGTATGTAGTCGTGTCACGCCACATTCCGCTATATAACCTGTGTGTTGTTTGTAATAAACGGAGCATGATTTTCTAACCATATTGGTGTATGGTCATGACTCTGGGCCGTCCACAGTAGGGCACTGCAACAAGTGGCGCATGAGCAGGGACCCTGAAATCGCTTAAATGCGGAAAAAGTCGCTTAAATGCGGAAAAATTGCTTAAATGCGGATAAACTCGCTTAAATGCGGAAGTCTCCATAGCATCGTGAATACGGTATTGGGAGCCTGTGGACGTGCAGCAGGGAAGGGCACGGGACGAAGAGAATCGCCGGAGCCTGGAAAGTTTCGCAATGGCCGAGCGAACCCCTGCAAGGTAAGACCGCGATGGAAATGGAGGCGGCAATCAAGCTGTTAACCAGTATACTCTCTAAGAGAGGAGAAACGGTTAACCCTAAGGAAATAGAAAGCCTCATTAAGTGGGCGA
Organism: Tauraco erythrolophus; assembly: GCF_009769465.1. Taxonomy (NCBI): domain Eukaryota; kingdom Metazoa; phylum Chordata; class Aves; order Musophagiformes; family Musophagidae; genus Tauraco; species Tauraco erythrolophus. Next base: position 24,780,445 of record NC_141497.1, on the reverse strand, counting down.
AAGCAAATGGACATTGTAAAACCTGTCCGCTACTCTTTAATGTTGACGAATGGCGTGAAGTGGGGGAACATCTCTGGGAGACCACCTTAGCGGGAGGAAAAGAGGAAAAAACAGCAAAAGAAGTGGGACAGACGTGGCGTGTCGTAATTAACACCTTACGGGAGATCAAAGCTGAGCGAAAAGTTGCTGCTGCGGCCATAGAAGCCCTGCAGCTGGATAACACCTCTGGCGAGCTGCACGAGCCGCCGCCGCCACCCTCCCGTATTGCGCAGTTCTTTGGGGTCGGACATTTACACCCAACAAAAGGCATGCGAGCTCCCACCTGTTCTACTATCACTGAGGTGTGGAAACAAGCCGAGGGGCTGGGAGAAACTGTGTCAGAACAAAAAACTGAGTCTAAAGACCCTACGGGGCCCCCAGCCTGCTCAGGGACAGCAGAGGAAGTGCCCGCCGCCCCTCCAGCGCCAGCTGGGCACAAAGCAGAAGTGCCAGCCCAAGGGAACTCGGGGGGTGGTGACTGTACGGCTTTGTCATCGCTGTCGTCGGGCCAAGGAAGAGCGTCCTGCCACCCAAAACTTAACCCTGCTTTGCCCTCCTCTGGCGTGCCAGTTCTTTTGCAGCTGATGGTCCTTGGCGGGAGGGGTCGGCAGCAGTTACGGAGCGCAAGCGGCCGGAGCTGCGACGACAGCAACAGCAACAACAAGCGGGGCGGCCGGCACAGGGCGGCTGGGTCGTCGTCCCCACCCCGCTCCCCCGCTCCCCCGCCCGGCTGAGGCGAGGCAGGGCTGGACCCCGCCGCCGCCGCTTCCCCCCCCCCCCCCCCACCCCCGCCGCAGGCCGAGCCTGGAGAGTGGCCGCCTCGCCGCTGCCCGTGGCCCGAGTTTTACCACGAGACAGCACATTTTAACTTAGATCGTCTCGATCGACATCGCGGGAAATAACTAATCCTCCTTTGTTCCAGCAATTTCAACAGTTAATATCAGTATTGCAAAACCGTAAACATGCATATTCCATGGTACATCTGCGAGCGCACACCACGCTTCCAAGGCCTATAGCAGAAGGGAACAGGCGAGCTGAGCCTCTCACGAGTGCAGCTCTGGTACCAAACTCGTTAATGCAGGCAAAATCTTGCATGACTGCTACCATCAGAATGCTAATGCTATTAGGTGACAATTTGGTTTAACACGACAACAAGCCCGCTCAATCGTACAATTGTGTACTAGCTGTTAAAATATGATCATGCCACTAATGAATGGTGTTAATCCTCGTGGTTTACGCTTGCAGGAACTTTGGCATACACTTCTTATCAGACGTATGTATTTTTGTCATCATGAGGTATTGAGCATGTTACTGGTATTCCGTACAATCCTACTGAGCAACCGATCATAGAACATGCACATGGTACTTTGGAGAATATGCTTTTAAAACAAGAAGGGGGAATGACAGGGAAATCTCCCAAGGAAACAATAGCTAAAGTGTTACAGGTGTTAAATTTCTTAAATCGAGAGCTAAACATTTTGGGATGAATAAAATGTCACACATGTCAAAATCAGGCACAGGCAGGGTTACAGCAAGTGGCTTTCCAACAACTGACTGAATTGGCTATGAGAGCATTAAGACGTGTCCCTGATTTTTTGGGACAGGGGAGGCTTCCTTTGCTTCCATTCGGCAGGGAGCACAGGAACCTTATGAACATTTCCTTGATCGGCTGCAAGCAGCAGTTCAGAGACAAACAGAAAATCCAGCTGCTGCAGATGTCTTGCTATTCCAGTTAGTAATTGAAGATATCCTCTTAAGCACGTGCCAAGCCCATGTATACAGCAGTGTTGGTGACAATATTGGGGCAGCTGTAGCTATTGGCAGTGTTATAACAGGATGTTTTAAATGGCTGAAAAATCCTGAAGCGGAAGGTGACCATCTAAAGAGTGCTTTCCAGCATCTATGCTCTCCATCCTTTTCTACCTTTTTACAATTTCGTTTTATTTCGTTTTGCATCATGATGAACTGTCACCAGAGTTCTCTGCTCTGTAGTGACAGAGCATTCTGTGTATCACTGGTGGTTTGCAGCATCATGAGGCATTTCGAAGGTTTACGTTTTTGCATTTCACAGAGATCTTAAACTAAGACAATCACTTATCTTGAATAGCACACCCTACTCCTCGCAATCTATTTGCACATCCATTGTCCCATATTGACATGAATCAAATGAATACTTTTTGCACAGGCGAGCTCTTGATCCTATCAGAAATCGGGCAAAAACAATTGCAGATTTAATAAAGGGTGTCAGAATGAGGGCTCAAAAATTAGGCGATGAACAGCTCAAATTAGGACATATAATTCCCTCCACTACCCTATGGATTACTCCAATATTTGCTAACCCAAAGAAATCAGGAAAATGGAGATTTACGTTAAAAGTTTTAAGAGTTATTAATGCAATCATTTCACCAATGGGTGCATTACAACCGGGTGTATCAAATCCTACTATGATTCCAGAATGTTAGCATTTGATGGTGATTGATTTAAAAGACTGGGTTTTTCTACCTTTTTACTCTTTTATTTATTTACACCCTAACGATTGTCCTAGATTTGCCTTTTCAGTTCCAGTACTTAACGATGAACAACCCACGCAACAATATCATTGGATTGTACTGCCTCAAGGAATGATGATTAGTCCTACAGTTTGTCAATTGCTGGTTGATGATACTTCCCATCAGGTCAGACAGTAGATCAAGCTCAGCAGATTGTACACGCCCGCCCTGACCGTCAGCGTATTGTGCCTTCAAATAATCCAGCAGGAGTAAATCCAAAAGGTTTATGTGTCAATGAATTATGGCAAACTGATATTACTTATATTCAATCGTTTCTTCGATCTAAATATGTACATATACCTGTTGATATATTTTCTGCCTTTGTTGTTGCTACTGCTCACACTGGAGAAAACCATGGGAGTACCAAAGAAAATCGGGACAGACAGTGATCCAGTATGGTGCCTTTTTACAGGATTGGGGAGTGACTCACACTACCAGTATCCCTCATTCACCTATGGGACAAGCTGTTATTGAACAAACTCATTTAACGTTAAAACAAATGCTTGATAAAAAAAAAAAAAGGGGGCAGTCTTCCGTATATTTCCCAGCAAGAATCCTTGGACAAAGCCACATATGTTTTAAATTTTCTTCATTTGTCTGCTTCTAGGCAACATACTACGGCTGTGGATCACAATTTTAAACCCAGTGCCATTTTTGCAGAAAAATCAACAGCATGTTATAAGAAACTGGGCTCAACTCATGGGATGGCCCTGTGTCTCTGCTTGCATGGGGAAGAGGGTATGCTCGTGTTCTCTTTCCCACAGGTCCGTACTGGTTACCAGCAAGAAACGTAAAGCCAGCCAGGACTTTTGAAACTACAAATAGAGAAAGGAAGATCCAAGAATTAGCAGAGCAAGCAGAGATCACAGAAACACCGAATGAGGAGAATGGTTCAAATGGACAGACTCGTAATAGAAGATTTCATGTTAATATATCAACTGTTCTTATGTTTCTCATTGTTAGGTATAGTATGTGTGTGAAAGTTGCTTGTTTATATGCTTTGTGTGTTTTCTCCGATCGGAAGGTGTATGGATTCCACCCGTAGCTACTGGAAGGAAAAGAATTAACTGGTACCAAATTAATGACAAAGAATTACTGACTGGACCTAATTGTGAGCACGTAACTTTGAAAAGAGAAGCTAGGAGGATTGTTATTGAACAACATGTTGCGATTCGCAAAAACCGCTGTTAGCCGGCAGAGCACATACTGGGCAGCCTTGTTGCGCGCACTGGCCACGTGTGCGGCAACGCCGTGTCAGTACCTTTGTCATAGACTCTGCTGAGGGTGAAAAGAGATGGCTCAGAGCGGAGCTGAGGGAGGCTGCAGAGCACACTGTGTGGATAAACAGGGGACGCCCTGAAGGTGCCGTGCCTGCCTCTCTTCTCTGCGATGACCCTGCTGATTGTTACCCTCCTGCTCAGCGGAATCTTGGGCATAGTCAAAATAGTAAGGCTCCCAGAAAGGGAAACAATATGCTAGTAACTGCTTCTGTAGGGCTATAGTAGAGCTTAGGGTATTCCTTCGCATATAAGGGGAGATCTATGTACTATAGAGACCTTAGGAATGTATTTACCTAACACCACCATGATCCTAAGTCATAGACACACCTGGAATAGGCAAAGCACGCACGCTTATGATAGCTAGTGCAATTCCATAGCAGAATTTGGGAAACCAGCTAAAATCATTGCAGCTTCAATATTTGCACCAGGAGTTGAAGTGGCACAGACGTTAACTACACTGAATAAGTTGGGTCACTTGGGCTAACAAAACCAACGTCTCGCAATTCTGTTTATCTCTGCAAAGTGCCTCTGACCCATTTCGCACGTGCCTTATTGGTGTGCCAATACTTTTGGCCAAATAATAGCACTAACATTACAGAGTTTCAAAGATTCGTCAATGCCTCTGCCCTCTCATACCAACAACCCAGTGGCATGAGACGGATCTGCAGTGGGTGGGATTGGCCTTTCGATGTGGGATCGGAAGTCCAAGCCGCCTTGATTAGATCACTCAATGTGACCATCCCCGCAGGACTGCAAGAACTTGATCTTTTAGGTAGCTTGTTACCAGGGACATGGAAAAATGTTTCTGGTTTATGGAACCAGTTAATGAGTCATGACGCCATATGTAAAATCATTCGCCCTCCCATGCAACTTGTAACTGGCTCTGGAGTGGTTTGGTTCCAAACGCTGAAGCAAGCCTATTAGACTAAATTAGGACGCAGTTTCTTCTTCCAAGATAAACCGCGTTTCAATGTGTCCGGCACATCGATGTGGGGAAATGTAAAAACTGGAGCGCTCATTGGGAAAGTATTTACACATGATACGCTCCTGCCCCCCGGAATTTTTCTGATCTGTGAAGATCGTGCCTGGCCCGGAATTCCACAAGGACCTATCGGTGGTCCTGGCTATTTGGGTTGCCTAACTCTCTTTGCCCCTAGCATTCATGATTTTCAAGCTGAACGAACAACCCAAACAAGTCGGGGTAAGAGGAGCCTAAAAGAATTTGACGGCACTTGTAATGACAACGTGCAGCTGCTGAATCCAGCTGAAATAGCAGCACTATCTGTCTTCCTTCTAGGAGCCTCTGACGGCATTGCTAATAATCAGTTAGCTAAGCTTGCTTGTTGGGCATTGAAACAATTTAATCTTACCTCTGATATTCTCACCTCTCTATTGCTTGATGTAGATGATATCCAGCATGCTGTATTGCAAAATTGCACTGCTATTGATTTTTTATTGTTAGCTCAAGGCCATGGTTGTACTGACTTTGAAGGCATGTGCTGTATGGACCTACCTGACCACTCTCAAAGCATTCATAAGCAACTTGCAAACCTTCAAAGTAACATGCATCATATCACGACACGAGATGACTGGTTCTCAAACTGGTTTGGTAGTTGGAACATACCAGGTTGGATAAAAGGATTAATCATACAAGGTATAACGATATTAGTTGCATTGCTGTTTATGATTCTCTTAGCAGGGTGTGTCCTGAAGTGCGCCTCTCGGGTCCTCCTTAAAGCAATGCCAGGACTATGGATTGTCCAAAAACAGAAAGGGGGAAGTGTGGAGGAATTCCTTTCCGAGACTGGCCATAATATTCTCTCGGGTATGGACAATCCCTGTTTGGGCCCCAGAGCACAAGGTTACCAACTAGATTACTTTTGTCCTTCAAGTTATCTCAATGGCCTTAAAAGGAAATGTAGACTGATAGCCTGCCAAGATGCACGCCTCCTGGATGCCTCTCCGATGACCGCAATGAGGAGACTGAAGGGATGAGCTTATTACCTGTGTTCTGCTAGCGCTGCCCTATCACTATAGCCCACGAGAGTGTGTTTATGCTAAGCAAGCCAATTGTAGTATGTAGTCGTGTCACGCCACATTCCGCTATATAACCTGTGTGTTGTTTGTAATAAACGGAGCATGATTTTCTAACCATATTGGTGTATGGTCATGACTCTGGGCTGTCCACAGTAGGGCACTGCAACAGACAGCAGCAATCTCAATTGTTAGCCCCCTTGAGACAGGGGGTAGGACATGGACCAGTATATGTAAAAGTGTGTCCCGGTTTTAGCTGGGACAGAGTTAGCTCTTCTTTTTAGCAGCTAGAAGAGCTCCATGTTTTGGTTTTACACAGAGGCTCGCTCTGAGAAGAATGTTGATAGCAAGCTGATGTTTGTGGTTGGACGTGAGACTCCAAGGACTTTTCAGTGTGCCGTGTTCTGGCCGGAGTGCAGAAGCGCGGCGGGATAAGGGGGGAGCATAGCCGGGACAAGGGGACCAGTATTCCCCTTGTGATTTGTGGTGGAACTTAAGATTGAGGGCCAAACTGGCCAATTACTATTCCATATCATGCAGCGTCATGCCCAGTATAAAGGTGAGGGACAGCTGGAAAGAAGGGCTTTTTGCGCTTTGGCTCTTTTGCCGCTTCTGCTCTTTTGTGCTTCTGTGCTTTTGCTCTATTGCCTTTTTTTTTTCCTCTCTCTTCCAGTACTCCCACTCTCAGAGTACTATCTCTCTCTCCCCCTCTCTATTTCAGGGCCTCACGTTTGTCTGGGATTGCAGCTTTGGGACGAGACGGGCTTTGCATACGAGGGGGTGATGAGCATCTACACTGTGTATTAAATCATCTGTATTAAATTGTTCTTATCTCAACCCACGGGTTTCCCATTTATCCTTTAATTCTCTCCCTCATCCCTGGGGCTGGGGGAGGGTGAGTGGGCGACTGTGTAGGGTTTGGTTGCCGGAGCGGCCTAACCCACGACAAAGTGCCGTTTTCTATCACAGATTTGATGGCATGGAAACAGGCAGCAGGAGTGTATAGAGAAGACCCAGAGAGAGTAGGAAGAGTTGTAGAGACAATTATTAGAACTTGGGATCCTGATTGGAATGATTTACAGGTGATATTGGATAACTTATTAGACAGTACTGAAAAGCAGATGGTGTTAAAAACTGGAAAAGCACAGACAGAGGCAGTACTTATGACTGATAAACTTTCTGGGACTTTGGAACAGAATTTTCCTTTGGGAGGCCCCCAATGGGACCTGAATGAAATAGTACACAGGAGAAGATTAAACCAATACCAAAAATGGGTGTTATATGGAGTAAAACATGCAATGCCAAAAGCTTTGAATTGGTCTAAATTATATGAGGTAAAACAAGATAAGAATGATTCTCCCTCTGTGTTCTTGGAAAAATTGAAAGAGACTGCTAGAAAATACACTGACTTGAAATTGGAGATGGAGGCAGAACAGCAATTGACTTTGATTTCTGTGGGGCAGTCGGTTCCAGATATAAGGAGAAAACTCCAAAAATTAGAAGGAGAAGATTCAAGAAACTTAAATAAAATGCTTGAAATGGCATGGAAAGTTTATAATAATTGAGAGAAGGAAGAAGAACAAAGAAAAGAAAGGAAAGAGAAGGTTAGGGAAAATAGACTAATAGCTGTCATAAAAGGAAATGTAGTAAAGGAAAGGGGACGAGCTAGAGGAAGAGGAGGTTTTAGAATCTTTGGTGACCGGGAACCTAATGCACCTCTCAGGATAAATCAGTGTGCATATTGTAGTGATGGACATTGGAAAAAACGTTGCCCTAAACTGAAAACAAGTCAGTGAGAAGCTGCAAGGGGACCGGAGGGGGAACCCAGCTGAGCCTCTGGTTACAATTAAGCTGGGAGATAATAAAGTTGAATTTTTAGTAGATACTGAAGCAACATATTCCATTTTGAACACTTGTAAAGGGAAATTGGGAAATAAAATGGCTTATATAATTGGAGCGACTGGGAAACGGGAAAATAGACCATTCCTTCAACCCCTAGATTTGAAATTTGGAAATAAGGTAATTACACATGAATTTTTGTACATACCAGAATGTCCAATACCTTTATTGGGATGAGATTTGCTATCCAAATTAAATGCGCAAATAGTTTTTGAAGAAGGAGAAATCCTTTTGAAAATTCCAGAATCTAAACCAGGGGAAATATTGATGATACAAGGGAAAGTCAAGGAACAAATACCACAAGAAATGGATGAGGCTGTCATACTGTCGTGGTTTTATAATAAAAGGAACTGAGGGTCGAGACAAGAACAGAGAGGGAACACCCACCAAACATGGTCCCAGGCAAAACATGACTCAGGTTTTTTCTTAAAACAAAACAATTTATTAACAGTTATTTAAACAAGGACAAAAGGAAACGAAACCGGTTACTTGAGAGGATAAAGAGTAAACAAGGCCAGATCTTAAAACAACACCTCCCCACCCTTTTTTCCTTTCGTTCCTGGCTCTACCTCCCCCACAGCGGCGCAGGGGGACAGGGAATGGGGGAGTGCAGATCAGTTCATCCATGTTGTTACTGCCGCTCCTTTCTTAAAGGAGGAGTCGTCCTTACACCATTTTTCCCTTGCTCCAGTGGATCCCCTACTCACGAGAAAAATCCACAAACTTCTCTCAGGCTGAGTCCTATCCTCAGGACGCAATCCTTCCCCATAGGATTACTCCAGTGCGGGCTTCACCACAGTCTCGGATTCTTAGGGAGTTGCAGCCACTCACTTCGGCGTGGATCGTCCCACAGACTCTAGATGCCTCACGACCTCGTCGTGCATCCCATGCCCCATTATTAACAGTACCTGGTCATGCATCCCCTGCTCCATGACCTCTCCTAGGCTTAGGCATCTCTTTCCCCGACGTGGGCTTCTCCACGGGCTGCAAGTGGGTCTCTGCTCCACCGAGTCTATCTTGGTTGCAGGGGGGCCGCCTGCCTTCTCGCCACGGATTGCAAGGGAAACTTCAGCTCCAGCACACCTCCTCCCTCTCCATCTTGACTGACCTGGTGTCGGTGTGGCCATTTCTCTTAGATCTTAGTCCTCTCTAGGCGAACTCGGCCCGGCAGGCACCCTGGGAGCGAGGTGCTTCCTGAGTTCCCCATGCGGCTCTGCCGGCGCCATCTTGAGCACGTGGCGCCAGCCCAGCCCAGGCAGCCACCCGGCCAGGAGCCGGGAGCGAGGGCAGCGCCCTCCTCCCCTCTCCTCGCTTCTGGGCAAAAGACCTTTTCCCGTCCCTTTGTCTCAACTTAAATAGGGCAATTTGCAGAGGCACCGATTTGGCTTAACCCGCCGAGGGGGATGGGACTCAGATCTGGTGGCACAGGGAGCAAATCCCCTCTCCTGCCACCAGACCACCCCCCCACATCAAACTATCACACATACCTATAGTCTGGAACACAGACATACCTGGTAGGTCAAGGACAGCACAGCCTGTAAAAATAGAAGTGAAAGAACAGGCAAAGTCAGTAAGAATCAAACAGTATCCAATTAAGCCTGAGATCAGACAAGGAGTTCAGAAACTGATTGATAAATTTTTGGAGTATGAGGTTCTTGAAGAGTGTGAATCCAAATATCATACTCCAATTTTACCAGTAAGGAAACCTTCGAGAGAATATAGATTAGTTTAGGATTTGAGGGCCATAAATCAGATAGTTAAATATGGCACTAATCATTCTTATCCAGCTGGACTGAGTTGAGCTAATGAACTACTAATTAACTACTCAACTCAAGGTACCTATCCTGCCTACAAGAGGCAGGCCATTTCCTCCTGGCTGCGGAGGATGCAACAGTGTCCCTGGTGCCGCAGCCTGGGCTGGTGAGCAACAACTGGTGACCCTGACCTGATACATCGATGAGACCCTGGGAAGCCCCGACTCCCTCGCCGAGCCGAGAGCCCTGGCTGCAAAGGAGCCCGAGCCAAAAGAGCCGGAGCCAGAGCCGGAGCCGGGAGCTCGAGTGAGAGTCCTTCGGAGAAGAAGGTAAAGCCGCAAGCCCCGACGTGGTATTCACGGGAGGGAAGCGTGCTGGAGTTGGATGAATGGGCCGGGTCTCTGCTCACCCATAAAGCCTTTGTGAAAACAAAAATACTAAAACAAAAAGGGGGAATTATGGCACTAATCATTCTTATCCAGCTGGACTGAGTTGAGCTAATGAACTACTAATTAACTACTCAACTCAAGGTACCTATCCTGCCCACAAGAGGCGGGCCATTTTCTCCTGGCTGCGGAGGATGCAACAGCGTCCCTGGTGCCGCAGCCCAGGCTGGTGAGCAACAGTTAAAGACATATATCCTGTAGTTGCAAACCCATACACACTTTTAACAGCATTGAGAGAAAATCATCAGTGGTTTACAGTGCTTGATTTAAAAGATGCTTTCTTTTGTATACCCTTGGAAAGACAAAGTCGGAAATTGTTTGATTTTGAGTGGGGAAAATCCACAGACTGGATGAAAAATGCACTTAACATGGACAAGATTACTGCAAGGATTCAAGAACAGTCCAACGATTTTTGGGAACCAACTGGCGAAGGAACTCGAACAATGGAAACAAAATGACGCGGAACTTAAAATCATAGAATGGTTAGGGTTGGAAGGGACCAACTTAAACCTGGACATCTGCTTCTACAATATATGGATGACATTCTGGTTGCTACTGAAGAAAGATCAACCTGTATAAAAGTAACAATAAACCTTTTGAACTTTCTTGGATTGAACGGGTATAAAGTGTCTAGAAATAAGATTCAGATAGTGAGCCAGACTGTGATAAATCCGGGCTTTGAAATCTCCAAAGGACAACAGAATCACAAAGAATCACACAGAATGTTACAGATTGGAAGGGACCTCAAAGGATCATCTAGTCCAATCCCCCTGCCTGAGCAGGACCACCTAGATCAGATCACACAAGAATGCGTCCAGGTGGGTTTTGAACATCTCCAGAGAAGGAGACTCCACAACCTCTCTGGGCAGCCTGTTCCAGTGTTCTGTTACCCTTACTGTGAAGAAGTTCTTCCTCATGTTTAAGCAGAACCTCCTATGTTCCAGCTTATATCCATTTCCCCCCTCAGTCTCCTCTTCTCCAAGCTAAAGAGACCCAGCTCCCTCAGCCTTTCCTCATAAGGGAGATGCTCCCCACCCTTAATCATCTTTGTGGCCCTGCTCTGGACTCTCTCAAGCAGTTCCTTGTCCTTCTTGAACTGAGGGATCCAGAACTGGACACAATATTCCAGATGCGGCCTCACCAGGGCAGAGTAGAGGGGGAGGAGAACCTCTCTTGACCTACTAACCACACCCCTTCTAATACACCCCAGGATGCCATTGGCCTTCTTGGCCACAAGGGCACATTGCTGGCTCATGGTCATCCTGCTGTCCACCAGGACCCCCAGGTCCCTTTCCCCTGTGCTGTTCCCCAACTCTTCAGTCCTCAACTTGTACTGGTACATGGGGTTGTTTTTACCCAGATGCAAGACTCTACACTTGCCCTTGTTGCATTTCATTAAATTTCTCCCCACCCAACTCTTCGGCCTGTCTAGGTCTCTCTGAATGGCAGCACAGCCTTCTGGTGTGTCAGCCACTCCTCCTAGTTTAGTGTCATCAGCAAACTTGCTGACCATGCACTCTATTCCCTCATCCAAGTCATCGATGAATATGTTGAACAATACTGGTCCCAGTACCGACCCTTGAGGGACTCCACTGGATACAGGCCTCCAACTGGACTCTGTCCCATTGACCACTACTCTCTGGCTTCTATCCTTCAGCCAGTTCACAATCCACCTCACTATTCGATCATCCAGACCACACTTCCTCAGTTTAGCTGTGAGGATGCTGTGGCAGACTGTGTCAAATGCTTTACTGAAGTCAAGATAGACCACATCCACAGCTCTACCATCATCCACCCACTGGGCGATGTCCTCATAAAAGGCTATCAGGTTTGTCAAGCACGACTTCCCCTTAGTGAAGACATGTTGACTGCCCCTAATGACCCTCTTATCCTTGATATGCCTAGAGACAGCACCAAGGATAAGTTGTTCCATTAGCTTTCCAGGGATGGAGGTGAGGCTGACTGGTCTACAGTTACCTGGGTCTTCCTTCTTGCCCTTTTTGAAGACCAGAGTGACATTTGCTTTCCTCCAGTCCTCAGGCACCTCTCCCATTCCCCATGATTTAACAAAGATGATGGTGAGTGGCCTGGCGATGACATCTGCCAGCTCCCTCAGCACCCGTGGGTGCATCCCATCAGGACCCATGGACTTATGGATGGCCAGATTGCTTAACTGGTCCCTAACCAAGTCCTCATCAACCAGAGTAGACTCCTCCTCTATCCTGACTTCCTCAGGAGCCTCAGGGTTCCCGGGGCTCATCAGGATAGCCTCCTGCAGTATAGATTGAGGCAAAGAAGGCATTCAGTAACTCTGCCGCCTTCTTATCCTCTGTCACCAGGGCACCCTCCTCATTCACCAGTGGGCCTACATTGCCTCTAGTGTTAGTTTTATCTGCAATGTATTTGAAGAAGCCCTTTCTGTTGTCCTTGACCTTTCTTGCAAGGTTTAATTCCAAGGAGGTCTTAGCTTTCCTAGTTGCCTCCCTACATCCTCTGACAGCAGACCTATATTCCTCCCAAGTGACCTGCCCCTCCTTCCATGATCTGTACACTCTCTTTTTCCACTTGAGTTTGCCCAACAGTTCCCCATTTAACCATTTAACCACAACGACAGTTGGAAACTGTTGTGGGTTAGGCCGCTCCAGCAACCAAACCACCCCCCCCACAGTCGTTGACTCACCCTCCCCCAGCCCCAGGGATGAGGGAGAGAATTAAAGGATAAATGGGATACCCGTGGGTTGAGATAAGAACAATTTAATACAGATGATTTAATACACAGTGTAGATGCTCACCACCCCCTCGTATGCGAAGCCCGTCTCGTCCCAAAGCTGCAATCCCGGACAAACGCGAGGCCCCGAAATAGAGAGGGGCAGAGAGAGATAGTACTCCGAGAGTGGGAGTACTGGGAGACAGAGGGAAAAAAAAGGCAATAGGGCAAAAGCGCAGCAAGTGCAGAAGAGCAGAAGCGGCAAAAGAGCCAAAGCACAAAAAGCCCTTCTTTCCGGCTGACCCTCACTTTTATACTGGGCATGACGCTGCATGATATGGAATAGTAATTGGCCAGTTTGGCCCTCAATCTTAAGTTCCACCACAAATCACAAAGGGAATCGTGGCCCCCTTGTCCCGGCTATGCTCCTTCCTTATCTCGCCGTGCTTTTGCACTCCGGCACACTGAAAAGTCCTTGGAGTCTCACGTCCAACCACAAACATCAGCTTGCTATCAACATTCTTCTCAGAGCGAGCCTCTGAGTAAAACCAAAACACGGAGCTCTTCTAGCTGCTAAAAAGAAGAGCTAACTCTGTCCCAGCTAAAACCAGGACAGGAACAGACTGTAAAAAAGCAATCTGTAATATCTCTGAGCCAAGAAATGTTCATGAACTGCGAGCCTTCTTGGGAATGGCTGGGTGGTGCTGACTCTGGATAATGAATTACAGTCTGATAGCTAAATCATTGTACGAAGCCCAAAAGGTTGTACCATTTGTATGGGGCCCAGAGCAACAAAGGGCCTTTCAGGACTTAAAACGGGCCTTGATGACTGCACCACCATTGGGACTCCCAGACCTAACCAAAGATTTCCAGTTGTTTGTTCATGAAAGGCAACATCTTGCCCTCGAAGTGTTGACCCAGAAGACGGGGATCTGGAAGAAACAAACAACTTCTCCAAACAACTGGACACTGTAAGTAGAGGGTGGCCTACTTGCCTTTGAGCAGTTGTTGCTACAGTAATGCTAATACAAGAAGCTCAGAAACTAACCTTGGGAAGAACAATAATGGTATATGTGCCACATATGGTAATTACGGTAATTACTGTTCCGTACAGGAAGAAGAACAATTAGTACATGATTTTCTGGCGACTACCAAACGTGTATTCCAGTCGAGAGGACTTAAAAGATATACCACTGGAAAATCCTGATTGGGAGCTGTATACAAATGGCAGCGGCTTTGTGGAAAATAGAATTTGCTACACAGGATATGGGGTGACAACTGAAAATTCTGTTATAGAAGCAAATTCTTTACCTTGCACAGCTTCAGCTCAAAAAGCGGAGCTGATAGCCTTGACCAGGGCATTAGAACTAAGCAAGGAGAAGAAAGTAAATATCTGGACTGATTTGAAATATGCCTTTGGTATAGTACATGTCCATGGAATCCTATGGAAAGAAAGAGGATTACTATCCTCTCAGGGAACAAACATTAAATATAAGGAAAAAGTTTTACAATTAATACAAGCAATCCAGAAACCGACTAAGGTGGCAATCATGCACTATAAAGCACACCAGTCAGGAAATACAAAAGAAATTATAGGAAATAAATTGGCAGATAGAACTGCTGGAAGAGTTACAAAAATAAATGCTTTACAAATTGCATTAATCCCTACTAAGACCATTACTCTACCAAGAGATAAACCTAAATATTCAGAGGAAGATGAGAAATTGGGAAAGTTATTAAATGCAAAGAAGAATTTGGCAGGATGGTGGGTGACAATAACTGGTTAAGTAGTAATCCCACCACTTTTAATGAGGGAAATAATACAGACAAAACATAAGGAATGTCATTGGGAAGCAGAAGCATTGGTAGCTTTCCTAAGGAGACATATTGTCTGGGTGAAAATGCTAGAAATAGCCAAAATGACAACTGCAAAATGTGAGATCTGTTTGAAAAACAATCCAGTTATAAAAAGAAAAGTTCAAATGGGAATACTGAAATCAGGAATGGAACCAGGAGATTACTGGCAAATAGATTTTTTGGAACAACCCCAGCAACGTGGGTATCGATACATTCTGATAGGGGTTAACACTTTTACAGGATGGCCAGAAGCTTTTCCTTGTCAAACCAATCAAGCAAAGGAAGTCATTAAATGGCTATTGCAAGAAATCATCCCAAGATTTGGAATACTCATTGGTAGTCATTGGAATTTCTTCGGATAGAGGTTCACATTTCATTGCAGAAGTAGTACAGGATGTTAGTAAGATTTTGGGAATTGGGATTTACACACGCCTTGGAGACCGCAATGTAGTGGGAAGGTAGAAAGAATGAATCAAACATTGAAAAGGCAAATTATTAAAATATGTCAGAAAACTAATTTGAAATGGTCTCAGGCACTCCCATTGGCCCTTTTACGAATTCGAGTTCAACCAAAAAGCGGAACATTAGTCAGTCCTTATGAATTATTGTATGGAAAGCCTTATGAGTCCCCTGAGCCAAATTTGAATATGCATTTGAAAGGAAAACAAGATGTATACAACTATCTGCTTTCTTTAGGAAAGACTCTAACTGCGCTTCGGGGTGCGGTTGTATGGAACAGACCTCTGTCTTTGAAGAATCCAGTACACGATTTCCAACCAGGAGATTATGTCTATGTGGAGACATGGACTTCTGAACCTCTTCAGGAATGTTGGAAGGGACCTTTTCAAGTACTGCTGACTACCTTCACTGCCATCAAGATCACTGTATCGGATGCATGGATACATTGCACAAGGGTGAAGAAAGCCCCACCATCGTGGAGACTTGTTAATAGGGATGCTGAGACTTCAAAATTAACTTTGAAATATGTTTAGTCTTGTGCATCATTCTGAGATTTTTGGAAAATGGATACTGTGTTGGAGATTAATGTTAGTGGGAGCCTGGTTCGAGGTGAAAATTGAACAACAACAAGTATCAGTAAGATATGGAGATCCATTAAGATTGAGATGTGATTTTACTCAAATTCCAGACTTCAACCTTGACAAGTTGCAGGTGAATTGGGAAAAAGATAGAAGGAAAGAATTATATTTGAAGTTAGATGCAGAAGTAAATGAAGCAATGGTGCACCCTGACTATAAAAATAGAGTTGAAGTAGACAATCAAAATGGAAGGAGCTTGTTAAAGGTGATTAATATTACCTTGAAAGATGAAGGTCAATATCATTGTTGGTTAAAATATGGAGAATCAGATTACAAAATCTTTACAGTAAAAGTCCAGGTCCCTATACAGATCAAGAAGGAAAGAAAGATAAGGAATAAAAGACAAACAGAAGTGGAACAATTAATATACCTCCCAAGAAAAACCCAAGAAGAAAATATAATATTAGGATTAATCAAGAAGTTTGCCAAATTGCAAAACATGTCACAAATCACTGCTTGTTTACCAATACCAAGAGCAGTAGGTGAGTCAATTCCATGGGGAATTTTAACCATGAATTTGACTAAGCTAGAACATGAAAATGAAACTGCACGGTATGAACAGAAACTGGTTGTTAAATGGCAAGAAAGAGTGGAAATTATTAGAAAACAATGAAAATCTCCAGGAAATCAAGCTGATTGAGAAAAATTATTAAATTATGTTTTTATCAAGATAGAAAGGTTTTGGACTGTAGGATGATGTTCTCATGATGAACCAATAAGGAGAAATGTGAGCCAAATGATCATGGAATGGAAATATAGTGAGACTAATCAAACATAGAATAAGGAGACAAGTTGGGACTCCATTTGGTCAATGACCATTTAATCACAATTCCAGTACATGGCTACGACTCCTTGGTGTTTTACTTGGGATGGGTCAATTTTTATAACTTGGCCATCGGTACAGGATAAAGGAAGCTCAACATGACAGAAGGAGAATCTAGAGTTGTGGTGGAAATGTGAAAAGATATATAATTACAGTACTGGTGATAGAATAATTCAGGATATTCCCCCTTTAGCTGCTGCTTTAAAGTATGTATGTCTTTGTCGAGGCCTTAAGAATAGCTTCATATTGACTGACACATATACACCCAGAAGAGAAGCAATATTTAGTTGTAAAAGATCTTCAGTTCAGAGTCCGGGACACTTAGTTTGGGCAATGAGCGATGGGGCAACCGACATCATATACCTGAAATTGTCAAAAGCATTTGACACTGTCCTGCACAACATCCTTGTCTCTAAACTGGAGAGACATGGATTTGATGGATGAACCACTCAATGGATAAGGAACCGGCTGGATAGTCACACTCAAAGAGTTGTGGTCAATGACTCGAAGTCCAAGTGGAGGCCAGTGACAAGTGACATTCCTCAGGGGTCAGTACTGGGGCCAGTGCTGTTTAACATTCTTTGTTGGCAACACGGACAGTAGGATTGAGTGCACCCTCAACAAGTTTGCTGACGACACCAAGCTGTGTGCTGTTGTGGACATGCTGGAGGGAATTGATGCCATCCAGAGGGACCTTGACAGGCTTGAGAAGTGGGCCTGTGTGAACCTCATGAAGTTCAACAAGGCCAAGTGCAAGGTCCTGCACATAGGTCAGGGCAATCTCAAGCACAAGTACAGACTGGGAAGAGAATGCATTGAGAACAGCCCTGAGAAGAAGGACTTGGGGGTGCTGGTCGATGAGAAGCTCAACATGAGCCAGCAATGTGTGCTTGCAGCCCAGAAAGTCAACCGTATCCTGGGCTGCATCCAAAGAAGTGTGGTCAGCAGGTCGAGGGAGGTGATACTGCCCCTCTACTCTGCTCTCATGAGACCCCACCTGGAGTACCGCGTTCAGCTCTGGGACCCCCAACATAAGAAGAACATGGAACTGTTGGAGATGAGTCCAGAGGAGGGCCACGAAGATGATCCGAGGGCTGGAGCCCCTCTCCTATGAAGACAGGCTGAGAGAGTTGGGATTGTTCAGCCTGGAGAAGAGAAGGCTTCGGGGTGATCTTATAGCAGTCTTCCAGTACCTAAAGGAGGCCTACAAGAAAGCTGGAGAGGGACATTTTGCAAGGGCGTGTAGTGATAGGACATGGGGCAATGGCTTTAAACTGAAAGAGGGGAGATTTAGATTAGATATAAGAAAGAAATCTTTTACGATGAGGATGGTGAAACACTAGAAGAGGTTGCCCAGAGAAGTTGTGGATGCCCCATCCCTGGAAGTGTTCAAGGCCAGGTTGGATGAGGCTTTGAGCAACCTGGTGTAGTGGAGGGTGTCCCTGCGCATGGCAGGGTGGTTGGAACTAGATGATCTTTGAGGTCCCTTCCAACCTAAACCATTCCATGATTCTATGATCTGGACAACTCATTTACCTCTAGATGGCAAAGTAAAGCAAATAACATTATGCATGCCAACATGTTCAATTTGGAAAAGAGCTCCTTTCAGAGGAACTCTAGAAAATCTGAAATTGGAAAGAACAAAAAGATCAGAAGTAAGTGAAGAATGGAATGAACCTTCATCAGGGTTAAAAATTGGTTGGGCTTTGGAATCCTTATTGACTTCTTTAGCAATATATCGGAAGAGAGAATGGATATATCATTTAACAGGTCAGGTAGAGAAGCTAGCAAATGTGACCAGGAAGGGATTTAAGGATTTAAATTTACAATTACAAGCCACTTCAAGGATGACTTTACAAAATAGAATGGCTTTAGATATGCTCTTCCTCAAAGAGCATGAGGTTTGTGAATACCTGAAAAATAGAATTGACCATTGTTGTATACACATTCCGAATGTGACTCAAGATGTGGAACATGACTTAGACTTACTAGAGAAGGTGGAAAAAGACACTCAAGAACTTCAGCAGAACATGCAAGAGAGTTGAATAGATAAAATTTTTAGTGGATTGGGATGGAATTTGAGTTGTTGCATAAAGTCACTGATTAGCACTGCATTTGTCTTGTTAATAATCTTTTTGACAATTATTTTGATTTACTATTGTTTGAAGAAGCAGATAAATAACAAAACTGCATTTAATCGGATGATTATTCAAGCAGTGGCTAGACAACAAGATCAAACAGAATCAATCCCAACGCTCCCACCAGCATATAGTGAATAAAATACTCATAATGTATTATGGAAAATAATAAAATAATTAAATTTTAGAATTAGGATAAAAGTATTGAAATTATTTTCAAAACTTTTAAAGGGGGGGGAATATTTAAAAAACTCTGGTAAAGATTTAATCAAGAATAAGAATTAGGTAGAAAATTGTAAAACATAGGGTATAGATTAGGACTGATTTAAACCAAGGAACTATAGAGTCCTCACCAGCTAGCTACTGTATTTTTCTGTGTATTGCTTTAAGAAACAAAGGAAACGGTCATGGACACCAGTGTCCTGGTTTCAGCTGGGACAGAGTTAGCTCTTCTTTTTAACAGCTAGAAGAGCTCCGTGTTTTGGTTTCAGTCTGAGACTTGCTCTGAGAAGAATGTTGATAGCGCACTGATGTTTATAGTTGGCACTGAGGTCTCAATAACTTTTCAGCTTGCCGTGTTCTTGCCAGTGTGCAGGAGCACAACAGAATAGAGGGGAGCATAGCTAGGATGGGAGGTCCACAACTCTCCTTATGATTTGTACTTAGACTTAGGATTGAGGGCCAAACTGGCCAATTAGTATTCCATATCATGCAGCGTCATGCCCAGTATAAAAATGAGGGTCAGCTGGAAAGAAGGGGCTTTGCTCTTCCGGGACTCTCACTTTCAGACTCTCAGAGTGCTGTCTGTCTTGCTCTCTATTTTCAGGCCTCTCACTCGTCCGGGATTGCAGTATCGGGACTTATCTGTTTCGGGATCATTAGTTCGGAACGAGATGGGCCTTGGCCAGGGGGTGGTGAGCAACTACACCGTACATCATTCGTTTGTATATATTTATCATTGTGCATATATGTATATATTCATATATTAGTAGCAGTAGTAGTATTAAATTGTTCTTATCTCAACCCACAGGTCTCTTTTCCTTTTTCTCCTTTAATTCCCTTCCTCATCCCTGGAGGGTGGGGGAGGGTGAGTGAGAAGCTGTGGAGTTTAGTTGCCAGAGCGGCCTCAAACCACAACAATGAGTTATGCTGCTTGAAACCCCCCCTTACCCCTTGCCATCTTCATGTAAGTATCAAGGACTCCAATCAACAGAGTTAAGTAAAAATAACCAATGATTGTTATAGAATAAGAATATTGATAAGTTTGTATAACTAGCAAAGCCAATAATTTTAAAAGTCAAATTTAAGAGCAAGAATAATATGCATTTTTATGTAAAAGAACTTATGTAATGATGATTCAACAAAAAAAAATGTATAAAAAACTATGGATTTTGATGCCAAGGTGGACACGTTTGGACAGAGCTGTCCCCAGTACTGGAATAAAGAAGTGCCTTTTTATCTACTCTGTGTAGATGAATTATCTTCCCAACTGCTAATACCAGTAAAAAAAAGGTACTCAGACTGCAAATTCTCTCTTAAAATGCTATTTATTACAGCTGACAATATACAGGAGACGATACCATATATAATTTTATTTCCCTTCAGATGCTGGGAATCCTGAGTTGTACAGTATCAAACAGGCCTCCAATTAGGATGCAGCATGACATGCAAATCCCATCCATGGAAGGATTACCCCATTTTGGTAATTTGAACTATTATAGGATTTTCTTTACAAGAAAACCACTCTATTCATTATTTCTACTGTCAAACAGAAAGAATGTTCTTATGAGAACTTCTTGCTGCACTTTCAGATAAAGGCAGTACCGAGTGGGAGTTGCCTGCAGACTCCTCTGTTACAATGAGCTGGCTAAGTTTATCCTGCAATCAGGGGATTAGAGCAACATAGTACTGGCCTGAAGGCCAAGCTGTAGATGCAGCATAATGCAGCACAGGACAGCACAGCATAGGCCTGGGTGTACTCCGGTTAACTGTTACGTGTGTGATAAATGAGTGAGTCCCAAAGAGAACTCCAATTAAAGTTTACAATTTATTAGGCAAATAAAAGCAAGCAAACAGCGCTGGGTGCGCCGGGAGTCTCCGCTCCACCAAGACGCACACCATATAGTTCTTATTTCTGGTTTATATTTCTTTTACTAATACATATTCTTAATTATTTCCGAGAAGAGGTGGTCTTATTACAATGAGCTCAGAGAAGTCATCTCCATAGTCTCCACCCCTAACCCCCCCAGTTGTGCGTGCGCAGTGTCTCCTGGTGGTCGTGAGTAGGGGTCTCAGGGATGAAGGCTGTATGTCTTCCTCGTGATGACTTTTTCACCTCCCCAGAAAACTAGTGAAGTCATCATGACTCTGCTCTGCGAAGTCATCAGGACCGTCCTTGTTCTCCATCTTGGCTCCTGCTTATCTTACACAAGGGTTATGCAACTTACAGATACATGACTTAAGTAAGCTAACTTAAAAGAGGTTAAGTGAGATTAGAGATTAAGCGCATACAGGCCCCTAGGCCCCTCTTGTCTAACACCTTGCAACTGGCAGTAAAGCAAAAGAAGAAGAGAAAAAAAACCCCGAAATGTTAGGTGGCTTTTGCAAGAAGCGAGAACTATATACATACCATTCTGCTTTCTCTAGGACTATGGTTATACGAGAACGAACAGAATGGTTAGAGGTTACATATACAGAGAAGGTCATATTTCACTGTGCGGCCCTAACATTGTTTTATATTGCCATGTGTCAGGGGAACACATTTCACAATTGGGGCTCCTGGTTAGCAGCATCATGAGGCATTTCGCAGGTTTACGTTTTTGCATTTCACAGAGATCTTAAACTAAGACAATCACTTATCTTGAATAAGCACACCCTACTCCTCGCCACTTATTTGCACATTCATCCATTGTCCCATATTGACACGAATCAAATGAACATATTTCACATGTGGATTAGTAACTATTCGATGTACAATGATCTTCCAATCAGGATCACTACAAGTATATTATGGGTTTCATCTGCCTACAGAGAATAGGCAGATGAACAGGCAATTATAGGGTCATGATTCTATAGGTAGGTATCTAGCTTCTATTTCAGTTTCAAAAGAGTTCTTAAGTAGAGCCTATAAAAGACTGTGTCTGTATCAGAGAGAAGCTATGACCTCTTTCCTGCACTGTACTGTGACTATAAGTGTTGCCCAAAAATCTCAGGTTTAGATCATGGTTCAGATACAGTGAAACTTATGAGAATGTACTGCTACACAGTGTCCACTAGACTTAAAGCTGCTTTTTCAAATTAAAATGGCAGTTTTGTCCTCTTGATACAAAGAACACAAGAAGTACCTACCTTCCAGCACCAGCGTTAATGAATTGACATTGGATCAAGCATCACAAATCCAGTTACAAGTCTTCAATTTGAGTGTGTTAAATCCATCCGTGTAGCAGATCATATTCAAAGATTAACAACAGATTTCTTCTCGTTCCTCCACAGTTAATTGCTAAAAAGTCTTTCTGATGAAATGTAGAAAAAAACTATTAACCTTTTTCAGACCTGCAGTATTGCAGATCACAGTAATCACTGATTTTCTTGGCCTACGGGAAAAATGGAATGACAATAAATAGTTGATGATTTCAGTGAAAGCAAGAGTATCATGGTGCACAAGTCTCAATTTCTGGTTACTTCTTACATTCATGTAGCATCATGGTGTTGTTCAAAAAGTGGAATCTTTACCCGGTATGCACACCAATACACACAGAGTTGAGGTATTTCTTTATTACAAGTTTGCGCAAAGTTGGGAGCTAGGTGGTATTCCACAAATCTAGCTCACCTTTACCAGAAAATCATAGCATATTTATCCTGTTACATGATTAGTATAAACCCACCCAAAATTACACTCATTGGTTAGTACTTAACATATCATCTACTATTGGTTAAAAATATTTAAATTAGTGTGCATGCTCTGTGCGGGCATGAGAGGGTGGTAAGTCTTTTTGGTCCTGAATTGAGTCAGTGGTCACGATCTCCCCCTGCCACTTTTACCTTTCCCCTAGTTATTGATGACTCTTGCTGACTTTATACTTATGGTATTCTTCCAATCTCATTAACCTTCCTCATAACAAGATGTTTTCCTTATCAGTCTTTGAAGTCCTTGCTTTGTCTCCTCCTTTAGTGATTAAGGGCTAGCCAAGTCATTAACACTTGCCAGATGTTTTGAACTTACAAGGCTATCCCTCATTATCCTAAAGAAAACAAAATCTAGTACATCCTTGCATCAATGGGGCATTAAAATATTTTAGTATCAAGTGCTGTCTTAACATTCTCAGGTTGCTAGAACTGAATGTTCAATTCAAGTTTTAAGCAAGCTAGAAACTTTCACAAACCATACCCAGGAGCTTTGAGAGCAGGTTGAGCAGCCTATGAACGCATATTTATTTTTCCTTCTTACTGACTGGATTTCTTTACTGATGTCTGCAGAATGTTCATTGCTCTCAGTAAATCCACTGTGTTGACTCTAGCAAGTATTGATTGGCAATGCACTCATCAGCTTTGTGACACCTTCTACAAATGTTGATTTTTCTTTTCTTTGGTTCAGCTTCTTTGCTCTTTAGACGGTTCTGCATTTTAATGGTAGCAATATGATCTGCAGTGCATGACTGTAAAACTCTTACTAGCATACCTGTATTTAAAAACAAAAGACTTCAGATGGAGTTATCAGAGTAGAAAGAAGTCAAAAAAGTTACACTAACTTCAGCATTTTAAAGCATGATTTTCATCATGGAGGAGTTTGCTCTTGTGCTAAATGAATGAGTCCCAAACAGAACTCCAATTAAAGTGTACAATTTATTAGAATCATAGAATCATAGAATCATAGAATGGTTAGGGCTGGAAGGGACCTTCAAAGGTCATCTAGTCCAACCCCCCTGCAAGGAACAGGGATATCTCCAACTAGATCAGGTTGCTCAGGGCCTCGTCCAACCTGGCCTTGAACGTCTCCAGGGATGGAGCATCCACCACCTCTCTGGGCAACCTGTTCCAGTGTTCTACAACTCTCATGGTAAAAAATTTTTTCCTAATATCCAATCTGAATCTACCTCCCTCTATTTTAAAACCATTACCCCTTGTCCTATCACAACTGGCCCTCCTGAATAGCCTCTCCCCATCTTTCCTGTAGGCCCCCTTGAGGTACTGGAAGACCACTATAAGGTCACCCCGGAGCCTCCTCTTCTCCAGGCTGAACAGCCCCAACTCTTTCAGCCTGTCCTCATAGGAAAGGTGCTCCAGCCCTCAAAAATTGTTTTTTTCACCCATGTTGGTGATTCAAAGTTGAATGCATTCTTCTTCTAGAGCAAGCAAATAAAAATAGAGCCATATACGTTATCGATACATGTATTAGGCGAATAAAAGCAAGCAAACAGCGCTGGGTGCGCCGGGAGTCTCCGCTCCACCAAGACGCACACCATATAGTTCTTATTTCTGTTTTATATTCCTTTTACTAATACATATTCTTAATTATTTCTGAGAAAAGGTGATCTTATTACAATGAGCTCAGAGAAGTCATCTCCATAGTCTCCACCCCTAACCCCCCCCCAGTTGCGCGTGCGCAGTGTCTCCTGGTGGTCGTGAGTAGGGGTCTCAGGGATGAAGGCTGTATGTCTTCCTCGTGATGACTTTTTCACCTCCCCAGAAAACTAGTGAAGTCATCATGACTCTGCTCTGCGAAGTCATCAGGACCGTCCTTGTTCTCCATCTTGGCTCCTGCTTATCTTACACAAGGGTTATGCAACTTGCAGATACATGACTTAAGTAAGCTAACTTAAAAGTGGTTAAGCGAGATTAGAGATTAAGCGCATACAGGCCCCTAGGCCCCTCTTGTCTAACACCTTGCAACTGGCAGTAAAGCAAAAGAAGAAGAGGAAAAAAAAAAACCCAAAACGTTAGGTGGCTTTTGCAAGAAGCGAGAACTATATACATACCATTCTGCTTTCTCTAGGACTATGGTTATGCAAGAACAAACAGAATGGTTAAAGGTTATATATACAGAGAAGGTCATATTTCACAATTGGGGCTCCTGGTTAGCAGCATCATGAGGCAATTCGCAGGTTTACGTTTTTGCATTTCACAGAGATCTTAAACTAAGACAATCACTTATCTTGAATAAGCACACCCTACTCCTCACCACTTATTTGCACATCCATCCATTGTCCCATATTGACACGAATCAAATGAACATATTTCACACTCTCTTAAAGATATACTTGTAAAATTGTGTATAAAAGAAGCAACTAAATTTCAGCCAGAAAAACATAAAGTAATTGCTTGACAATTTATCTTTTTTGCCAATATACTGAAGTTCAGAAAGGCACTGCAGTGTTTACAGATCCACATAACATACCAGAACACAAGTTGAAATTCTTTGTGGTTATAGGTAAAATGTGTGTGATTGTGTTGGCAGAGCTAGTCAAGTCTGACAGGCAACACTTTGCATATATTTGCTACCAAGAGAGTTGCAACATAGCTTCTTTGAATTCAGAACAGATGTGGATTAAAATATTTTTTAATTGATAGATCATTACACTTTCAAGCTCTGAAATTCTTACCTAGCTTTTAATCCATATGAGTTTAGAATCATAGAATCATAGAATGGTTAGGGTTGGAAGGGACCTCAAAGATCATCTAGTTCCAACCACCCTGCCATGGGCAGGGAAACCCTCCACTACACCAGGTTGCCCAAAGCCTCGTCCAACCTGGCCTTGAACACTGCCAGGAATGGGGCATCCACAGCTTCTCTGGGCAACCTGTTCCAGTACCTCACCACCCTCAATGTAAAGAATTTCTTTCTTATATCTAACCTAAATCTCCCCTCTTTCAGTTTAAATCCATTGCCCCATGTCCTATCACTACACACCCTTGTAAAAAGTCCCTCTCCAGCTTTCCTGTAGGCCCCCTTTAAGTACTGGAAAGCTGCTATAAGATCACCCCGGAGCCTTCTCTTCTCCAGGCTGAACAGCCCCAACTCTCTCAGCCTGTCTTCATAGGAGAGGTGCTCCAGCCCTCGGATCATCTTCGTGGCCCTCCTCAGGACTCGTTCCAGTAGCTCCATGTCCTTCTTGTGTTGGGGACTCCAGAGCTGAACACAGTATTCCAGGTGGGGTCTCACGAGAGCAGAGTAGAGGGGCAGAATCACTTCCCTCGACCTGCTGGCCACGCTCCTTTTGATACAGCCCAGGATACGGTTGGCTTTCTGGGCTGCCAGTGCACATTGCCGGCTCATGTTGAGCTTCTCATCCACCAGCACTCCCAAGTCCTTTTCCTCAGGACTGCTCTCTCTTATTTACCTGAATAAGGCCTGAGTAAACACAGTTACCCTCTTTGACTGCTGTTTCATAGCCAATTAGTGGTATACAAACTGCATGTTCTTCATTATTAAACATCCATAGTTGCCCCAGATGTTCCATAAAATGAAGTAGTTGTAGGCAGTTGACATCTAAAAGATAAAATAAACTGGATGAAATTATAATCTCAGAAAATAAAGTGACTGATAACTCCCTCCACTTTCCCACACAAAGTAAATGTTGAAATGTATCTTCCAGACAGACTTGAAACAGCAAGGTTGAATAGGGAATTGAAATAACAAAGCAGTCCTTGTAAATAGGATGAATGTTGATGGATTTATAAAAGAGATTCTGATCTTTCTGATGCCTCAGAAAATCTAGTGAAATTCTGCTGGAACAACAACAAAAAAAAAAAGAGTAATTTGTTTTTTGAAGCTTTTCAGAATTTCCCAGTGCATTCTTCAGCATCATGAAACACTTAAGTGTTGTCGTGGGTTAGGCCGATCCGGCAACTAAACCCCACGCAGCTCTCCCACTCCAGTAAAATGGAGAGGAGAAAAATATAATAAAGAGCTGAGGGTCGAGACAGGAACAGAGGAGCACCCACCAACCACGGTCCCAGGCAAAAGAGGCTGTTTTCTTAAAGCAAAACTATTTATTAACAGCTACCTACAAAGAAAAAAACAAACAAAAATGGTTACTTGAGAGGATAACAAGAAAACAAGGCCAGATATTAAAAACAACACCACTCCCCCCCTTTGCCTTTTCTTCCCGGCTCTACCTCCTCCCCCCGGCAGCGCAGGGGGCAGGGAATGGAGGAGTGCAGGTCAGTTCATTCCAAGTTGTTACTGCCGCTTCTCTTAAAGGAGAAGGAGTCCTTACACCATTGTCCCTTGCTCCAGTGGATCCCCTACTCACGGGGAAAGCATGAGTGTAATAAGTGATATATTAGAATTTGCCAATCAAATAGAAACCACCATCGTCTCAGGAACTAGCTAAGCAAGTTATAAGCTAAGCATAGAAACCCACAATATTTTTGAAGGGTAAACGAGCTTGCTAATGTGTTACCATATAAGGGACATACTGTTACTGAGCAAATGCTTTGTGCAAGGCTTGCTTAAATGCTACGGAAAAGGGGCAACAGCTATGGTCTAAACCTCTTGTTGCATAGTGTTAAGTGGGAGAAGCTTGCATACGACTAATCTTGTGTAACCACTTTTAAGTTAACTCAGCTCAAGTCCCTGCTGTAAAATACTAGCTGCCCAGGAGGAGGCTGGTGAGAAAAGATAAGACAGATAAGACAGACTCCGGCAAGGCTGTGACTCACGTCTCACACATCTGTAGGGAGGAAGGGATACACAAAAACTAGCCCATGTAGGAAAGATAAGGACTAATAAAAACTAACATTTGTCTTCAGATAGTGACAGGTAAGGCGATCAGATGTCCACTCAAGGACAGACCAGGCTGGAACCAGTTTGGCTCTGCAAGCTCAGTAAAATCAGGAATTTTAGGGAAAAGGTGAAAAGTGCACAGTGAGGAAGACCTTCGGCCTTCATCCTGAAGACCCCTGCCCACGACCACCAGAAGGCGTGTCGAGGAGCCTGAGGCAGATCCTGAGGCGAGGACTATGGAAATGATTTACTGGGAGAGACTGATCTTTTGGGGGGGGGTGGTTATGAGTGTGTTTGTATAAATACAAGAAAAACTGCCACGGCGGGTGTGCGTCTTGGTGGAGTGGAGACTCCTGGCGCACTCAGCGCTGTTTTGCTTGCTTACCCTAAATAAATTTTAACTATTGATTCTACAGTTATTGGCTGTTGAGAATCATTTTCTCGCCAAACTATTGAAATCAACCTATAACATGAGGTTCTACCCACTGGGAGGCAAATCCTTACCCCATCGGATTGCCCCAAGTGCAGGCTTTACCAGTCCTGGACTTTTAAGGAGTTGTTGCCACTCGCTCTGTCGTGGGTCATCATACAGACTTTAAATGCGCTCTGGCATTGGATCGTCATATCGACCTTAAATGCGTCTCCATACAGACTTAGATGCGTAAATGCATAAATGCGCCTCGACCTGTGCCCATGATTCACAGCAGTCTCAGGCTCAGGCATCTCCTTTAACGAAACACCTCCCCATCGACAGGGGTCATCCCATGGACTCTAGATGCGTACCATACTCTGGCTCTGGCATCTCTTCTCGACGTGGATCCTCCACGGGCTGTGAGTGGGTCTCTGCTTGCTCCACCGAGGACTGGTTGCAAAGGGGCCGCTCGCAAGGGGGACTCAGCCGCGGCACACATTCTTCCATTCCATCTTCACTGACCTCTTATCTGTGTGGCCGTTTCTCTTAGATCCCAATCTTTTCTGGGTGAACTCGGCCCAGTGGGCACCCCGGGAGCGGGGCTCTCCCCAAGTTCCCCAAGCGGCTCCGTCGGGGCCATCCTCAACGGGGCAGGCGCCGGCCCAGCCGGGAGCGGGGGCCGTGGCCCCCTCTATGGCATCAGATCATTATTAGCCAGCTGAACTGAGTTGAATATAATGAACTAATGAACTAATCAACTCAAGGTACCGATCCTGCCTACAAGAGGCAGGCCATTTCCTCCTGGCTGCGGAAGATGCAACAGCGTCCTTGGTGCAGCAGCCCAGGCTGGTGAGCAACACCCCTCCCTTCTCCTTGCTCCTGGGCAAAGGGGCACACCTTTCCGGTTCCTTTGTCCCGACGTAAATAGGGCAATTCGCAAAGGCGTCGATTGGCTCAAGCCCCGAGGGGGATGGGAGTCCGGTCTGATGGGCAGCTTCTGCCACCCGGACCTCCCCCCTCACTTCAAACCATGACAAGTGTTTTTGCAGTTTAGCTTCTGTAAGATTAGAAGACAAGTCTGCTGCATATAATTGTTTACATCAGCCACTGAAGTTATAGTAAAGATAGTGAAATTCACTATCTATCTAGGCAGTTACCAAGTATCAAAGAATGTGAGATGAGAGCTTACTTTCTCTCACGAGTATCAATAACAGAGACCACTGACAAGTAAATGCAAATATTTGATTGTTTGTGGAAGAGGGGCACCTAGAGAAAAGTCTGACAAACGTTTCATTCTTGAAAAATATATTTTTTGCTAAATTCCTTTGCAAAAAAAAAAAAGTCAACTTTATCAGTTCTGACAGTTGCTATCAAAACTAGGAAATAAATTAATCCAGTCACTTTCTTACCTGGTAGGTTTGTTGTGATTTTAAATTATAGCACATTTACTTTTCATTGAAAAAAAAAAATATTTCGAACATACAGAACATACTTCTAAGCAAATTTTAGTTCTTCTGTACCCAGGAGTTAAAAAGTCTTGGTCTGGTTCTTTGGATATTTATGTAGAAAAGAAAAGGAAACAATTATCATAGAATCATAGAATCATAGAATCATAGAATGGTTAGGGCTGGAAGGGACCTTCAAAGGTCATCTAGTCCAACCCCCCTGCAAGGAACAGGGATATCTCCAACTAGATCAGGTTGCTCAGGGCCTTGTCCAACCTGGCCTTGAACGTCTCCAGGGATGGAGCATCCACCACCTCTCTGGGCAACTGTCATGGTTTGATGTGGAGGGGGGGTGGTTCTGGTGGCAGGAGAGGGATTTTGCTCCCTGCGACCTCCCCGGTTTTGGATCCGGGTTAGGCTTAGTTCTGGCCACCGGATCAGACTGCCATCCCCCTCGGGGTTGAGCCAATAGGGCGCCTCTGCGAATTGCCCTATTTAAGTCAGGACAAGGGAACCGGAAAAGGTGCTTCGCCCAGGATCGACCAGAGAAGGGAGGAGGGCACTGCCCCCACTCCCTGGCTCCCGGCCGGGCGGCTGCCTGCGTCGGGCCGGCGCCGCCCACGGAGAATGGCGGCGGCGGAGCCAGCTGGGGAACTCGGGGGCACCCCACTCCCAGGGTGCCCACTGGGCTGAGTTCACCTGGAGAGGACTGAGATCTGAGAGAAACAGCTGCATCGACAGCAGGTCAGTGAGGATGGAGCGGGAGGAGGTGTGCCGGAGCCGAGTTTCCCCTGCGGCTGATGGTGAGAGAGCAGGCTGCCCCCCTGCAACCAGGACGGCCTCGGTGGAGCAGCAACCCACTCGCAGCCCGTGGGGAGAAGATGCCTGAGCCCGAGGATGGTCGTGTTGGGGGCACGGCAAGGCAGAAAGGCATCTGGAGTCTTCGTGACGACCCACGCCGGAGCGAGTGGCTACAGCTCCCTAAGTACCCGAGACTGTGGTATAGCCCACACTGGAGCAATCTGTGGGGAAGGATTGTTTCCAGTGGGCTGGACTCACGTTGGAGAAATTTGTGGATTTTTCCTCGTGGGTAGGGGATCCATTGGAGCAGGGGAAAAGGGTGTAAGGACTCCTTCTCCTTTAAGAAAGAAGCAGCAGTAACAGCACGGAATGAACTGACCTGCACTCCCCCAGTCCCTGCCCCCTGTGCTGCTGGGGGGAGGAGGTAGAGCCGGGAGGAAAAGGAAGGTGGGGGGGGGGGAAGGTGTCGGTTTTAAGATCTGGTTTTGTTTCTTTCTGTCCTCTCAAGTAATCGGTTTTTGTTTCCCTTTGTCCTTCTAAGTAATCATTAATAAACTGTTTTGCTTTGAGAAAAGCGCTGCCTGTTTTGCCCAGGACCATGGTTGGTGGGTGCTCCCTCTGTTCTTGCCTCAACCCTCAGTCCTTTGTTTTTTTTTTCTTTCTCTCCTCTCTACTTTATTGGAGAAGGAGAGACTGTGTGAGTTTTAGTTGCTGGATCAGCCTAAAACCACGACAGCAACCTGTTCCAGTGTTCTACCACTCTCATAGTAAAAAATTTTTTCCTAATATCCAACCTGAACCTACCTCCCTCTATTTTAAAACCATTACCCCTTGTCCTATCATAACTGGCCCTCCTGAACAGCCTCTCCCCATCTTTCCTGTAGGCCCCCTTGAGGTACTGGAAGACCACTATAAGGTCACCCCGGAGCCTCCTCTTCTCCAGGCTGAACAGCCCCAACTCTTTCAGCCTGTCCTCATAGGAAAGGTGCTCCAGCCCTCTTATCATCTTCGTGGCCCTCCTCTGGACCCTCTCCAACTGGTCCATGTCCTTCTTATGTTGGGGACTCCAGAACTGGACGCAGTACTCCAAGTGAGGTCTCACGAGGGCAGAGTAGAGGGGGAGAATCACCTCCCTCGACCTGCTGGCCACGCTCCTCTTGATGCAGCCCAGGACGCGGTTGGCCTTCTGGGCCGCAAGAGCACATTGCCGGCTCATATTGAGCTTCTCGTCCACCAGTACTCCCAAGTCCTTCTCCTCAGGGCTGCTCTCGATCCAATCACCACCCAGTCTGTATTTATGCCTGGGATTGCCACGACCCAGATGTAGGACCTTGCATTTGGCCTGGTTAAACTTCATGAGGTTGGTACGGGCCCACCTCTCCAGCCTGTCGAGGTCCCTCTGGATGGCATCCCTCCCTTCCAGCGTGTCGACGGCACCACACAGCTTGGTGTCATCGGCGAACTTGCCGAGGGTGCACTCCATGCCACTGTCCACGTCACCGACAAAGATGTTGAAGAGGGCCGGGCCCAACACGGACCCCTGAGGGACGCCACTCGTGACCGGTCTCCACTTGGACATTGAGCCGTTGACCACTACTCTCTGAGTGCGGCCATTGAGCCAATTCCTTATCCACCGAGTGGTCCATCCATCAAACCCATGCCTCTCTAATTTAGAGAGAAGAATGTCGTGCGGGACAGTGTCAAAAACTTTGCACAAGTCCAGGTAGATGATATCTGTTGGTCGACCCTTGTCCACCGATGCTGTCACCCCATCGTAAAAGGCCACCAAGTTGGTCAGGCACGATCTGCCTTTGGTGAAGCCATGTTGGCTGTCACCCACCACCTCCTTGCTCTCCATGTGCCTTAGCATGGTTCCCAGGAGAATCTGCTCCATGACCTTGCCAGGCACAGAGGTGAGGCTGACCGGTCTGTAGTTGCCCGGGTCCTCCTTGTTCCCCTTTTTAAAAATGGGGGTTATGTTCCCTCTCTTCCAGTCATCGGGGACCTCGCCAGACCGCCACGACTTCTCGAATACAATAGCCAGTGGCTTGGCAACTTTATCCGCCAGTTCCTTCAGGACCCGCGGATGGATCTCATCAGGTCCCATGGACTTGTGCACCTTCAAGTTCCTCAGATGTTCTCGAACCTGGTCTTCAAGTACAGTGGGCGGTGGTTCATCCTCACAGTCCCTGCTAGTTCTTTCCTCAGCTTGGGTGGTAAGACAAGAGGCTTTACCATTGAAGACTGAGGCAAAAAATTAATTGAGTACCTCAGCCTTCTCTATGTCCCGGGTAACCAGAGCACCAATCAGATCTACCAAATTAGGTAGATTCCAATGAATTTTCCCTTCAGTAGTTCCTTGAATTTCTGCCTTCTGGTCTGTGATGCTGCAACATTACCTATATTTCCTCCTGCTCCAAGCACAGTTGGCAAAATATGAATCATATACTGTTAAATTGCTGTTGGATGTTAACCCCGGTAGGCAGCTAACCACTATGCAGCTTCTTGCTCACTCTTCCCACAGTGGGATGTGGAAGAGAATCAGAAGGGTACAAGTGCAAAAATTTGAGAGTTGAGATAAAGACAGTTTAATAGGTAAAACAAAAGCTGCATGTCTAAGAAAAGCAAAACAAGGAATTCATTCACTACTTCCCATCCACAGGCAGATGTTTAGCCATCTCCAGGAAAGCAGGACCTCAGCATGCAGAACAGTTACTTGGGAAGACAAATGCCATAACTCCAAACACCATCCCTTCCTCCTTTCCCACGGCTTTTATTGCTGAGCACAATGTCATATGGTATGGAATATACCTTTTGTCAGTTGGGGTCAATTGTCCTGGCTGTGTCCTCTCCCAATTTCTTGTGTACCTCCAGCCTACTTCACTGTGGAGGTAGTGTGAGAAACAGAGAAGGCCTTGATGCCATGTAAGCACTATACAAGTTTAAATTGGGAGAAAAGTGGCAGCAGGCTCAATGGGAGCCAGCAGTGTGCCCTGGCAGACAAGAGGGCAAACAGCGTCCTGGGACGCATCAAACACAGTATAACCAGCTGGTCAAAAGAGGTGATTATCCCTCTGTATTTAGTGGTGGTGCAGCCTCACCTTGAGTACTGTGTGCAGTTCTGCGCCCCACAAGGTACTTGAATACCTCTGGAGGAGGGCAACAAGGCTGGTGAAAGGGCTGGAAGGCATGTCCTATGAGGAACAGCTAAGGACTTTGGGTTTTTCTAGTTTGGAGAAAAGGAGGCTGAGGGATGATCTCATTGCTCTCTACAGCTTCCTGAGGATGGGGAAGTAGAGAGGGAGGTGCTGATCTCTTCTCCCTGGTATCCAGTGAGAGGACACATGGGAATGGTTCAAAGCTGCATCAGAGGAGGTTCAGACTTGACATTAGGAAGCATTTCTTTACTGAGAGGGTGGACAGACATTGGAACAGGCTTCCTAGAGAGGTGATCAATGCCCCATGCCTGTCAGTGTTTAAGAAGCATTTGGACAATGCCCTTAATAATATGCTTTTAATTTTTGGTCAGCCCTGAATTGGTCAGGCAGTTGGACTAGATGATTGTTGCAGGTCCCGTCCAACTGAAATAGTGTATTCTGTTCTATTCACTGCTCAGCAATAACTAAAACATAAGTGTGTTATCAACATTGTTTTCATCACAAATCCAAAACATAGCACCATAGAAGCTGCTATGAAGATTAACTCTATCCCATCCAAAACCAGTACAATTGCCTAACAGTCTTATCTTGGCCCTAATGGCTTGTGCAACAGTAGTCTTTAAAATCAATATTTCAAGGTTTTTTTGTCTATGTATCTTTTCAGGAAATGAGCAAGACAATAAGAATTTGGAGTTGTGGTACCAGCATTTCCAGATGCATTTCTTTATTGGAATAAATATTGAGAAATTGACATTGTCTACCTGGACTTATCCAAAGCATTTGATACTGTCCCACACAACATCCTTATCTCTAAACTGGAAAGATGTGGTTTTGATGGATGGACCACTCGGTGGATAAGGAATTGGCTGGATGGTCGCTCTCAAAGAGTTGTGGTCAACGGTACAATGTCCACATGGAG
The DNA here is from genome assembly GCF_009769465.1 of Tauraco erythrolophus. Taxonomy (NCBI): domain Eukaryota; kingdom Metazoa; phylum Chordata; class Aves; order Musophagiformes; family Musophagidae; genus Tauraco; species Tauraco erythrolophus. The sequence continues at coordinate 24,746,362 of NC_141497.1, read as the reverse complement.
GCCAGTGACGAGTGGTGTTCCTCAGGGGTCGGTACTGGGACCAGTGCTATTTAACATCTTTGTTGGAGACATGGACAGTGGGATCGAGTGCACCCTCAGCAAGTTTGCAGATGACACCAAGTTGTGTGGTGTTGTGGTCACGCTGGAGGGAAGGGATGCCATCCAGAGGGACCTTGACAGGCTGGAGAGATGGGCCTGTGAGAACCTCATGAAGTTCAACAAGGCCAAGTGCAAGGTCCTGCACGTGGGTTGGGGCAATCCCATGCACAAGTACAGGCTGGGCGGAGAATGGATTGAGAGCAGCCCTGAGGAAAAGGACTTGGGAGTACTGGTGGATGAGAAGCTCAACATGAGCAATGTGCGCTGGCAGCCCAGAAAGCCAACCATATCCTGGGCTGTATCAAAAGGAGCGTGGCCAGCAGGTCGAGGGAGGTGATTCTGCCCCTCTACTCAGCTCTCGTGAGACCCCACCTGGAATACTGTGTTCAGCTCTGGAGTCCCCAACACAAGAAGGACATGGAGCTGCTGGAGCAGGTCCAGAGGAGGGCCACGAAGATGATCCGAGGGCTGGAGCACCTCTGCTATGAAGACAGGCTGAGAGAGTTGGGGCTGTTCAGCCTGGAGAAGAGAAGGCTCCGGGGAGATCTTATAGCAGCTTTCCAGTACTTAAAGGGGGCCTACAGGAAAGCTGGAGAGGGACTTTTTACAAGGGTGTGTAGTGATAGGACAAGGGGCAATGGATTTAAACTGAAAGAGGGCAGATTTAGGTTAGATATAAGAAAGAAATTTTTTACATTGAGGGTGGTGAGGCACTGGAACAGGTTGCTCAGAGAAGCTGTGGATGCCTCATCCCTGGAAGTGTTCAAGGCCAGGTTGGATGAGGCTTTGAGCAACCTGGTGTAGTGGAAGGTGTCCCTGCCCATGGCAGGGTGGTTGGAACTAGATGATCTTTGAGGTCCCTTCCAACCCTAACCATTCTATGATTCTGTGATTCTAAACAAATGTGTAAAAATCATTTGCAAAATTATAATACATTTTCCAAGTGGCTAGTATGGAGTTAATTTTCCTCATAACAGCCTATATGGTGCTGCGTTTTGAAGAGAGGTTGTAGAGTCTCCTTCCTTGGAGATATTAAAAAACCATCTAGATATGGTCCTAGGCAACTGGGTCTAGGTGGCACTGCTTGAGCAGGGGGGAGTTGGACTAGATGATTTCCAGAGGTCCCTTCCAACCTCAACCAATCTATCATTCTGTAATCTTATGTCCCTTTTGATGGAGAGAACCCCAAGTTAGACCACTTGGGTGGTGGTCATTGGGTGGGCCTCCAATTTATGTGCAACATGCTGGGCAGACACCATCCATAGAAGAGATTCTCTGGCCTCAGTCATTTGAGCCATCACAAGATCCTCCCGCAAGAAAAGAACTTCACTTATCACTTCCACTGCCAAACAGAAAAGATACACTCTTCGAGTACAGTTTCTTCTGCAAGGCTCCCAATGTGAGTGGGAAGTGAGTGACTGTTTGGTGCTTAGCTGCTGGCTGGAGTCAACTTACTGCAATATTTTAACCAAAATTGGGCATGTGTGGCTAGCTTCCAAAATAAGGCCTTTTTTCCCCTTAACCATGCTTATGCTCCATTTCAGAGGAACTTGTGCTAAATTTCTGCACTAGATTGTTATTCCCAAGAATCATAGAATCGTCTGGTTGGAAGAGACCTTTAAGATCATCGAGTCCAACCATTCGCCCTGCACTGTCAGGGTCCCTAAACCATGTTGCTCAACACCAAATCCACACGGTTTTTAAACACCTCCAGGGATGGGGACTCCACCACCTCCCTGGGCAGCCTGTTCCAGTACTTCACAACCCTCTCTGTAAAGAAATTTTTCCTGATATCTAACCTAAATTTCCCCTGGTGTAACTTGAGACCATTCCCTCTCATCCTGTCATTCATAACATGGGAGAAGAGACCGACCCCCATCTCCCTACAACTTCCTTTCAGGTAATTGTAGAGAGCGATAAGGTCCCCCCTGAGCCTCCTCTTCTCCAGACTAAACAGTCCCAGCTCCCTCAGCTGCTCCTCATAGGACAAGTTCTCTAAACCCTTCACTAGTTTCGTTGCTCTTCTCTGAACCCGCTCCAGCACCTCAACGTCCTTCTTGAAGTGAGGGGCCCAAAACTGGACACAGTACTCCAGGTGTGGCCTCACCAGTGCTGAGTATAGGGGTCACTTCCCTGCTCCTGCTGGCCACACTGTTTCTGATACATGCCAGGATACCGTTGGCTTTCTTGGCTGCTTGGGCACACTGCTGGCTCATGTTCAATCGGCTGTCGACAAGCACCCCCAGGTCCTTCTCTGCTGTGCAGCTTTCCAGCCACACTTCCCCAAGCCTGTAACACTGCAGGGGGTTGTTGTGGCCCAAGTGCAGGACCCGGCACTTGGTCTTGTTGAATTTCATAGATTTCATAGATTTCTAGGTTGGAAAAGACCTTAGAGATCATCCAGTCCAATCGTCCCTAATCTCCCATTAAACCATATCCTTAAGTAGTTCATCCACCCTATTCTTAAACATATCCAGGGATGGGGACTCAACCACCTCCCTGGGCAGCCTATTCCAGTGGCTGACAACCCTTTCAGAAAAGAAATACTTCCTAACATCCAACCTGAATCTCCCCTGACTAAGCTTATATCCATTTCCTCTTGTTCTATCACCCATCACTAATGTAAAGAGCCCTTCCCCCACCTCCCCACCATCCCTTCTCAAGTATTTGTAGGCTGTAATCAGGTCTCCCCTCAGCCTCCTCTTCTCCAGGCTAAACAGCCCCAACTCCCTCAGCCGCTCCCCATAAGTTTTATTTTCCAGCCCCTTGACCAGTTTAGTCGCCCTTCTCTGCACCCGCTCCAGGAGCTCAATATCTCTCTTAAAGCGAGGGGCCCAAAACTGGACACAATATTCCAGGTGCGGCCTCACCAGTGCCGAGTACAGGGGCAGGATCACTTCCCTATTCCTGCTGGTCACACTGTTCTTGATACACGCCAGTATCCCATTGGCCTTTTTGGCCACCTGGGCACACTGCTGGCTCATATCAAGCCGGTAGTCAACCAACACCCCCAGGTCCTTCTCCGCCAGGCAGCTCTCCAGCCACTCTTCCCCGAGCCTATAGTGATGCTTGGGGTTTTTATACCCCAAGTGAAGGACTCTGCACTTGGCCTTATTAAAGCTCATGCCATTGGCCTCAGCCCAACTATCCAGTCTGTTCAAATCCCTCTGAAGGGCCTCCCTACCCTCAAGCAGGTCGACACAGCCTCCCAGCTTGGTGTCGTCCGCAAACTTACTGAGGGTACATTCAATCCCCTCATCCAGGTCATTGATAAAGATGTTAAACAGAACCAGACCTAGCACTGAGCCCTGGGGAACCCCACTGGTGACCGGCCTCCAGCCGGATTTAGCCCCATTTACCACCACTCTTTGGGCCCGGCCATCCAGCCAGTTTTTAACCCAAAGGAGGATGTGCCTATCCAGGCCAGCAGTTATCAGTTTCTCAACCAGAACACTATGAGAAACATAGTGTTCATACAGTTAGCCTCAGCCCATCAATCCAGTCTGTCCAGGTCCCTCTGTAGAGCCTCCCGACCCTCAGGCAGATCAACACTACCTCCCAATTTAGTTTCATCTGCAAACTTGCTGAGGGTGCACTCAATCCCCTCATCCAGATCATTGATAAAGATGTTAAAGAAAACAGGCCCCAACACTGAGCCCTGCGGAACACCACTGATGACCGGCCGCCAGCTAGATTTAACTCCATTCACCACCACTCTCTAAGCCCGGCCATCCAGACAGTTTTTGATCCAGCGAAGCGTACACCCGTCCAAGCCATAGGCAGCCAGCTTCTGCAGAAGAATGTTATGGGAAACAGTGTCAAAGGCTTTGCTAAAATCGAGGTAAACAACATCCACAGTTCGTCCCTCATCCACTGAACGGGTCATTTTATCATAGAAGGAGATCAGGTTGGTCAAACAAGACCTGCCCTTCATAAATCCATGTTGACTGGGCCTCATCATCTGACTGTCCTGTACATGCCGCATGATAACACTAAGGATGATCTGCTCCATGAGTTTACCTGGCACTGAGGTCAGACTGACAGGCCTGTAGTTCCCTGGGTCTTCCCTCTTACCTTTCTTGTAGATCGGTGTCATGTTTGCCAACCTCCAGTCAGCTGGTACCTCCCCTGTTAGCCAGGATTGTTGGTAAATGATGGAAAGTGGCTTGGTGAGCACTTCCGCCAGCTCCCTCAGCACTCTTGGGTGGATCTCCTCCGGCCCCATAGACTTCTGCGCATTTAAACTGTGCAAAAGTAAATTGCAGGGTTTGTAAGAACATAATTATTGGCTGGATCCGCTGCATTTCTTGGTAAGTGGTATAAATTTTTTGTAAGTCCACCAAAGCAGCTCTGACAGCTAACAGTGGCAATCTCCTCTAACCAACTTAAGAGGATGGGGACAGAAATTTCACAGTGGGCAGTGGTTGTGTGTGTGGCTGTGGCAGTATGTGTGGGATGCAGGCTGTGGCAGGGTGTGTGTGCATGATGTCACTGTTTGTGGGTGTGTGGGTGCTGCCATGAGCTTGTGGCTGGCTGTGGGTACTCACTCTGTCACCAGCTTTGGCAGCAGCTGGCTGTGGGTGCGGGGCTGTTGCCTGGCCTGTCGCTTGGCTCTGGCAGTGGCCAGATGCAGGCACGGGGCTACCATCTGCTCTGTTGCTTGGCTTTGACAGTGACTGGCTGTGGGCAGTCGTTTCACAGGCTTTGGCAACTGTGTCGCTGGTGCAGGTGGCTGTGTGCATGCAGGTGGCTGTGTCACTGGCTTTGGCACTGTCTGTTTGCGTAGGTGGCTGCTTACATGGTTTACTGAGTCATTGGTTTTAGCGCTGACAGTGTGTGACGCTGGCTATGTGTGCAGATGGCTGTGTCACTGGCTTTGATGATGGCTGTTTGTGCAGGTGGCTGTTTGCCTGGGTGGCTGTAGTGCTGGCTATGAGTGGTACTGGCAGTGTGTCTGGCTGGCTATGTCGCTGTCTTTGGTGGTGACTATGTGCGTAGGAGGCTGTGTCACTGCCTATGCGAGTGTCTGTGTTAGTGGATGACTCTATCACTGGCTTTGGAGGTGGCCGTGTGTTGCTAGCTTTGGCGGTGCCTATGTGAGCTGATACCTGTGCGTGCAGGGGGCTGTGTCACTGTCTTTGTGCGTGGGTGGTTGTGTTGTAGACTTTGGTGGTACCTGTGTGCACAGGTGGCTGTGTTGCTTGCTTTAGTGGTGGCTGTGTGTATGGGTAGTTGTGTTGCTGGATTTGGCAGTGGCTGTATGCGTGGATGATTTTGTCACTGTTTTTTGCAGCGGCTGTGTGTACAGATAGCTTTGTGCACGGATGACTCTGTTGCTGTGTTTGGCCATGGCTGTGTGTGCAAGTGGCTGTGTCATTGGCAGTGGCTGTGTGTATGGGTGGTTGTGTTTGTTGTTTTGGTGGTGGCTGTGTGTGCAAGTGACTGCGTTGCTGGTTTTGGCAGTAGCTGTGAGTGCCTGTGGCTGGCTTTGGCGGCAGCTGTGCGTGGGTGACCGTTGATGGCTTTGACAGTGGATATGCGTGCAGGTGGCTCTGTGTGCATGTGGTTGTGTCGCTGGCTTTGGTGGTGGCTGTGTGTGTGCGGGTGGCTATGTCGCTGGCTTTGTGTGGGTGCCTGTGTTTGTGGGTAGCTGTGTATGGATGACTGCAGTGCTGGCTGTGTGGGCGGGTGGGTGTGTTGTTGGCTTTGGCAGTGTCTGTGTGTGTCTGCATCCGTGTGTGACTGTGGCTGTGTGTGCCCTTGACTGTCTCTAGCTTTTGTGTTAGCTGTGTGTGCATGAGGATGAGGTGCTGGCTGTGTGTGCAGGTGGCTGTGTTTGTGTGTGGCTCTGTGTGCAAGCGGCTGTGTCACTGGCTTTGATGGTGTCTGTGTGCCCAGGTGGCTGTGTGTGTGGTTTATTGTGTTGCTATATTTGACAGTGATTATGTGTTTGTGTGGCTTTGTGTGCAGGGTGCTGTTTTTGCAGGTGACTGCGTGTGAGTGGCTGTGCATGCCAGTGGCTGTGTGTCTGGCTTTGGTGGTGGCTGTGTGCACAGTTGCCTGTGTGTGCAAGTGGTTGTGTTGCTGGCTTTGTGTGGGTGCCTGTGTTTCTGGATGGCTCTCTGTGGGTGGCTGCAGTGCTGGCTGGCTGGGTGGGTAGGTGTGTCGCTGTCTTTGGCTGTGGCTGTGTGTGCATCTGTGTCTCTGTGTGACTGTAGCTATGTGTGCCCTTGGCTGCATCTCTGACTTTGCCTGTGGCTATGTATGCGGGTGTTGGGGTGTGGATTTTTGAAGAGACTGCACGAAGAAAACCCTGTGTGAATAAAGACGGGAGCTGGGAAGTTAGGCCTCAGGGGCGGAATGCCCTTGAAGTAGAGGATAAGAAAACTATGCAGTATGATAAGGGAGTAGTGTTTGCTTAGAGCAGAGCTTCGCTAGGCGGGTGTTTTTTGAAATAGCCTGTTAAACACGACAAGCATATGTATCATCCAATAATGCTGTAGAAAAGGTGTGGTCTCAAGATGACTGACAAAAGTTGTCTATATAAGCAATAAGAACTGCGCAATAAAGGAGATTCCTGCAGCTAACTCATATTGAGTCGTCTCTGGGGTCTCCAAATCCCGCTTCCGCAGTGGCGCCCAACGTGGGGCAAGCCACGGCCCCGGAGAATGAGCTGGACTCACGTTCGGGGTATACCCGGATAATGAGCTGGACTCACGTTCGGGAGATTCCGGAGAATGAGCTAAACTCACGTTCGGGAGATTCCTGAAGAATGAGCTAAACTCACGTTCGGAATATTTATTACTTGTTTTGAACGAGTGTCCCGCGGAAGGAAGGACGAGCGACTACAGGCGGCCTATAGAGGAAAGCCGGAGTGGATCCACTGTTGCGCCGGAGAATGAGCCAAGCTCACGTTCGGCACATTCCCGAAGAATGAGCTAACCTCACGTTCGGGATATTCTCGGAGAATGAGCTAACCTCACGTTCGGGACCCTATACTTGTTTTGAACGAGTGTGCTAATTTCGCAGAAGGAAGGACGAGTGACTACAGGCGGCCTATAGAGGAAAGCCGGAGCAGATCTACTGTCACAAATTAGGAACCAAAAGAAAGAAGAAGTAAGCGACTGAAGAAAAAAATAAGCGACACCTGCCTCAACAGGAGGAGGTAAGAGACTGGGAACAATGGGAAGCACGGCTTTAACAGAACATAAGTCTGTAGTTAAAGTGTTGACAAAAGTGCTAGAGAAACAGAACAGCACCATTAACAGTTCTGACTTGATAAAACTCCTGGTACTCCTGGTTTGGGTATCAGCTCACATACCAGAGGCAAACTCTTCAAATATATACATGACAAGGACTTGGGACACTATAGACGTTAAACTTTGGGACGCAGCCACCCGTGGGGATGCTGCCCTGCAGCAACAGCTGACAGCCTGGTGTGCTGTGTTCGAGGCCTTGAAGGGCACGGCGGCGGGAGAGAGCGAGGCCGAGGGAACATCAGCGTCCGCCTCCCCCGGTAGCCCCGGCAGCCCCGCTGGTACCGGCAGAGCCAGCAGCCCCATCCCTGCCTCCCCCGCGGCCCCACCGGTAGAGGAGCTGTGCGGAGCTGCCGGCCTGGAAAAGTCATCATCGAATCCTTTTGATCCAGGGCCCCGAACGAAAGACAGACTTATTGCTTTCCCCCTCTTCCAACGAAGTCGGTACAGCGGACCCCCGCGCCGCGCCGCCCACCGCGCTCCGGGAACGCCGCTGCTACTGCTGCTCGTGCACGGAGCGAACCGCGGCTGGAGGGACGGAGACGCGGCAACAACAACAGCAACAACAACAACAAGGAGGGGCGGCCGGCACAGGGCTGCTGAGTCGTCGTCCCCGTTCGTCCCCCCCTCTCCCCCCCCCCCAGTCCGGCGGAGGTGAGGGAGGGCTGACCCTCCGCCGCTGCCCCCCCCCCCCCCCCCCCCGCCGCTGCCCCCCCACCCGTCGGCCGCACCTGGAGAGCGGCCGCTTGGCCCCGCCCCCCCGCCCGGCCGCTGCCCGTGGCCCAGGTTGTACCAAGAGAGACAGCACATCGTAACTTGGATCATCTCGATCGGCATCGCGGGAAATAACTAATCCTCTTCTGTTCCAGCAATTTCAGCAGTTAATATCAGTGTTGCAAAACCGTAAACATGCGTATTCCATTGTACATCTGCGAGCGCACACCGCGCTTCCAGGGCCTATAGCAGAAGGGAGCAGGCGAGCTGAGCCTCTCACGAGTGCAGCTCTGGTACCAAACTCGCTCATGCAGGTAACATCTTGCATGACTTCTACCATCAGAATGCTGATGCTATTAGGTGACAATTTGGTATAACAAGAGAGCAAGCCCGCTCAATTGTACAATTGTGTACTAGCGGTTAAAACATGATCATGCCACCAATGAATGGTGTTAATCCTCGTGGTTTACGCTCGCAGGAACTTTGGCATACACCGCTTATCAAACATACGTATTTTTGTCATCATAAGGTATTGAGCATGCTACTGGTATTCCCTACAATCCTACTGGGCAACCGATCATAGAATACGCACATGGTACTTTGGAGAATATGCTTTGAAAACAAGAAGGGGGAATGATGGGGAAATCTCTCAATGAAACAATAGCTAAAGTGTTATAGGTGTTAAATTTCTTAAATCAAGAGCTAAATATTTTTGGGATGAGTAAAATGTCACACATGTCAAATCAGGCACAGGCAGGGTTACAGCAAGTGGCTTTCCAACAACTGACTGAATTGGCTATGAGAGCATTAAGACGTGTCCCTGATTTTTGGGACAGGGGAGGCTTCCTTTGCTTCCATTCGGCAGGGAGCACAGGAACCTTATGAGGGGCAATAATAGAGCTTAGCAGGGCATTCCTTCGCATATAAGGGGAGATCCATGTACTATAGGGACTTTAAGAATGTATCTGTCTAACACCACCATGAACCTAAGTCATAGACACACCCAGAATAGCTGCAGCACACATGCTTATGATAGCTAGTGCGATTCCAGAGCAGAATTTTGGCAACCAGCTAAAATCATTGCAGCTTCAATATTTGCACCAGGAGTTGGAGTGGCACAGGCGTTAACTACACTGAATAAGTTGGGTTGTTGGCTTGCAAAACAAACTAATGCTACAGCTTCTGCTTTATCAATGCTCTTAATTGACAGGATGGTTAAAATCTTTAGTAAAGCAGGCATTATATTGCTAGTAGTTCTTCTATGCATAGTAATGATCACCCCCTGCCTATTGTCATGCTCCCAGCGAACGGTACAGAGTACGGTTCATCAAGTAATGGTCACAGAAAAACAAAAAAGGGGAATTGTGGAATCATACACACAGTTACCGTTGAGGCCCGGCCTTGATGATTTAAGCCTGTGCTCTTTTCTGAAGTTGGGAAACACCAATAACGAGGATGAGAAAGAGAAGGGAGTGTGAACGGCTGGTGCAGGGAGTGTGAGAAGCTGACATGGGGAGTATGGGAAGATGATATAGAGTGTGTGAGAAAATGATGTTTAGTTTAGCAGGTGGAAAATAGCTCCTTTTTAGGCATAGCCAATAGTAAAGTTAAAATAGGTGTGTGCACTATTGTTTGTAACTAATCACAGCTGGGTGAGGGACGTGTGGACACATTGTGGCTAGAGTAATAATCTATAAAAGCTGCCTGTATAACAACAATAAAGGTCACTCTGCTATCACAAAGAATTTTGGACACAGACTGCCAACGAGCTCTTGATCTTATCAGAAATCGGGCAAAAACGATTGCAGATTTAGTAAAGGCGTGTCAAAATGTGGGCTGGGAACACTATAAAGCAGAGATATTGGCAGCTAAATGTTTTGGTCAACAGTAATCGCTGACACGTTGGTGCATTTAATTCCTATTAGTGTCTTTGGTCTATATCACGAGGATTATGTGCACTAGCTGGGACGATCATCCACCACAAAACCAAAAAGGGGGAGCCTTCCGTATATTTCCCCCCAAGAATCCTCAGACAAAGCTACATATGTTTTAAATTTTCTTAATTCGCCTGCTTCTAGGCAACATACTACGGCTGTGGATCATAATTTTAAACCCAGTGCCATTTTTGTACGAAAAAACAACAGTATATTATAAGAAACTGGGCTCAACTCATGGGAAGGCCCTGTGCCTCAGCTTACATGGGGAAAAGGGTATGCTTGTGTTCTCTTTCCCACAGGTCCATACTGGTTACCAGCAAGAAACATAAAGCAATGACAGAGACGCAGAATGAGGAAAATGGCTCAAAAGAATTGTAATAGAAGATTGCATGTTGATATGTAAACTGTTTTTATGTTGTCTTATTGTTTAGTATATTACGTGTGTGAAAGTTGCTTGTATATATGCTTTGTGTGTTTTCTCCGATCGGAAGGTGTATGGATTCCACCCGTAGCTACTGGAAGGAAAAGAATTGACTGGTACCAAATTAATGACAAAGAATTACTAACTGGACTTAGTTGTGAGTATGTAACTTCGAAAAGAGAAGCTAGGAGGATTGTTATTGAACAACATGTTGCGATTCGCAAAAGCCGCTGTTAGCCAGCAGAGCACATACTGGGCAGCCTTGTTGCACGCACTGGCCACGCGTGCAGCAACGCCGTGTCAGTGCCCTTGTCATAGACTCTGTTGAGGGTGTAAAAGGGATGGCTCAGAGCGGAGCTGAGGGAGGCTGCAGAGCACACTGTGTGGATAAACAGGGGACGCCCTGAAGGTGCTGTGCCTGCCTCCCTTCTCCACGACGACCCTGCCGATTGACACCCTCATTGATGACGTTGCATCATATGGAGTACTTCATTGGCCAGTTTGGCCCTCAATCTTAAGTCCAAGTACAAATCATAAGGGCAGTTGTGGACCCAGCTCCCCCCTATCCTATTGTGCTCCTGCACACTGGCAAGAACACGGCAAGCTGAAAAGTCTTTGAGGTCTCAGTGCCAACTATAAACATTATTGCCCTATCAACATTCTTCTCATAGCGAGTCCCAGACGAAAACCAAAACACAGAGCTCTTCTAGCTGCTAAAAAGAAGAACTAACTCCGTCCCAGCTGAAACCAGGACACCATATCACCTGCTTTGGCTGTGGGTGGCTCTTTGTATGGCTTTTTGCATCAATACCTTTGGCACTGGCTGTGTGTAGATGGCTGTTTTGCTGGTTGTGGATGTGTGTGGAGGTAGCTTTGTGTATAGGTGGCTGTGTTGGTCTCTCTTGCTCTCTGTCAGCCTCCCTCTTTCTTGCAACTTCAGCCTCCTATAATTTCCAGCCTGTCCTCTCTTTTGGGTCTCTCTTATTGGTGATCTCCCTCTCTTACTGTTTGTGTCCCTGTGTGTCGATCTCACTGCGTTGTTCTCTCTGTCTCTGTCTGTGTCTCTCTGTGTTTGTGTGTGTCTTGGTGCATGCATGTATCTCTCTTTGCCTTTGCCTCAGTATCTCTTGCATCCCATCTCTCATTGAGTGTCTTTATCTTTCTCTCTTGGTTTGGACCTCCTGCTACGCCATGGCATCTCTCTCCCTCTCTCTCTCCCTCTCTCTCTGTCAGGGTGTCTCTCTGATGGAGTGACTCACACCCCCTCATTGTCTATCTGTCTCTGTTGATCTCTCTGCATTGGTGGCTCTCTCTTTCTCTCAGTGTTTCTTTCTCTCCGTGTTTCACACCCTCTGTGCCAGTCTTATTGACCCTCTTACTGTTGGCCTCTCTCTCTCTCCACCCGCTCCTCCCTCATGTCAGCCCCCCTCTCTCTGTCAGCCTCTCTCTATCCCTGCCCCCTCATCTCTCTCTCCACCCCCCCTGTGGAGAAACCTTTTGGCTGCTGCAGCATCCTGTGAAAGTTCTTTCCCTATGCAGGCTAACTAAGAAACACCTGTAGCTCGTTACACTGGGAAAGTTACCTTGAAACAGGTGCTGTAGCATTCAGCCAATCACTCTGGGAGATGGATGGTCAAGTGACCAATAGCCTTGACCCATCTAGCAAATCATGTGACTCCTGACTATTTAAGGCAGGGCGTTTACTCCTAAGGGTGAGGCATTTCCTCCTGAGTCTTGGAGGAGTGTGGGCCTTCCTTAGAGTAAGCCTGAAGCCTTTGCATTAGAGCATTGGTCTACTTGGAGCCACCTGAAGCCTTCCAGCTGTGACAACTGGTGACCCCGACGTGATCCAGCCACAACTAAGATCTGAAGGTACGTGCTTCCGTACACGGGGCTCCAAGGGGCGAACTGCAAATTAGAATGATGGGACAAAGCTCCACAAAAGAAAGCATGATGTTCTCCATTCTCAAACCTGCAATGACAATCGCAGGTGCCAAAATAAGTGATGAAGCTCTCTGTGAGCTGTTAGATTGGGCGGCAGAGCATGAATGCCTGACCAACCTCAACACCACCTTTAGCTCAGAAGCGTGGAAGCAGCTAGGGGATAAGCTAATCTATGAAACAGTATTTGGATGAAAGAACCTGACTGGTCTGCTACGTATTTGGGGAACTGTATATGATGTAATGCAGACATGGACGGTAGAAAGGAAGGAAAAAGTATTGCCAGATTCTGATGAATCCACAAGTGAAGTTTCTGAAGGGGACGATGAATTATCTGAAAGGGGACTGACCACGGGTAGTGCACCAGTTGTGCCCCCGCTGTCCTCAGATATGGAGAAAGTTGTGGGGACTGCACAGAAGCTTTACCCCTCCCTGCGAGATTATGTCCAACCCAAGTGTCCTACTTGTGATTTTTTGCGGGAATACTCCTCCGGACAAGACAAAGCATCGGAGCGTCCCCCACCCTTCGCCCCAACAGCCTCCCCTTCTTCTGCATCTCAACCGGCTACTTCAGCCATTACAGCAGAACATGTTCTTCCTACTGCTCCGCCATTGGCCCCTCAACCAGACCAGGCACCACAAGGACAGTTCCCGGGCATGGCACCCTGGTTTACCGCAACTTCATGTCCTGCAGCATCACCCATAGCGCCCGGCTATCTGCCACGGGCACAAATGGAGCAACCCCGAACAATGCATTTCATAATACAGCAGGTTATGGCAGGCTTGCAAGGAATGTCGCAACAACTAACGGCATTGATGGAAATGTTGCGGCAGGTTACTGCTGCCGAATCTGTACCGGGACAACCTGGGCTGGCCGTGCCAACCGGCCCAGCAACGACCCTGGAAGTGGCGCCAAGTATGCCACTGACAACAGCAGTGGCACCTTCACAGACAGTGGTGCCGACACAAGTTTCTGCAACCCAGACTGCATCTCCATGGACTGTTCCACAACCGGCCACAGCCTCTGCCTTTACACGACCCGTTGGCCCAGCGTCTGCATCCTGTCAGAAGCCATTGGACACACCCCTGCCTGATAATGTTTCATCACTGCAGGAAGCCGTGGCGACAGTCAGACAACAACAAACATGGCCAGCCCACAACCGTCCCTGGACGCTTCCCGAATGCAAGGTGACTGTGTGTCCAAAAAATTCAAAACGGTTCTGGGAAGAAGTCAAGAGGCGGGCTCTGGAAGCTGGCGACTGGGATCTAATAGAAAAAGTTGGGTTGCCTGAAAAGGGGTCTGAGCAGATTGTTCAGGGAAGTAATGAACGAACAGAGGATCTGATCCAAGCCTTCCCAGTACAAAAGGCGCTTCCCAACTCAGGTCAAATTGACAAACATGAAACCATCGCCTGGAAGGTAGTCCAAGACCTGCAAACCAAGGTAGCACAATACGGGTTAGATTCTCCTCAGGTCATGTAGATCATCAGGATATTAAATACTGACCTACTCTCCCCATTCGACATTAAACATCTAGGTTAGGTATTATTTCAACCAGTACAATATATGGTCTTCGAGGCCGATTGGAGAAGAATGGATGAGAGAGCTGCAGCCGGAAACATGCAATTACCCCCAACTGACCCCAGATACGGAGCTCCAGCAGATGCTCTACTAGGAGCCAATGCTTTCGCTGACCCTGATTTTCAAGCTACATGGCACCCCCAAGTTCTTGAGCAAGCCCAAAAGATTGGCGTGGGAGCTCTATTAAAGGGCATAGATATGGCTGCCCCAAAACACGGTACGTGAAGATTTATCAGGGGCAGAAAGAACACTTTTATCTTTTGTAGAGAAAGTTGCTGCAGCCCTCGAAAAACAGGTCGAAGATGAAAACCTGAGACAACTACTATGTAAGCAGCTGGCAAAAGACAATGCCAATGAAGAATTTAGAAAAATCATAAATTCCATGCCAGGGGAGCCTACACTAACAGAAATGATCGAAGCATGCTCTAAGCTAGAATCTGAAAGCTATAAGTCTGCTCTGGCCACAATTCTACGGCCTATGCAACCCAAAAATGCTGACCCGGAACCGAAAAGACAACCTAAGAGGGACAATAGACAAAGACAGACGAGACAAAGAAGAAACAAGGATAACAGGAGACCTGCTCGCTGCATAAGATGCGATAAGCCAGGCCATTCTGCGAGATATTGTGAATCCTTGTACCATGCCAATGGCCGACCCCTGACTCGTTCGGGAAACTTCCCCAGGAGCGCAATGGGGATGTGCGCTCAGACAGAAATGTTTCCCCAGGGCATGATACCAACCCAGGCTTACTCAGCCAGCTTTCAGCCAGCACCCAGGGATCAGCCGGGGTGGATATATGCACCGCAACAACAGTCGTCTTAGAATCCTGTCGGGTCTATAAGGTTCCCTTGGATGCATTTGGGCCTCTAGGACATGGGCTAAGTGCATTATTGGTGGGCAGATCTAGTACCACCATTCAAGGGATCTTTGTTCACCCAGGAGTTATTGATGCTGACTTCACAGGACAAATTTGTGCGATGATTTCCACGCCCACCCCCCCGTCACAATACCGGAAAAGACTTGGATCGCTCAACTTGTACCCTTCAAATCAAGTGTCCCTAAGGCAAAACGACAGAGTCGTGAAGGTGGTGGTTTTGGTTCCACAGGACTTCCGCAAGTTTACTGGACTGCGGCTATCTCCCGCCAAAAGCCACAGATGACTTGCACCTTAATATTGCCAGATGCCCAGCCGTCCAGGATTCAGCTCCGAGGTTTGATTGACACAGGGGCTGATGTGACAATCGTCTCCTTCTCCGCATGGCCTCCTACATGGCCTTTAGCCCCCGCGGGGTCAGCCATTGCAGGACTGGGAGGAACCACACAGAGTTATTGAAGCGAACGACCTGTGGTGGTAAAGAATGCAGAGGGTCAAACAGCTACAATTCGGCCCTATGTCACTACAGCTCCCCTCAACCTCTGGGGGCTGGATGTCTTGGCGGCCTGGGGAGTACGTATTGGGACAAATTTTTGATGGGGGCCACTGTACTGAAGGGCGCACAATATCCTACGTTGCCTTTGCGATGGTTAGCAAACAAACCCATCTGGCAACCCCAGTGGCCCCTACCAAAAGAAAAATTAGTCGCCCTTCATCAACTAGTTAAGGAACAATTACAACAGGGACACCTTGAACCTTCTACCAGTCCCTGGAATACGCCTGTCTTCGTAATTAAGAAGAAATCAGGAAAATGGAGATTGCTACAAGATCTCCGAAAAATCAATGCAGTAATGGAAAGCATGGGGGCATTGCAGCCTGGTATGCCCTCACCCACCATGATTCCAGCAGGGTGGGAAATCTTGATCATTGATTTGAAGGACTGTTTTTTCACGATCCCCTTACATCCTAATGACAAACCAAAATTTGCCTTTACTGTACCTGCGGTTAACAACGCTGAACCTGCAAAGAGATATCAATGGAAGGTCCTACCTCAGGGCATGAAGAACAGCCCGACTATCTGTCAATGGTACGTTGCTCAAGCTTTGTCCAGAATCCGTAAGCAGTTCCCTGAAGCATACTGCTACCATTACATGGATGATATCCTGGTAGCAGCATCCACCCAGGACGAGCTGCTGAAGATACAGCCTCGGCTACTCGCTGCTCTGCGTTTTTATGGATTGCAAGTGGCTCTGGAGAAAGTTCAACAGCATCCTCCTTGGAGATATTTAGGAGTCAAAATTTTGGACCAAACTATACAACACCAAGAGGTGCAGTTCTCGAGTTCTATTAAGACCTTGAATGACACTCAGAAACTGTTGGGCGTCATCAATTGGTTACGTCCCTATCTAGGGCTAACCACGGTGCAACTTGCGCCGCTCTTCAATATTTTAAAGGGGGATCCTGAGTTGATTTCACCTTGAAAATTGACTCCTGAAGCGCGACGGGCACTAGAGGAGGTTCAACAGGCCATTTCTGCTTGTCAGGTTTACCGAATAGATCCCTCCATTGATATTACCGTTTTTATTACCACTCCAGATTCCCATCCAACAGGTATCATTGGCCAATGGAACAAACAGTGGTCTGACCCCTTGCATATTCTGGAATGGGTCTTTTTGCCGCACCAACCAAAAAAGACAGCATCTATGTTATTTGAATTAATTGCTTGTCTGATAATCAAATGCCGTCAGCGCTGTCTACAATTGGTGGCAGCGGATCCTGCAATAATTGTTCTGCCAGTACAGCAGGAATACTTTGAGTGGAGCCTTACTAACAGTGCTCCTCTCCAGTGCGCTGGAAAATTTCTCAGGACAAATTGCATACCATCTGCCTAGCCATAAATTGCTGCAATTGGCAAGATGGACAAGCTTTACCTTGCGGCCAAAAAATAGCCGAGTGCCAGTACAAGGACCTACTGTCTTCACTGATGGGTCTGGGAAAACTGGGAAAGCTATTGTTACCTGGAAGGAGGAATCTGAGTGGCAGGTGCTGGAAGGCCATGAGTCAGGCTCAGCCCAGTTGGTTGAACTGAGGGCTGTTGCCATGGCCTTTCAATGGTTCTCGCAGGTACCTTTGAATTTGGTCACCGATTCTGCTTATGTGGCTGATATAACGCAACGCCTAGATTGTTCACTTCTGAAAGAAGTGAATAATGCAGCTCTGTTTTCTCTATTAAAAACCTTATGGTGTGCAATTCAAGCTTGAGTTCACCCATATTACATCCTGCATATCCATAGTCATACTAATTTGCCAGGCCTTATAACGGAAGGCAACGCCAGGGCTGACATGCTAGCTAACCCTGCATGGGTAGCACCTCAGCCCGATAAGATCGCACAAGCCAAGGCATCGCATAATTTCTTCCATCAAAGTGCACATACCCTGCAGAAACAGTTCCACTTAACGCCCACTGAGGCTCGGGACATTGTCAGCGCTTGCGCTGACTGCCACGGACTTGCAGCACCTCTGCCATCGGGGGTAAACCCCAGAGGCCTAAAGGCCCTGCAGCTTTGGCAGACGGATGTAACGCATGTTCCTGAATTTGGCAGGTTTAAGTATGTGCATGTGTGTATTGACACTTTCTCCTCAGCTATGTGGGCAACTGCTCATACTGGGGAGAAAAGTCGCGATGCCATTGCCCATTGGAAACTCGCTTTTGCGGTCTTGGGCGTGCCTTTTTCTATAAAAACCGATAATGGCCCGGCCTACGTCTCACAGAAGACACGGCAGTTTTTACAACTATGGGGTGTAAATCATACCTTGGGTATTCCGCATTCTCCTACTGGCCAAGCCATTGTTGAACGCGCTCATGGCACCTTGAAGCGTGTTTTAGAAAAACAAAAAGGGGGAATGCATGGAGAAACCCCACAGAGTCGCCTAGAAAAAGCATTATACACAATTAACCATCTTACGGTGCCGTCAAATTCAAATAATCCCATTATTTTGAATCACTTTCTTTCGTTGCAGTCTTCGGGCGAGACGCACCTGCCCCGAGCAAAAGTCTGGATACGGGACCTACTCACTAAGACGTGGGAAGGCCCGTACGAGCTTATTGCTTGGGGTCGTGGGTATGCTTGCGTTTCCACAGATACTGGGATACGATGACTACCCCCAAGATGCGTCCGCCCTGACCTGCAACATCAGAAACAGAACAGGCAACATCCGAACGATGGCCAGAATGGAGATCATCCATCAAATGACCCTTCTAATGGAAATAATGACATCGGCCATCAACCTGTTCCTTCCACGAGTAGAGACTAAATTTCAAGTCTCCATCGGAGTCAGAATGTTGGAATTAATAACTAAATGTATGACTGGTTTGATAGATGTATCTCCCATGGTATTGCTGAAAAATCTCCCTGCTTGATTTAAACTACTCTTAAAACAAAAAGGGGGAATTGTGGAGAAACCTTTTGGCTGCTGCAGCATCCTGTGAAAGTTCTTTCCCTATGCAGGCTAACTAAGAAACACCTGTAGCTCGTTACACTGGGAAAGTTACCTTGAAACAGGTGCTGTAGCATTCAGCCAATCACTCTGGGAGATGGATGGTCAAGTGACCAATAGCCTTGACCCATCTAGCAAATCATGTGACTCCTGACTATTTAAGGCAGGGCGTTTACTCCTAAGGGTGAGGCATTTCCTCCTGAGTCTTGGAGGAGTGTGGGCCTTCTTTAGAGTAAGCCTGAAGCCTTCGCATTAGAGCATTGGTCTACTAGGAGCCACCTGAAGCCTTCCAGCTGCGACACCCCCCCACTTCCTCACACCTCTCTCCTCTTCCCCCTCCCCCCTCCTCCCCTCCCTCCATCGTGCCCATATTTCCCTCCCTCCCTCTTAACTCTCTCCCCCCTCCCCCCCTTCCCCCACCATTCTCTCCAAGTTGCTGCCTCTATCACTGTAACTCTCTCTCTGTCGATCTCCCTCTGCTGGCCTCTCACTCTTTGTGACTCTTCTCCCATCACGAAAAATTTTTAATTCTGTCTTGGTCTCACTTCATCGGTCTCTCTCTCTTTCTCGGTGTGTCCATCACTGCCTTTAGTTCTCTGCGTTGATGCCTCTTTTTGTTGGTGTGCTTGGCTGGCTAGCACGTGCTCTCTCTCTGTCTTGTGCATGGTCTCTCTGACTCTCATTCTCTGACAGTGATCGTGCCCTCTTCTTTTCGTTCTGATCTCTCTCTCTCTGCTGGCTTCTCTGGTTGTCTCAGCCTCCCCCTGGGCTCTCTGACACTCTCTCTTTTGGTCACTTTCTCTTTCTCTGATGGGTCTCTCTTGGTATATGGATGTCTATCTGCATCACTGTTGTGTGTCCCTGTTCCAGCCTAACTGGTAAGCAGTGGCAAAAACACCCCATTGTAACTGGCCCAGAACCTCCATGCATCCTGGGCATAGATTATCTTAAGAGAGGGTATTTCGATGACCCAAAAGGGTATCTGTGGGCATTGGGCATAGCTGCAATAGAGACAGAGGAAGAATAACAAGTGTCTACTTTGCCTGGTCTCTCAATGGACCCTTCTGTTGTGGGATTGCTGAGAGTCGAAGAACAACAAGTGCTGATTGCTACTACAACAGTGCACCGACGGCAATATCTCACCAACCGAGACTCTGTGATTCCTATCCATAAGTTGATGGTTTTGATGGATGGACCACTCAGTGGATAAGGAATTGGCTGGATGGTCGCACTCAAAGAGTTATGGTCAACGATTCAATGTCCAAGTGGAGGCCAGTGACGAGTGGTGTTCCTCAGAGGTCAGTACTGGGACCAGTGCTATTTAACATCTTTGTTGGAGACATGGACAGTGGGATCGAGTGCACCCTCAGCAAGTTTGCAGATGACACCAAGTTGTGTGGTGTGGTGGACACGCTGGAGGGAAGGGATGCCATCCAGAGGGACCTTGACAGGCTTGAGAAGTGGGACTGTGCGAACCTCATGAAGTTCAACAAGGCCAAGTGCAAGGTCCTGCACATAGGTCAGGGCAATCTCAAGCACAAGTACAGGCTGGGCAGAGAATGCATTGAGAACAGCCCTGAGAAGAAGGACTTGGGGGTGCTGGTGGATGAGAAGCTCAACATGAGCCGGCAATGTGCGCTGGCAGCCCAGAAAGCCAACCATATCCTGGGCTGCATCAAAAGCAGTGTGGCCAGCAGGTTGAGGGAGGTGATTCTGCCCCTCTTCTCTGCTCTTGTGAGACCCCACCTGGAATACTGTGTTCAGCTCTGGAGTCCCCAACAGAAGAAGGACATGGAGCTGCTGGAGCAGGTCCAGAGGAGGGCCACGAAGATGATCCGAGGGCTGGAGCACCTCTGCTATGAAGACAGGCTGAGAGAGTTTGGATTGTTCTGTCTGGAGAAGAGAAGGCTCTGGGGTGATCTTACAGCAGCCTTCCAGTACTTAAAGGGGGCCTACAGGAAAGCTGGAGAGGGACTTTTTACAAGGGCATGTAGTGATAGGACAAGGGGCAATGGATTTAAACTGAAAGAGGGCAGATTAGATATAAGGAAGAAATTTTTCAGTCAGAGGGTGGTGAGGCACTGGAACAGGTTGCTCAGAGAAGTTGCAGATGCCCCATCCCTGGCAGTGTTCAAGGCCAGGTTGGATGAGGCTTTGGGCAACCTGGTGCAGTGGAGGGTTTTCCTTCCCATGGCAGGGGGATTGGAACTAGATGATCTTTGAGGTCCCTTCCAACCCTAACCATTCTATGATTCATCAACTGGAGAGCCAAGGAGCGATCAGCAAGATCCGCTCACCTTTTAACAGCCCCATATGGCCTGTGCGTAAGTCTGGCGGAGAGTGAAGGCTGACAGTAGACTATCGTGGCTTGAATGAAGTTACACCACCATTGAGTGCTGCCGTGCCAGATATACTGGAACTTCAGTATGAACTGGAGTCTAAGGTAGCCAAGTGGTATGCCACAATTGATATCGCCAATGCATTTTTCTCAATTCCTTTGGCAGCAGAATGCAGGCCACAGTTTGCTTTCACTTAGAAAGGCATCCAGTATACCTGGAATCGACTGCCCCAGGGGTGGAAACACAGCCCTACTATTTGCCATGGACTGATCCAGACTACACTGGAACAGGGTGAAGCTCCAGAACACCTGCAATACATTGATGACATCATTGTATGGGGCAACACAGCAGAAGAAGTTTTTGGGAAAGGGGAGAAAATAATCCAAATCCTTCTGAAAGGTGGTTTTTGCCATAAAACAAAGTAAGGTCAAGGGACCTACATGGGAGATTCAGTTTTTGGGAATAAAATGGCAAGATGGGCGTCATCAGATTCCAATGGATGTGATTAATAAAATAACAGCTATGCCTCCATCAACCAACAAAAAGGAAGCACAAGCTTTCTTAGGTGTTGTGGGTTTCTGGAGAATACATATTCCAGATTACAGACAGATTATAAACTCTGTCTGTCAAGTGACCCGGAAGAAGAATGATTTTGTATGGGGCCCTGAGCAACGACAAGCCTTTGCTCTTCCGGGACTCTCATTCTCGGACTCTCAGAGTGCTCTCTCCGTCTCGCTATTTTCTGACCTCTCGCTTGTCAGGGATTGTGGTATCAGGACTTATCTGTTTTGGGATCATTAGTTCGAGATGAAATGGGCTTCGGTCAAGCAGTGGTGAGCAATTACACTGTACATCACTCGTTTGTATATATTTATCATTGTACATATATGTATATATTCATATATTATTAGTCATAGTATTAAATTGTTCTTATCTCAACCCACGGGTCTCTTTCCCTTTTCTCCTTTAATTCCCTTCCTCATCCCAGGGGGTGGGGGAGGGTGAGCGAGCAGCTATTTGGAGTTTAGTTACCAGAGCGGCCTAAACCATGACAGTCCCTATCTCTCTCAATCTCGCTCCCTCTCCTCTGTCTCTGACACTCTCCCTATGCCACCCTGTCTGCCCCCCTCTCGCTCCCTGTCCCCTCCTCTTTCTCTGTCTATCCATATAACTGTGTCTCTGCGTTAATCTCTCTTTCTGTATCTCTCTGTGCTGTCCTCTCTATCTCTCTGTGGATTGGGGGCTCTCTCTTTGCATGTCGGGGTGTGTGTCTCTGCGTCTTTCCGTATGTCCCTCGTTCCCCCTCTTTGTCGGCATGTCTCCTCGCTCTCTGTTGACCTTCCGCTCTCTATCAGCCTCTCATTCTGTGTGTCACTGTCTCTCTCTGTGCCAGTGTCTTGTTCTCTCTGTCGGTCTATCTTTGTGTCAGACTATCTTTCTGTTTTAATCTTTCTCTTTCTTGGTGTATCCATTTCTGTCAATCTCTGTGTGTGTGTCCATGTCCTGGTTTTAGCTGGGACAGAGTTAGCTCTTCTTTTTAGCAGCTAGAAGAGCTCCGTGTTTTGGTTTTACTCAGAGGCTCACTCTGAGAAGAATGTTGATAGCAAGCTGATGTTTATAGTTGGCACTGAGGTCTCAAGGACTTTTCAGTTTGCCGTGTTCTTGCCAGTGTGCAGGAGCAAAACAGGATAAGTGGGGAGCATAGCTGGGACAAGGGGTCCACGACTCTCCTTACGATTTGTACTTGGACTTAAGATTGAGGACCAAACTGGCCAATTAGTATTCCATATCATGCAGCGTCATGCCCAGTATAAAGGTGAGGGACAGCCGGAAAGAAGGGCTTTTTGCGCTTTGGCTCTTTCGCCGCTTCTGCTCTTTTGTGCTTGCTGCGCTTTTGCTCTATTGCCTTTCCCCCCCTCTCTCTCCCAGTACTCCCACTCTCGGAGTACTATCTCTCTCTCTCTCCCCCCCCCTCTATTTCGGGGCTTCGCATTCATCCAGGATTGCAGCTTTGGGACGAGACGGGCTTCGCATACGAGGGGGTGGTGAGCATCTACATTGTGTATTAAATCATCTGTATTAAATTGTTCTTATCTCAACCCACGGGTATCCCATTTATCCTTTAATTCTCTCCCTCATCCCTGGGGCTGGGGGAGGGTGAGTCAACGACTAGGGGGGGGGGTGGTTTGGTTGCCGGAGCGGCCTAACCCACAACAGTCCATCTCTGTCAATCTCTGTGCCAGCCTTCAACTGTGTGCTGACCTCTCTCAGTTTTGGAGTCCTTCTTTCCCACTTTGTCAGTCTCTCTATGTATCAGATTCCGTCTCCCTCTGTGTCTCTGTCTCCCTCTCACTGCCTGCCCATCTCTTAATCCAGCTCTCTCTCATTCCATCAACCTCTCTCTTTCAGCCTCCCTCTCTTGCTCTCTGTGCCTCCCTCTCCTCAGGGGCCTCTCTGTCTATGTTGGCCTCTCTCTCTGTGCTGATGTCTCTCTCTCCCCCCTCTATTTTGGTGTGTCTCTATATTGATCGGACAAATCAGCTGGTCCCACAGTCACCTCTGCTAGCCAGTCTCTTTGCTGGGCTCATACTTGGAAGAACAGAGCTCTGGGCATTTGTTGACAAACTGGGCTTGTGGCATAGTCCATACTCAGTTGAAGTTGAAGGTTGAGACCTGGGGAGACTGTTCCAGGTCAGCTGATGAGCCTGGTGTCCCCACCTCTGCACTCTGGAGCTCAGGTTCCGGTGGCCTCTTCATGGAGGCCTGATGGACCATGTGAATTGCTTTTATGATTATTTCTTAGCAGCTTTTAACAGCATTTCTTACAGCACAGTAAGATACGTGTTGGTCGCAGATGTTGCAAACAGAGATTGCACAATAGTCAGTAAGTGCAATCAGATTAATGGTTTTTGTCAGAAAACGTTATTGCAAATGTACAGAGAAGACTGCAATCAATTTTCTCCACAGCACAGAACACAGCCTATGTCCAGTTGTACAACACTGTGTGACATTCTCCTCTTGCCTACACAGAAACAATTTCCAAGAGGCCATGTTGCATCTCCAGTGCATTTATCTTTGTCCTAGTCTAAATATAATGTAAACCTGCCTATTCTTTAAAGACAATACTTTCACATATGGAATAGCCTTTGTGCAAGAAAGTTGCTGTGGAAATCCATGTGTGCCACTGCCTCTCTCTTTCCATGACTCTCTGTGCTGCTTGCTCTGTCTGTGTTGGCATCACTCTCATAATTGCACGCACTCTCTCTGTCAGCCTCTCTCTGTCAGCCTTTCTGTCTCTTTTTAAGTATATATCTCTGCCCCTCACTGGTACAGGGACAGGAAGAGAGATGGACAGAGAGAGAGAGGGGGAGGGAGGCTGACAACGAGAGAATGCAAGGCGGAGTGAAAAAGAGACACAAAGAGGTGGCAGAGAGGCACGGGGAGCAAGGCAGGAGTGCAGGGAGAGAGGCACAGAAAGACAGACACATCAAGAGACAAATAGAATAGGAGAGAAGCACGCAGAGAGATGGGGCAGGGGGGTAGAGAGAACATGTGGGGTGTGTGAGAGGCAGACAGAGAGGATGACAGGCCAGCATAGAAAGAGAGAGGGAGCATGATTGGAAGGGGGAGGCACCATATATGAGGGGACATGGAGAGAGAGCACAAGAGTCTGACACATGGAGAGCAAGACTGACAGAGAGAAACACTGACACAGAGAGAGGCCAACAGAGAGAGAATTAAAGGCTGACACAGTGATGTGGAGAGTGAGACAGAAAGAGTGCAAGAGGGTGCAGGAAAGAGGCAATGAGAGCGGCAGGGAGAGGAGAAGAGAGAGATACAGTGACATGCTGAGACACCGGCAGAGAGAGAAAGGCAGTGAGAGGAAGGGAGGCAGAGGGAGGGAGGGCAAGAGACATGGAATGAGAGAGAGGACATAGAATGGGATCCTGAGCGCAATTGACAGAGGGGGAGATATAGATTGACAGAGAGAAGGGATGTGATCCAGAGAGAGAGAGAGAGGTGTGGACGTGTGGACGGAGAGGGAGAGAGAGGCTGCCCGGGAGAGAGACTGGCAGAGAGAGGGGGAGGGGTGGGAGAGTGTCCCGATCCGATACCAGGGAATTTAAATGTCCCGATCTGAAGTCAGGGAAGGTTTCTATATGATCCCAAGAGCGAGATTAAGACACAAATGAGGTCAAATGTCATATACCAGAAACAGCTTTTATTATCAAAAGTAAAAAATAATAATGATAGGATAGAGTAGAAGAAAAAGGCAAAAATCAAGCAAGCATTCAAGGTAAAGCTGCAAGAAAAGTCATCGCCATGGATCCACAGCATCCTGAGGGTCCAAAGTTTTCAGTGTTCTGGTGGTGGGTGATCGCAGGAGAGAGCAAGAGAGAGGGACTTTGTCTCAATTGTCCTTTTAACCCTGTGGTTTCTGATAATTTCCATGGCAATGACACACCTCTGCATTCCTGCACTTGCATGAGACTCCAGCCAACCCCAGCCCTGCTCATCACACGACTGCCACATGATTCAACGGTGCATGGCTCCACAAGGTGTTCACAAGCCAGATGTTTCTGTAACCTTGCGACCTTTAGGCAGCAATTAGAGACAAACAATCTTTCTCCACAGCTCAGTCTCTTACATAGGCAATCTTTGAGACAAATGTTCAACAATTCAGCCTCTCACAGAGAGACACACTGTCCTGGTTTCAGTTGGGACAGAGTTAGCTCTTCTTTCTAACAGCTAGAAGAGCTCTGTGTTTTGGTTTTAGTCTGAGACTTGCTCTGAGAAGAACGCTGATAGCGCACTGATGTTTATAGTTGGCACTGAGGCCTCAAGGACTTTTCAGCTTGCCGTGTTCTTGCCAGTGTGCAGGAACACAACAGGATAGGGGGGAGCATAGTTGGGACGGAGGGTCCACGACTCTCCTTATGATTTGTACTTAGACTTAGGATTGAGGGCCAAATTGGCCAATTAGTATTCCATATCATGCAGCGTCATGCCCAGTATAAAAGTGAGGGTCAGCCGGAAAGAAAGGCCTTTGCTCTTCCAGGACTCTCACTTTCAGACTCTCAGAGTGCTCTCTCTGTCTTGCTCTCTATTTTCGGGCCTCTGGATCATCTGGGATTGTGGTATTGGGACTTATCTGTTTCGGGATCGTTAATTCGGGATGAGACGGGCCTCGGTCAAGGGGTGGTGAGCAATTACACTGTACATCACTCGTTTGTATATATATATCATATATCTGTGTATATATATATTAGTAGTAGTAGTATTAAATTGTTCTTATCTCAACCCACGGGTCTCTTTCCCTTTTCTCCTTTAATTCCCGTCCTCATCCCTGGAGGGTGGGGAGGGTGAGTGAGCGGCTGTGAGGAGTTTAGTTGCTGGATTGGCCTAAACCACGACACACACACGCATGGGGAGGAAGAGATTGAACAACAGATAAACACATAGAGAGAATCAGTGATGAGTTCCGAGAGCGACAGAGAGACTGAGAGAGGCTGACACAGAGAAAGGACTTGACAGAGAGGCTGACGATGAGCGAGGAAGATCAACAGAGAGAGATAGACAAAGTAAGAGGAGTGGTTAACATGTGGGAAAGGCTGATAGAAAGGCAAAAGAGAGAGACTAGGGGAGGGAGGAGAGAGCGACTGAGAAGGAAGATCAGAACAGAGGAAAAGATAGGCCGACAATGAGAGAGGGAGACCGAGGAGGGGAGAGGACACACAGAGACAGGCAAAGAGAAGATACAGAGACCGAGAGCAAAAATGACGAGGGGGGGGGGAGACACAGAGAGACTGACAGAGGGAGAGAGCCACTGACAAAGGAGGGAGTGAAGAGAGAGTTAGGTGGATGAATAGAGAGACAGAGCGCCTGTCACACAGACAGGGAGTCTGACACAGAGAGAAGGTGGAGGAGAGAGACCCTGAGAGAGAAAAGGGAGATGGACCAACACAGAGAAACTGGAAAACAGAGGAGTTGAGAAAGACAGGGAGACACGCTGTCAGAGAGAGAGACCCTGGCACAGAGACCGTGCACACATAGAGGTTTCTGCACCATGAAACAGAGAGGGAGGCAACAGCAAAGAGAGAGCAAACTGAAAGAGAGCTGCCAGGAGGGGGGTGGGCAGAGAAAGACGCAGTGAGAGAGGGGATGAGGAACACAGAGAGAGGGCAGACATGCATACGGGAGACACGTAAGTGCAGACGCAGAGGCAGACAGTGGCAGAGGCAGTCAGACTGACACAGTGAGACTGACACAGAGACACCCCACACAGACAGAGCTAGTGACACAGACAATTTAGGGCTGACAGAGAGAGGCCAACAGAGAGAGTTACAGGCAGAGTTGGCCGCACCAAGAAAGAGAGAGAGGCACCAACACAGAGAGAGATGACAACACAGAGAGATTGGCGGAGGTGGGGGAGAGGGAGAGACTGATACAGAGAGACAAATTAACATAAAGTGGGCAGAGAGACACCAACACAGAGAGGCTGACACAAACAGAGAGGCCCTGAGAGAGAGAGCAAGAGATGGACAGAGAGAGTGAGCCTGTCACTCGTCACTAAGGGGACAGACAGGTTCTTTTAGGGATCCTTGGCAGAATGATGACAGCACTAAATTGTGGTTACAATTAAAGCTTTATTTTTTTAACAGGATATTATGATTAGTATAGCACAGAATTTATGATTAGAATGGCACAGGATTTCTACAAGCAGAATCAATACAGTACAATCTATAGGTAGCATAATACAGAATTTAGAATACAGCTTAATTTCTAATTTCTAATCACCTAGACCCTCTGCAGATCATGTCTGTGGGAAAATGACTGAAATTGGAGGGGAATGGGAGAATATTGCTCCCCAGAATTCAGCTAATATTAGAGCAGCTCTGACATGAAGCACAGCTGCTGCTCTCAGGAACAAACAAGGCCTCAATATCCTTGAAATGGGGAGTAGAGTGATACGAAGGTATCATGGCTCATCCCTGTTATCGGGGACAAGAAACAACGAACAAAGCCCACGCAATACCCTTGAAATGGGGAGTAGAGTGGTACGGAGGTATCACGGCTCATCCCTGTTATCAGGGATGAGAGGCACCTGGTAAAGATAACCATAAAAATGCCATTGAGGGAAGTGAATCACAACCGCTGCCTCAGCAGTGATGGCGAAATTGTGTCCTTCAGCTACTAAGTCACACCTCCACCCGCCTCCGAGCTTTGACCACCCCTCAAACGAGCAATTTACACCAATCCCAATTAGTGAACACCCCTCACGAGAGAAATTTACACCAATCCTAATAAAAGTTATGTATGACTAGAGTCACTCGAGCTCCACCTAAAAGATACGTAAAGGTATAAAAATGGCAGCAAACAAAGGGGATGTTAGGGAGAAGCCCCCCCATCGGAACGTCTGGGATCAGTCGACGGGCTGAACCTCTCTTCTCCCCCCCATAGGGACGCCTATTGGGTAAGAACTCTGTGTTATGTGCACTTACTTAATTACTTACTAACATCTTGCTAGCTATTTAGTATTATCACTGATCAGTAATCGTTTTATATTATCACTGCAGTATTTCAATTAAAGTTGTTTTTGTAGTCAGTCACTATCACCGGCTATCCTCGAACCTGTATTCTGTCACAAATAAAATATATATATGCATGTTTCCGGAAACTTTTGAATTATTATAAGGAGTTGGCCCATAGTATTACTAGTGACGATCCCTTAATAAGTGGGCGAATCACCCTCCGACCTACTGAGCTGCCAAGAGAAGGCAGGGGGAGTCGGACCCAAGGGTCTCGCCTAACTTGGGAGCTGGTATACTGGCCAAATTACCTCCTGTTTGTCTATTAGTGACGGATCCCACAATAAGTCAGACGAATCACCCTCCGACCTACTGAGCTGCCAAGAGAGGGCAGGGGGAGTTGGATCCAAGGGTCTCGCCTGACTTGGGAGCTGATAGACTGGTCTTTTGACCTCAAAACGTGACAATGTCAAATCTTAATACCTGGTTTGCTGTATCAATATAACAATCATAATCTAGACTCAAAAAACATATAAAAGAATACAAGTCACTCAATCCTTAGAGGAAGCAGATGATGGTGGAGGCATCCCTGGCCACCGGAAGGTCATGAGTCTCACTGTCTAGCAGCAGCTCTGGTCCAAGTTCCCTATTCAGGAGTTGTAACTGCTTGACAGTGATCTGTGTTCTGTTACACTTCCCTGTTCTGTGATGGGATCAACACCACCTGGTTGGCCATGTGCCTGGGACCTTCAAGGCTAGCAAGGAAGGGAGTAATCAGCCTGGCACCCAGGAATCTTGAGGCTAGTAGGGAGGGGAAGAAGAAATCTGTTTAATTTGTCTACTTGGTTAACAGGACTTTCAGGGCCTGAGAATGAGGGGAAAGGGAATGAATACGTGACCCGCTCAGTCACAGACAATGGCTACTTGCCTTATAAAATGGCATTAGTTATGCTAACCACGTTACTAGTGTTATTCAACAATGAAGGGGTTAAAACTTTAGTAAGAATTTCATGAAGGATTTAGTAGGCGGTTTGCACATACCTAAGGAACATAACAAGATAAACATCCTTGAAGCTGTCAGAAGTGATTAAAAGGGAGACTCTTTATCCACAACTGTCTGCCCTTGAAGGGAACATCCCAGAAAATGTAGAAACTTTGTTCTCATGGAGGAAGAGAACTGAGCATGCGAAGTAATTTACATGTAAAGCGAGAGAAAATGAACCACTTGTTTAAGAGAATAACAATGAATATGTAAACATGTTCGTAGTGTATAATTAAGTTTCTGTCCAGGGGCCAGGTGTGCATGCCAGGAGATATCCCCCATGCACCCAGCACCGCAATAAAGTAATGCTGCTTTCTAACACTGCAAACTGTGTTAGAGAGTTTCTGTCCGGATTTTCGGTGACAATTTTGGCGACTCAGATGGGACCCTGCTCCTGAGACTTGACAGATCTGTGGGATCGAGAGGTCTCCAGCGCGCACCGAAGGATTTTCGGGGAGATCCTCCAGTCCCCTGGTCTGGTAAGTCTGGATGCACAGTCTCTGGGTATATTAATATACTATAAGGCATTACTTACAGGGGAAGAACCCCTCCGAAAGTTGCAACATGAGTCCCGCAGGAGAAGGGTTATATTTGGAGCTCTGGGTTTGTGGAAACTGGAAGTTCTATACGCTACTATGGGGACGCCCGGAGTATAAGAACATAACAGGAGTTATTAATCAGGAAGTATTGCATGTGGTTTGCTGCAGCTTTTTGGTAGTGCATGGCCTGATCAGCATAAAACGCACATAAATCCACAGGAGAGGGGTTCAAATCCCCCGAATTTGGAAAATTTATGGTACGGTGAAATTGACTGGTATTGACCTGGAATCTGACACTTGAGACTCTGTTACTGGAAACTGCGGCGGCTGAATGCACGGACTCCGTAGATGTGATACCAGAGACCTTTATTTACAGTTTACAAGCAGCTTTTATAGACTATTCTTCTAGCCACGATGTGTCCACGCGCCCTTTGCTTAGTTATGACTGGTTGCAACCAGTAGTGCATGCACCTATTTTAGCTTTACTATTGGCTATGCCTAAAAAAGCATTATTTTCGATCTGCTAAGCTAAATGTCAGCTGCTCACACTCCCTATATCAGCTTCCCATACTTCCTATGCCAGCTTCTCACACTCCCTTTTCTTTTTTACCCTCTTTATCGGTGTTTCCCAACTCGTCAAGTACACAGACTTAAATCATCAAGGTCAGACCCTAACTGTAACTGTGTGTATGATTCCACAATTCCCCTTTTTTGTTTTTCTGTGACCATTACTTGATGAACCGTACTTTGTACCATCCGCTGGAAGCATGACAATAGGCAGGGGATGATTATTATTAAGCATAAAAGGATTACTAGCAATATAATGCCTGCCTTTACTAAAGATTCTAACCAACCTGTAATTCCCCAACCCTTGAACAAGCTACCCAACCAATCTTGAACCTGTAATTCATTCACCCAGTCCTTCAATTTCTGTATCGTTTCATGAATTGATTCTGAGTGATCAGACAAGTTCATACAACACATTCCTTCTAGTATCTCACAACCATGCCCATGCATTAGCAATAAAAAATCTATGGCGGCTCAATTTTGCATTGTAGCATGTCTAATAGAATCTACATCAGTTAAAAGCATTGATAAAGCAGAAGCTGTAGCATTCGATTGTTTTGCAAGCCAACAACCTAATTTATTCAGTGTAGTTAACGCCTGTGCCACCCCAACTACTGGTGCGAATATTGAAGCTGCAATGATTTTTGCTGGATCCCAAAATTCAGCTCCAGAATCGCACTGGCTATCAAAAGTGTGTACACTTATTCCGGGTGTGTCTATGACTTAGGATCATGGTGGTATTAGGTAAATACATTCCTAAAGTCCCTATAGTACATGGACCTCTCCTTATATGCAAAGGAATACCCTGCCAAGCTCTATCCCCGCATATTAAGAACAATCCTTGTGGCAGGCATAATGGTGCGTTAGCAGATTGAGAAATATTGCAACTGGTAGTATTGCACCATGCAGTCGCACTCTGATACACATCTGTAGTGGCATTTATACTAACTACCCCTGTTTGATTTGATCCTGAGTAGTTAAAGTATAGACAGTAATCCATTTTTACCAATCCTAGGAGCTCCAGCTCTTGCAGCTCTGCTCCAAGTAAGGGTAGGTATGTAACCCATCCATCCCAGTTATTGTGCCATGAGGAACATAATCTGCCGCTTATGCCGCCTGGCATGGTGTTAATACATAACAGCTTCACCTTATCTGTAGGCAATCCGATCAGGCAAGTGCGGAAAGGGTTACCTGCTGAGGATATTGACAAACAGATAGTGTCCTGACCTATGGCATTAGCTATTGTTACCCATATATTTCTTCTCTGTGAGACCGAGGTGCGTATGGCTCTGGCTGTGGAGCATATTTCTAGGATAATTATCCCCGACAATAAATAACAAACATTCATTGTCACTTTCAGCCAAATCTCCTCTCGCTGTTTCTTAGTTCTTTCCCAATTAATCTCAAGCCCTGTCCCACAGATCAAACAAGCAATTCGATCTCCCACTCGCCCTTCCAGTCCCAAACTTTCTGGTCCATGATGCTCCCAGTCCAATGCTGGTGGTGCTGCCTTCCAGACAATTATTCTGAATCACAGGGTTGCTGGCATCCGCTAGACTCGTCCGTGTCTATCCTGACGTTGTCCGAGGTGGTCTCATCATTGCGGTTCAAGGCTGGTCGCACGCACCTCGCAGGGACCCACTTAATGCCGTTATCTGTGGAAACAAAAGCATATCCTTGACCCCAGGTTAATAACTCAAATGGTCCCTCCCATTTTTGTGTTGATAATGATTTTACCCATACTTTTGCTCGTTTACTTTCTTCCCCTTTGTTTGTGAGGGAGTGAAAATGTCTTATAATAGGGGGGTCCGCATTGTGATTGTGCAAATTTAGGTAATTCAAGGTGTATACAGATTTGTTAAGCCTGTTTTGTGGGGGCTCATCCTGCATTCATTTTTGTTTTTCTAGCATGGTTTTGAGAACCGTATGAGCGTGTTCTACTATTGCTTGGCCTTGGGGCAAATGTGGTATTCCAGTGATATGGGTGATTCCCCAACGATGGAAGAATTGGTGCACTGTTTGACTTACATAAGCGGGACCATTGTCTGTCTTCATCTGTTGCGGCACCCCCAATGCTGCAAAAGCACTGACAAGATGTCATGTCACATCACGAGATTTCTCTCCTGTTCATGCTGTGGCCCATATTGCATGAGAATAGGTATCAATGGAAACGTGTACATATTTTTGTCAGCCAAATTGTGAGACATGGGTAACATCCGTTTGCCAGAGCTGTAACGCATGTAACCCTCTAGGATTAACTCCCGTATGCCTAATGGTAGCAAATGGCTGACAGTCTGGGAATATTTGCAGAATCTGTCATGCCTCAGACCACGATAGGTGAAATTGGTGTCGTAAGGCCTTCGCTGATTGGTGGTAAAAAGCATGGGAGGTTGTTGCCTGCTGTATTCTGTCAAGCACTGGGGATGACCAAATTGGCAGAGTGAGCCTATCAGCTCGTGCGTTACCTTCTGCAATAAAACCTGGCAAGCTAGTATGACTCTGTACATGTATGATATAGAAATCATTAATTCTATGGTTGACTTCCCACAGCAGTGCCTTAAAGAGAAAAAACAATTGTTCATTACTGACTTCCTTTAACCAAGCATATTCTATACGTTGAACAACCCCACAGACGTATTGTGAGTCAGTGATTAAGTTGAACGGCGCCTCCCATTTTTTGAATACTGCAACCACGGCTGATAACTCTACAATTTGTGGTGAACCTTTAACAATTTGCACCTCCTCGTTCCAACTGCTATTGTCTTTCCATACTATAGCAGCCTTCCCTGTCTTTCCGGACCCATATGTAAATACCATGATTCCCTAAACTGGCGTAGGACAACACCGAGGTCGGAACTGTAGAGGAAGGTCTTATAGGACGCTCAACATTTTGTGTGAGGGGTAATGGATTGACACTTGCCCTGTGAAACCCAAAAAGGCATTCTGTAGCGCGACACTATTCGCTAAGCACCACTGTAATTGTTCCTGCGTGAGTGGAATTCTGATACAGGCTGGTTCTCTACCTTGTATTTGTACAATTCGTTTTCTGCTTTTACATATGACCATCACAATCATTTCAGTTCTTGTTACAATGTTTTTTGTTGGCTGATGTGACAAAAATACCCATTCCAGTAGGATCACTCTGCTGTTCCTTGTCCCACTGTGCTATTAGACTGAAGGGCTGTTTTACGTTATTAATGACCATTAACGTAATCTCTAAATTTTCTTTTTGTCTATAGGCTTGTTGAGATTGAATTGCTAATTCTACCTGGGTCAGAGCTTTTTGCGCTTCCGGCGTTAGCTGTCGGGGTGAATTTAAGCTAGGCTCTCCCTTCAGCATATCAAAGAGAGGGGAGAGCTGAGTATTATCAATGTCTAGCAAGGGGCGAACCCAATTTATGGTACCCAACAACCTTTGAAGGTCATTTAGGGTTTGTATTTTTGTATGCAGGGTGATTTGTTGAGGTTGCACAGTTGACACAGAGATTTTCCACCTCAAATATTTCCAAGGTTGCTCCTTTTGAACCTTTTCTGGAGCAATCTGTAGCCCATACGCAGAAAGCGCTGCTCTTGTTTCCTCAGTCAACCTTGCCAATAAATCAGGCAACTGACTGGCCAATAGGATATCATCCATGTAATGATAGATCAACATTTGTGGATATTTAAGCCTTACTCCTGAGAGGGCTTGTGCCACATACATTTGGCAGATAGTGGGACTGTTTTTCATACCCTGTGGCAGTACAACCCAATGATATTGCTTCATGGGTTCGCTCTGATTGATTGAAGGGATGGAAAAGGCAAATTTTGGCCCATCCTTCTCTGCAAGAGGGATGGTAAAGAAACCATCTTTTAGATCCAATACAGTAATCAGCCAATTAGCTGGAATCATAGTGGGGGAAGGGAGTCCAGGTTGGAGGGCTCCCATACCTTCCATTACTGCATTTACTTGCCACAGGTCATGTAACAGTCTCCACTTTCCGTTTTTCTTTTTTATTACAAATACAGGTGTGTTCCATGGACTAGTGGTCGGCACAATATGCCCCTGTTGTAATTGTTCATTAACCAATTCATGCAGCGCACGGAGCTTTTCACGTGTAAGGCACCACTGATCCACCCAGACAGGTTTATCTGTTAGCCATGTAATAGAAATGGTGGGCCACGCTTCAGTGACCACTACGTAAAAAGCTGAGTTCCAATGGTAACCCCCCCCCCCTCAAGAGGCCAACACATCTCTTCCCCACAGGCTGAGCGGAACCCCCACCATATAGGGGTGTATTGTGGAGACCTGTCCCTCGGGGGCCTGTGGAATCATACACACAGTTACAGTTGGGGTTTGACCTTGATGATTTAAGACTGTGTTCTTTCTGAAGTTGGGAAACATGGATAAAGAGGATAAAAAAGAAAAGGGAGTGTGAGCAGCTAGCATGGGGAGTGTGAGAAGCTGACATAGGGAGTATGGGAAGATCATATAGGGTGTGTGAGAAACTGATATTTAGTTTAGTAATGCTTTTTTAGGCATACCCAATAGTTAAGCTAAACTAGGCACATGCACTATTGTTTGTAACCAATCACAGCTGGGCAAAGAGCACGTGGGCACATCACAGCTGGAAAAAAGATCTATAAATGTCACAACAGGAAGGCTTCAGGCGGCTCCAAGCAGACCAATATTCCAATGCAATGGGAAGACTTTAGGCTCTACTCTAAAGCAAGCCCACACTCATCCAAAGCTCAGGAGGAAATGCCTCACTCTTAAGAGTAAACACCCCGCCTTAATTAGTCTGAAGTCACATGGTTTACCAGATGGGTCAAGGCTATTGGTCACTTGACCATCCATCACCCAGAGTGATTGGCTGAATGCTACAGCACCTGTTTCAAGGCAACTTTCCCAGTGTA
Source organism: Tauraco erythrolophus (assembly GCF_009769465.1). Lineage (NCBI taxonomy): Eukaryota > Metazoa > Chordata > Aves > Musophagiformes > Musophagidae > Tauraco > Tauraco erythrolophus. The sequence continues at coordinate 24,711,131 of NC_141497.1, read as the reverse complement.
ACGAGCCACAGGTGTTTCTTAGCCAGCCTGCACAGGGAAAGAACTTTCACAGGATGCTGCAGCGGCCAGAAGATTTCTCCACATATAAAAGCTGCTTGTAAATTGTAATAAAGGTCTCTGGTATCACATCTACGGAGTCCGTGCATTCAGCCGCTGCAGGGGCCCACCACCTGAATCAAGTTAACACTCTGGTATGATGTGGTAGTGCCCCCAATACCCTACAAGCCAGAGGCCACCAGTCGTACTGGCCACAACGAAGGCCATTTTGCTGAGGAAATAACTGTGACATCTCTGCCAGTATCTATCATTCCCGTCATTGTGATGGTATTAGGTTTGCCCTCAGCATTGCGCACAGTACATGTTAGTTTAGGTCGCTGTACTGTCACCAGTTACACCCATAGAACTGCAGAACCTGTAGATCCAAAACTCACAGTCCCCCTTGTTCTTTTTTCTATATTTAGAAATTTAGAAATTTCTATATTTATTTAGGGGTTGACCCTGGAAGGGTATTAATTGAGCTATTCAGACTCCTGTGGGTACAACAACAGGTGGAGAAGGAGTCCAAACCATAGCCTGAATTTTTCCTACAAAATCCGCATCTATTACTCCAGGCAACACAAATAAACACTGTACAGTTGTACTCGATCGTCCCAGTAACAGTGCGCTTAATCCATGACCCACAGGCCCTTTTGCGTCCACTGGGATCTTATATACTGTTGATACCTGAAAAGGAAACTGAACTTTCCAAGACTCGTTTTGGAGTTTAAGAAAGCAGGTATTCTTTATTGCAGCGCTGGGTGCACGGGGGATTTCTCCTCCTAGCGTGCACACCGGCTTCTGGACAGAAAATTAGTTATACACTGCAATCATGCATAATTCATAACATATTTACATATTCTGAAACAATTGGTTAATTTTCTCTCACTTTACATGCAAATTACTTTGCATGCTCAGTTCTCTTCCTCCGCCCCTTTCTTTTGGGTCTGGGGTATGTTTAGGGTAGGTGGTCCATGAGTCAGTGGTCACAATCTCTCCCTGCCGGAGTTACCTTTTTCCCCAAGTCACTGCATGTTCACAGTTCAGAAAAACATGATAACAAAGTTTATGCAGTTTCTGGGATGTTCTTGATAAAGAGTCTCCCTTTTAATCACTCCTGACAGCTTCAAGGATGGACATCTTGTTAGTTTCTTTAGGTATGTGTAAATCACCTACTGCCGACTAAACCCTTCATGAAACTTTTACACAAAAACTTTAACCCCTTTATTGTTGGGTAACAATTTGCCCCCTTTTCTTTATCCTTGTGAATTCTTTCGCAAGAATTCATATTGTTCATGTTTAAAAATTGTGAGTAGCATCCAAACTCTCCTAGTCAATTTGGTTAATTGGTACCAGAACATAAAGTTTACAATTGTTAGTATTGTTACTGCTACTAGTACTACAAGCAAAGGATGTATTAATAAGTAAGTTCAACACTCTAGTTGCTGATGGTGAATATCCTACAAAAACATAACAGCAATGATGTTCTCCATCTTTCTTCACTCGTTCCAGGATGTGGTGTATTTTTTCAGCATCGTGATGGACAGTTATCACAGTTTTTTGTCCATTTTCTCGGGCTTGCTTCAGCAATCGTCTTAAGTCTTCATGTTGCACCAGTCTTTTCAGCAACATTATCAGAATTGTGACAATTAACACCAGGTCAGTCTTATTGTAGTTGGTCCTGTGGCTTCTGCTGTCCATTGTTCCTCAGGCACTTTCTTCACCTGGGAGTAATGAATCCAAGCAGGTCGTTCCCTGATCTTGATCGCCGTGTAGGTTGTCAGCAATATCTGGAACGGTCCATTCCACTTTTCCTCAAGGCAGTGACCTGAAATGGTTTTAACATAAACCCAATCTCCAGGTTTCAATGTATGCACTGGAGAATCTAATCCCTGTGCCCTGGTGGGCATTACTACTTTGTTTACTTCTTCCAATTGTTTTCCTAATGCTATCAAATATTGTTGTAAGCCCAATTCTCCAACTTGACTGAGATCTTGCCCTTGATACCTAGTTTGAAATGCTTTCCCATATAAGATTTCAAAAGGACTCAATTTTTCTTTGGTTCTTGGTTTAATTTGAAGGCTCAATGAGGCAACTGGAAGGGCCTGATCCCATTTCAAGTTGGTTTCTTAACAAATTTTGCTTAATTGTGTTTTTATTAGGTGTTTCATTTTCTCCACCTGCCTGCTTGCTTGGGGGCAATAAGGTGTATGCAATTTCCAGTCAATTTCTGAAAATTTACTAACAGATTGTGCTACTTGCGATACAAAATGCAGCCCTCTGTCTGAAGAGATTACTTCAGGGACTCCAAACTGAGGGATGATTTCCCTTAACAAAACTTTAGTCACTTCTCGGGCTTTGTTAGTTCGACAGGGAAATGCTTCAGGCCATCTGGAACAGGTATCCGTTAATACTAACAGATATCTATACCCCCCTTTTCTAGGCAATTCCAAGAAGTCTATTTGCCAGTTTTGGCCTGGAACACATCCTTTTCCAATGTTTCCAAACTTTACCTGGTTCTCTACCTTTGTGTTATTTTGTAAACAGGTTTCACATCTACTAATCACATTTTTCACAGTTTGAAATAAACTTCGGGCTATTATTTGCTTAGAGAGAGAATTATATAAAGCTTCCATTCCCCAATGAGTTTTGCCATGCTCAGTTTTTATCAACATCTATAGTATTCTAAAGGGAACTATTATTCCATTGTCCTCTACTATTGCCCATCCTGATGGATTAAACTTAGCTTTTAAATCTTTGATAAGCTTTTTATTTTTTTCATCATATTCTACCTTTTCAGGTAGTGATAAAGATTTTTCTGGGATCAAACTTAATACCTCACCTTGTTTCGCTGTTTGCCTCGCCTTATGATCAGCCAATTCGTTACCCACCTCCTTGTCAGTGTTACCTTTTTGATGTCCTTTACAATGCATGATGGACACAGCTGTTGGAAGCTGAATTGCTTCTAAAAGTCACAGTATCATATCGGCATGTTTAATACCTTTTCCTTGTTTGGTTAAAAGTCCTTGTTCTTTCCAGATCGCTCCATGAGCATGTACTACACCAAAGGCAAACTTTGAATCTGTCCATATATTTACTTGCAGTCCTTCAGCAAGCTCCAGCGCTCTCACCAAGGCAATAATTTCTGCCCTCTGTGCAGACGTACCTTTTGGGAGAGATCTTGCTTCTCTTACCAGATCAGTTGTTGTCACCGCATATCCGGCCATTCGGAATCCATAAACGACACCAACCTGTCATTCCCAGAAAAGTTCAAAGTTCCTTTACCATAGTTGGTTCTGGAGTCTTGCAGATGGCCTCCTTCCTTTCATTTCCGAGCTGTCGTTGTCCTTTGGAAATCAGGTATCCCAAGTAGATCACTTCCTTCTGCAGGATTTGGGCTTTCTGTAATGACACTCGATAACCACTTAATCCAAGGAAGTTCAGTAAACTCACAGTCCATTCTTTACACTCTTCTCTCTTTTCTGTAGCTATCAAAATATCATCCACATATTGTAAAAGAATGCCATTGCCTGGAGGCCTTTCCCAAAGTTCCAATTCCCTTGCTAATTGGTTCCCAAAAATTGTAGGGCTGTTTTTAAATCCTTGAGGTAACACTGTCCAAGCTAGTTGAGTTTTACGTCCCGAAACGGGGTTTTCCCATTCAAAAGCAAATAGATTACGGCTTTCAGGGGCCAAGGTGAGGCAAAAGAATGTATCCTTTAAATCCAGAACTGTGAACCATTCATATGTTTCTTTCAGGCTAGTTAATAATGTGTATGGGTTTGCTGCTACTGGATACAGATCCTCCACAATGCTGTTTATTGCTCTTAAATCTTGTACTATTCTGTATTTCCTATCTGGTTTCTTTACTGGTAAAATTGGGGTATTATATTCTGATTCACATTCAATCAGTAACCCAAAATTTGGAATTTTTCAATTGTTTCTTTTATGCCCCTTTGGTCTTCCAACCTTAAAGGATATTGTTTTTTTCTAACTGTACCAGAACCAAGTTTTACTTCCACCTTTATCGGTACAGCGTTCTTTGCTTTACCTGGAATCTCAGAAGCCCATACCCCTGGATACACTTGATCTAGGATTTCTTCAATCTCTGAGGTACCTTCAGTTTCTTTTTCAATTTGGATCATAGCCAAACTTAAAGACTTTGATTAATCGATCATCTTTTACTTTGAATTCTACTTTACCCTTTGCAAAAATTATTTGTGCCTCCAATTGCTCTAATAGGTCCCGTCCAAGTAAAGGTGTGATAGTTCGATGTGGGGGAGGGGGTTCTGGTGGTAGGAGACGGGATTTGCTCCCTGTGCCACCAGATCAGACTCCCATCCCCCTCGGGGTTGAGCCAATCATCGGCGCCTCTGCGAATTGCCCTATTTAAGTTGGGACAAAGGAACAGGAAAAGGTGCTTTTTCCCAGGAGCAAGGAGAAGGGAGGAGGGCACTGCCCTTGCTCCCTGGTCCCAGCTGGGTGGCTGCCCACGCCGGGTCGGCGCCATGTGCTCAAGATGGCGGTGACGGAGCCATTTGGAGAACTTGGGGAGCACCCCGCTCCTAGGGTGCCCGCTGGGCTGAGTTCACCCAGAGAGAACTAAAACCTGAGAGAAACGGCCACACAGACACCAGGTCAGTGAAGATGGAACGGGACGAGGTGTGCTGGAGCTGAGTTTCCCCTGCAACCGGTGGCGAGACGGCAGTGGCCCCCCTGCAGCCATGACAGACTCAGTGGAGCAGAGACCCACTCGCAGTCCGTGGAGAAGCCCACATCGGGGAAGAGATGCCTGAGCCTTAGAGAGGTCGTGGAGCATGGGATGCACGACGAGTAACTGTTAATAATGGAGCTTGGGATGCACGACGAGGTCGTGAAGCATCTAGAGTCCATGGGACAACCCACGTTGAAGCGAGTGGCCACAACTCCCTAAGAATCCAAGACTGTGGTAAAGCCTGCACTGGAGCAATCCAATGGGGAAGGACTGCGTCCTGCGGGTCAGACTCACGCTGGAGAAGTTTGTGGAGTTTTCCTCATGAGTAGGGGATCCATTGGAGCAAGGGAAAATAGTGTAAGGACTCCTCTTCCTTTAAGAAAGGAGCGGCAGTAACAACATGGATGAACTGACCTGCACTCCCCCATTCCCTGTCCCCCTGCACCGCTGGGGGGAAGGTAGAGCCGGGAACAAAAGGAAAGGGGGGTGGGGAGGTGTTGTTTTTAAGATCTGGCCTTGTTTTCTCTTTATCCTCTCAAGTAACCGGTTTTGTTTCCCTTTGTCTTTTTTTTTTTAAGCAACTGTTAGTTGTCCTAGTTTTAGCTGGGACAGAGGTTTTTTTTTAACAGCTAGAAAAGCTCCATGTTTTGGTTTTACTCAGAGGCTCACTCTGAGAAGAACGCTGATAACAAGCTGCCAAGGACTTTTCAGCGTGCCGGAGTGCAGAAGCACGGCGGGATAAGGGGGGAGCACAGATGGGACAAGGGGGACACGATTCGCCTTGTGATTTGTGTGGAACTTAAGACTGAGGGCCAAACTGGCCAATTAGTATTCCATATCGTGCAGCGTCATGCCCAGTATAAAAGCGAGGGTCAGACGGGAAGAAGGGCTTTTGCGCTTTGGCTTTTGCGCTTTGGCTTTTGCCGCTTTTGCTCTTTTGCACTTGCTGTGTTTTTCGCTCTATTGCTTTTCTTTTTTTTTTCTTTCCTCTCTCTCTCTCCCAGTACTCCCACTCTCGGAGTACTATCTCTCCCTCTCTGCCCCTCTCTATTTTGGGGCCTCGCGTTCGTCCGGGATTTGCAGTTTTCGGGACGAGACGGGCTTCGCATACGAGGGGGTGGTGAGCACCTACATTGTATTAAATCATCTGTATTAAATCACTCTTATCTCAACCCACGGGTTTCCCGTTTATCCTTTAATTCTCTCCCTCATTCCTGGGGGTGGGGGAGGGGGAGTGACTGGCTGTGTGTGTGGGGGGCGGTTCAACCTAACCCACGACATTAGTAAATTGTTTTGTTTTAAGAAAGCCGAGTCTGTTTTGCCCAGGACAATGGTTGGTGGGTGCTCCCTCTCTGTTCTTTTCTCGACCCTCAGTCCTTTTATTATAAAACCACGACAAAAGGTTTCGGAGATTTTGGTAAATAAAGGAATTGGTGAATCCATATTTGTTTTCCAATCTGAAATTTAATTGGCTGTAGAAAGAAAGCCTTTTTCTGCTGGCCAGTGGCTCCTATTACAGTTACAAAATCATAATCTACAGATATTAGTTCTTGATTCAATACAGAATATGAGGCACCCGTATCTATTAAAAATTCTACCTCCTCATTCTGGTTCCCTAGCTTTAATTTAACCAGTGGATCCGCCAGGGTAAATTCCCCAGGTCCCCGTCATTTGGCTTCAGCAACCACCTCAGGCTTTAATTTAGGGCATTCCTTTTTCTAATGCCCTTGTTTTCCACAGTAAGCACACTGGTCTGATCGTAATGTTGTTTGGAAACTCCCTCGAGATCCCTGAGGAGGCCCTCCTCTGCCTCTGCCTCCAGGGGTTCCTTGGGGTCCTGCACTTCGTTGTTCTAATGCCGAGATTGTTGCTGTGGCTATTGTTCTGCCTAATTTTCTCCTTTCATTGCTTTCTCTGTTCCTGTACACCCTCCGTGCTTCTTCAATTAATTTTTCTAAATTCCGCACTTCAGGCTCTTTTAGTTTTTGGAGTTTTCTTCTAATATCTTCTGATGACTGGCCCAAAAACAACGATACCAATTGTTGCTGCCCTACATCAGATGAGGGGTCTAAGGTGGTATATTTACGCATTGCCAATTGGAATCTGTCTGTTGTGGGTTAGGCCGATCCGGCAACTGAACTCCACACAGCCTGTCTCCCACTCCAGTAAGGTGGAGAGGAGAAAAAAAAATAATAAAAGGACTGAGGGTCGAGACAAGAACAGAGGGAGCACCCACCAACCACAGTCCCGGGCAAAAGCAATACTCGGCTTTCTTAAAGCAAAACAGTTTATTAACAGCTACCTAAAAAGACAAAAGCAAACAAAAACGGTTACTTGAGAGGATAACAAGAAAACAAGGCCAAATCTTGAAAACACCACCACTCTCCCCCTTTGCCTTTTCTTTCCAGCTCTACCTCCTCCCCCCAGCAGCGCAGGGGGGCAGGGAATGGGGGAGTGCAGGTCAGTTCATCCATGTTGTTACTGCCGCTTCTCTTAAAGGAGAAGGAGTCCTTACACCATCGTCCCTTGCTCCAGTGGATCCCCTACTCACGAGGAAAATCCACAAACTTCTCCAGCATGAGTCCTACCCACAGAATGCAATCCTTCCCCATCAGATTGCTCCAGGTGCGGGCTTTACCACAGTCTCGGATTCTTAGGGAGTTGTTGCCACTTGCTCTGGTGTGGGTCGTCATACAGACTTTAAATGTGCTCTGGCGTGGGTCATCATATAGACCTTAAATGTGTCTCCATACAGACTTTAAATGTGTAAATGCGTAAATACGCCTCGACCTGTGCCCATAATTCACAATAGTCTCAGGCTCAGGCATCTCCTATAAACTAAACACCTCCCCATTGGCGGGTGTTGTCCCATGGACTCTAGATGCGTACCGTACTCAGGCTCTGGCATCTCTTCTCAACATGGATCCTCCACGGGCTGTGAGTGGGTCTCTGCTCCCCTGAGGACCGCCTTTAGCTGCAAGGGGGAGCACTCGCCGTCTCACCACTGGCCTGCAAGGGGGACTCAGCTGCGGCATACGTTGTCCCATTCCATCTTCACTGACCTGGTGTCTGCATGGCCGTTTCTCTCAGATCTCTGTCCTTTCTGGGTGAACTCGGCCCAGTGGGCGCCCCGAGAGCGGGGCTCTCCCTGAGTTCCCCAAGCGGCTCCGCCGCCGCCATCCTCAGCGGGTGGCACCAGCCCGGCCTGGGCCGCCATCCGGCCGGGAGCCGGGGAGCGGGGGCAGTGCCCCCCTCTCTCCTCCTCGCTCCTGGGTAAAGGCACATCTTTCTGGTTCCTTTGTCCCGACGGAAATAGAGAAATTCACAGAGGCGCCGATTGGCTCAAGCCCCGAGGGGGATGGGAGTCCGTTCTGATGGGCAGCTCCTGCCCCAGAACCTCCCCGCCACATCAAACCATGACACTGTCTAAGAATTCCATGGGGGTTTCAGTTTTCCCTTGCTTTACAGCATAAAGTGCTGACCAATTTACAGCCTTTGAGATCGCATTCTCTAATCCAAATTTTATCCAGTTTTGGTATTGCTTTATTATCATCCGGATCCCAATGCGAGTAACACACGGATCGACTCCTCTTGCCAGCGTTCCGGCTGTAATTTGAGCCTGCACATGAGTTCGGGCTGTTCTTAGAATTAACTGTTTCTCAGTTTCAGTCATTGCATTTAACATTATGTCTGTATCTTTCTAGTCTGGGTCTTAAGTATTAATTTAAACCAATGCCAAAACAAGGCGGGGAGCGGGGGGCTGCAAATTTATAGCACATTCCTTTTGCCACTCAGGATGATTTCTTAAAGTGAAAAACATAATAGCATATACCACCTCATCCCATTTATAATTTCTCCTGAGAAACAGCATCAATTGCAATCAAGTATTACAATTCCATTATAAGTATTATAAGCATTACAGTTATACTAAAAGTATTATAATATATTATATATATATTATTAGTATATATTATAAATATTATTATTCAGCCATTTTTCCTCATCTTCCAATTTATATAGCAGCCACCACCGATTACAGTATTTAACTAAAGTTTTCTTATTTACATTTCCTCCCGGGGGACCCCCCAATATCTTTCCAATGTGCTAAGACACATCCTAACGGACTCTTTTTTAAAATTTCCCCGCTCTGTTGGTTACCCATTATTTGCTGGATTATTATTATCCCAATCCTGTTGTTACCAAACAAACAACTAGAATTAAAATCACGCCTCCTAGATATAGCCAATTATCATTAAAATAACACGTTCACTCTTATTTTCAATCACTTCGTCTATCTCCAGCTGTTTCCCTCATGGGAGGACAGAACCGTGGATCAAGACCTCGCTTCGTACTAAAAGTACGTCTCAGTCACACACACACAAACAGGACAAAAACAAGTTTTACAACTCCAACCACAAAAATATCCAACCATACAAACAATTAATACAATTCTTAAAATCACACAAACAATCACATAGAATTCAATCATTAATATTTCTGCTTCCAGATGGTTTCCGGTGGGACTGGAACCCACAATTGTAGTCACTTAAATAACCAAAGTGTGCTTTTAAGGTGCCTCTTGGTGGGACTGGAACCTGCAATTGTAACCAAAGTATACCTTTGAGGCGCTAGCTGCCCGGTATACGCTGTCCTGTGTACAGCTTACGGAGAGCTACCTTAATGGACCGGTCCCCAACCCAAAAGAATCAAAAAGAATACCTTTTCTAAGATGGAAGATGGTCCTTGTCTGTTCCTGCAGTGATCCGATTGAGGCGAGGAGTCCCTCCGGAGAAATCCCCGGGGGTACCCAAGGGAGTCCTGTTCTCAGCGGGTCCTGCAGCCGAACAGAGAGGGTCCCATCTGGGTCGCCAAATCTGATACCTGAAAAGGAAACTGAACTTTCCAAGACTCGTTTTGGAGTTTTAGAAAGCAGGTATTCTTTATTGCAGCGCTGGGTGCACGGGGGATTTCTCCTCCTAGCGTGCACACCCGGCTTCTGGACAGAAAATTAGTTATACACTACAATCATGCATAATTTATAACATATTTACATATTCTGAAACAATTGGTTAATTTTCTCTCACTTTACATGTAAATTACTTCGCATGCTCAGTTCTCTTCCTCCGCCCCTTTCTTTTGGGTCTGGGGTGTATTTAGGGTAGGTGGTCCGTGAGTCGGTGGTCGCGATCTCCCCCTGCCGGAATTACCTTTTCCCCCAAGTCACTGCATGTTCACAGTTTAGAAAAACATGATAACAAAGTTTATGCAGTTTCTGGGATGTTCCCTCCAAGGGCAGACAGTTCTTGATAAAGTCTCCTTTTTAATCACTCCTGACAGCTTCAAGGATGGACATCTTGTTAGTTTCTTTAGGTGTGTGTAAATCACCTACTGCCAACTAAACCCTTCATGAAACTTTTACACAAAAACTTTAACCCCTTTATTGTTGGGTAACACTGTAGTATCCATTATTGCTGTTTCACTGAGGGTGGCCACATCCATTCCTGCGCTGCCAGTGGTTTGTGCTCGGAGGTGGCTGCATCCACTTGGGGAATACATTGGGGCACTTGTGTCTGCGTGCGCCCACAACTTGCGTTCTTCTTGAAGTTTCCCAGCAACAATCCTCCTTTTTGAATATATTTAGAGCGACATTCTCTAACATAGTGGTGTCCCTTCTTATATCTCAAGCAGACTCCTGGGCTTTCAGGAATTTTAGGGCAATCCTGCTTAAAGTGACCAGGCTGCCCGCACCTATAACAAACCTGATCCACCCTCATGGCTGCAAAGGCAGCTGCCATTGTTTCCATTTTATGTTGAACCGTCCCCACCTTCTGACATGCCTCCATCATTTCAATGATATTGGGATTCCTAAGGGGTTCTAACATGGGTTTGCAATCTGCATTGGCATTTTCCACTGCCAGTTTCATTAATAATGCCTCTCTTGCCGCCTCATTCTCTACCTGCTTTTCTATTGCTTACTGTCCTAGTTTTAGCTGGGACAGAGTTTTTAACAGCCAGAAGAGCTCTGTGTTTTGGTTTTACTCAGAGGCTCACTCTGAGAAGAATGCTGATAGCAAGCTGATGTTTGTGGTTGGAAGTGAAACTCCAAGGACTTTTCAGTGTGCCGGAGTGCAGGAACACGGTGGGACAAGGGGGACACGATACCCCTTGTGATTTGTGGTGGAATTTAAGATTGAGGGCCAAACTGGCCAATTAGTATTCCATATCATGCAGCGTCATGCCCAGTATAAAAGCGAGGGTCAGCCGGGAAGAAGGGCTTTTGCGCTTTGGCTCTTTTGCACTTTTGCTCTTTTGCGCTTGCTGCGCTGTTGCTCTGCTGTTTTTCTTTCTTTTCTCTCTCTCTCTCTCTCTCTGCCCCTCCCTATTTCGGGGCCTCGCGTTCGTCCGGGATTGCAGCTTCGGGACGAGACGGGCTTCGCATACGAGGGGGTGGTGAGCACCTACACTGTATTAAATCATCTGTATTAAATCATTCTTATCTCAACCCACGGGTTTCCCGTTTATCCTTTAATTCTCTCCCTCATTCCTGGGGGTGGGGGAGAGGGAGTGACCGGCTGTGTGGGGGGGGGCAGTTCAACCTAACCCACGACACTTCCTTTAGTTTATCTATAAAAAGCATATACGGTTCATTAGCTCCTTGTCAGATGGATGTAAAGGAATTAATGACTTTTCCTCTATCAGGTGTTTTCAGCATAGCTTGGTATGCTAGCTGACGGGATTGGGCTAGAATAGCTGGATTAAGGCATGCCTGAAACTGCGGAGTATGTACAGGCATTTTTCCCATTAACTGAGTGGGTCGTCATCCTGTCTCTCAAAGTTCTCCAGCATCTTTAGTTCACAAGCAGAGCGCCAGTGAGATTCAAACATCACCTTTTGGGTGGGTGTGAATATGAGCGCTGCTATCTGTTTAATGTCAAAAGGAGTAAGTTCATAATTAAACATTACCAATTGCAGCAACCCTTGGGTGTAAGGGGAAGTGAGACCATAATCCAATACACTTTTTCTTAACTCTTTCACTAGCCCAAAACTCTAATCCCCTGTAATCAGCACGCCCATCAGGAGTTCTGATAACCGGACAAGCAAGACGCTGCGCCAGGTCACGTTCTTCCTCCTTTTCCGCCTGGTCCTTGAGTTTTTGCCAGTGACGGCGGGGATCTGGACCCTCCGTCTCAATCGGTGGTATCACAGCTCTCAGTAAGTCTATGAAGGAGGGAGTTGTAGAAGTAGAGGGAGTGAGTAGCGTGACAGGAGGGAGGGAGGAGGCGGGGGGAGTTGTAGAAGTAGAAGCAGGGATGGGGGATGGCGGAGGTAAATCGGGTGGTGGTGGTGGCAAGTTACACCCGTCCGCTGTAGTGCCTGCCGTAGTAGGTGACATTACCACTGCAGCTGATGACACGGGACTGGTGGCAGCATTTACAGCTGTGGCAGCATTTATGGCTGCCACAAATGACGCGGGATTAGTGGCGGCATTTGTGACTGCAGCTTTGGCGTGGTCCACTTTAAGCTGTTGTAGCGAGTCCGAGACCAGACGCCAGGTTGTTAGTAAACCAGTTGCTGTCAAATCCTCGAGTGACGCAGCGTCAAACAGCAACTCTCCCACCTCTCGCCGAGGGTCAGTATTAAAAACTTCTGTTGAATGTTTAAATATCCCCTTCCCTTTAAGCCATGCGAGCAACAGACGAAATTGTGTCTCGTCAATGGCTACGCCCCGTCTCCTAAGGATTTTCATAAAAATTTTAATGATTGATTTTTCTTCGGCCAATATAGACGACCCTATCATCCCTGGCTGCTCACCTGCGTCCTGCAGGAGTCACTGGTCCAGACTCTTCAGCTCTCACATCCCGCTGATAATTTCGGTCCAGACTGCTCAGCTCTCAACCGTTGATTCGTCCAGTCAGGCTCTGCCACCATTCACTCGCACTTGGTGACTCAAAGGCCTGTCAGTCGACTTGAATATCAGGTCCCTGTTCGGGCGCCATTTGCAGCGGCTGAATGCATGGACTCCATAGATGTGATACCAGAGATCTTTATTTACAGTTTACAAGCAGCTTTTATAGACTATTCTTCTGGCCACGATGCGTCCACACACCCTTTGCTTAGTTATGATGGGTTACAACCAGTAGTGCACGCGCCTATTTTAGCTTTACTATTGGCTATGCCTAAAAAAGCATTATTTTCTATCTGCTAAACTAAATGTCAGCTTCTCACACTCCCTATACCAGCTTCTCACACTCCCTTTTCTTTTTTATCCTCTTTATCAGTGTTTCCCAACTCGTCAAGTACACAGACTTAAATCATCAAGGTCAGACCCTAACTGTAACTGTGTGTATGATTCCACAGGAAACGTATTTAGGTTTTGTAAAATTATGAAAAAAGGTTTGGGATCCTCTACAGAGAGTGGAATTCTGAAAAATTCTCTCTTAGACTGTATCCTAAGGAACTGGAAAGATCTCAGAGGGGATCCACTAACTCACATTGTACTCTGTTTTGTGTCCTTGTATTATACTCTGTATTTCGTGTTTACTCCCGCTTCTACCATTTTGTGTTCCTTGTGCCGGCTGTGTTTGCTACATTTGTTGTATTTGTTATTTCTATGTTACTGCTTTTATCTTGTAATGGAAAATAAGCATTTGGCGGAAGGGGGGATTTTAAAGAAATCTCCCTTAGGATGTATTCTGAAGCACTGGAAAGATCTTGGGGGAGACCCTCTAAAAAAAATTAATAGAATATTGTAATCATTGGTGGCCACTGTATATTTTGAAGAGCCAGGAAAAGTGGCCTAAAATGGCACTCTGAAATATAATATTCTTTTACAATTAATGCTGTTGTGTAGGCAAGAAGGGACTTGAGATGAAGTCCCATATGTGGATTTGTTCTTTACATTAAGAAATCTTACGGAGCAGCAGAGGGATTGTGAAGATGTTCCACAAGACTCTGGTATTGGCATTAGAAAAGGAAAGGGGAAATGAAAAACTGAAAATATGATTTGAAGTTGATGGTTGTTCCCTGACAGAGATGGGAAGACGCAAGGAATAAGATCACGTAAAAGGGGGGTTGAGACAGATTTACTGATGATGGGAAATTATAACTCAATGAGGGGGACCAGGATGAATTTAAAAGCCTCTCTAGCAGATCCCTGGTTCCAATACAGCTGAGGAATGAAATTAACTTGATTGATACTAGGGAAACCTACTCAGTAGTGAATACTTGTAAGGGACCTTTAAGTAAATTCTCTGTGCCAGTTGTTGGGGTCACAGGAAAGCCTGAGGTAAAACTTTTTATATGACCAATGGAATGTAAAATTGGCAATAAGGTTTTATATATGCCTGGATGTCCATTATCTCTCTTGGGTCGAGCTTGATTAAACAAATAGGGAGCACAAATAACTTTATCTAATAATTTGATTCAACTTCATATCCCACAAAATAATGATTAGAATGCCCAGCTGTGTCTGTTACAGGAAGAAATTCTGAATGCTGTTATTCCTACAGTCTGGGCTATGAAGGTACCCGGGAAGGCAAAGGCTGCAGGGCCTATGAAAGTGGAACTGAAACCTGATGCTAGATCAGTAAGAAAGACTCTATAAAATTAAATACGAACTTCTGTGAGAATGTCAGCCTGAATATAATACTCCAATACTGCCAGTGAAGAAGCCCTGATCTCAGGAGTACTGGTTGGTGCAGGATTTAAGAGCGATTAATCAAATTGTACTTGATGTACACCCTGTGGAACCAAATCCATACACATTATTGTCTGTGATTTCTGAAAGTAACATCTATTTTATTGTGTTAAGAGCTAAAGGACACTTTCTTTTGCATACCTGTGGAGACAGAAAGTCAGCAGTTGTTTGCTTTTGAATGGGAAAGCCCATCCACCGGGTGGAAAACACAGCCTTGTTGGACCGTGCTATTGCAAGAATTCCAGAATAGTCCTACCTTGTTCAGTAACGTACTGGCTAAAGAACTAGAACATTGACAAGATAAGAATTCTGCTATTACTCTTTTACAATATGTGGATGATATACTTACAGGAACAGATACAGAACCACAGTGTAAAGAAGTAACTACCAGTTTACTAATTTTCTGGGACTGGCAGACTTAGACTGGGTGTCTAAGAAAAAGGCACAGGTGATACAAAACACTGTTTCCCAAGGAGAAAAGCTGGGAACTGAATAAAAGGAGGCGATATGTCGTACTTCTGTCGTACTTCTGCCCCTCTGAGTCAAAGAGAGAATTAAGGAGATTTTTTGGGAATGGCATGATGGTGCAGACTGTGGATACCAATTTTGGACTGATGGCCAAATCTTTGTATGAGGCCATAAAAGGGCCAGGAGAAGCCCTGGAGTGGACAT
The DNA here is from genome assembly GCF_009769465.1 of Tauraco erythrolophus. NCBI lineage: Eukaryota > Metazoa > Chordata > Aves > Musophagiformes > Musophagidae > Tauraco > Tauraco erythrolophus. Next base: position 24,696,012 of record NC_141497.1, on the reverse strand, counting down.
CAGAGTGCTGGTAAGGCTCTGATGATATCAAAAGACTTTAATTACAGCTCCTGCCTTAAATCTGCCAAATTTGACCAAACTTTTTAAACTCAAAAATTAACTATGGGACAGAAGATCACTGTATTTGTTCCACATGTAGTACTGGAATAAAAAGGACATCATTGACTATCGCCAAGTAGAACAGTTCAGTATCACACTGTGTTAGTTGAACAAGACGATGTAATACTAAAAGCATCTACTTTCAATCTAGCAACCTTGTTACCCGCCAGATTTGAAAGATGTTCCCCTGAAGGATACGGATGGTAGTAGCTTCGTTTTAGGGGGAGAACGAAAAGCTGGATATGCAGTAGCAACTCTGGGAGAAGAGGTGGAGGCACGCCCTCTTCCAATAAATACTTCTGCACAGAAAGCAGAATTGATTGCTCTCACAAGAGCTCTGGAAAACAGATAAATATCTACGCTGATTCTAAGTATGCCTTTGGAGTTATACATGCTCACAGAGCCATATGGAAGGAACAAGTACTGCTATCCTCTCAAGGAACTCCTGTAAAACATGGAGTGGAAATTCTGAGACTATTCACAGCAGGTTCTTTACCCAAGGAAGTGGCTGTAATAAACCGATGTGATTAAAGGAAACTGAAGAGCCGATGAAGTAGCAAAAGAGTATCCTTTAGTAAAATAGTTGGTGCTCTAATTCCAGAGGTAAAAATAGAATCAAAAGCTCCAAGATATAATAAAAAAGAAAACAAATTAGCTAAACTTTTGAATTGTGATAAGAAAAATGAATGGTGGGTCACACCCAATGGACAATGTATGGTTACAGCTCCAATTATAAGGGAATTGTTGCATTGAACTCATAAAGATACAAATATGGGAGCAGATGTGTTAGTTTTGGCTGTTAAGAGATATGCAATTGGACCCAGAATGCAGCAGCACGCAGAAGGAATTGTTAGACAATGTCAAATTTGTTGTAAAAATAACCCAACAATACAAAAAACCCTTCACCTGGAGAGGTAAAACGGGGATATCTCCCCGGGGAATAATGGCAGATTGATTTTTCTGAATTACCTAGAAGTAATGGATATAAGTACTTTTTGGTAATAGTAGATGCCTTTTTCAGGATGGCCTGAAGCTTTCCCATGTCAAATCAACAAAACTAGAGAAGTAATAAAACGCTGTTAAGAGAAATAATTCCTAGATTTGGGATTCCAGAGGGAATATCATCAGATAGGGGTCCTCATTTTAAGGTGAAAATAGTACAAGAGGTTTAAAATTTTTTTTCAAAATAAGATAGCATTTACAAGTGGAAAGGTTGAAAGAATGAATCAGAATCAGACCAAGTTCCAAAGAGAAGTTGAGTCCTTACGAAATTTTATACAGGAGGTCCTATCAAATTGTAACTGGAATTGAGGAGACATGTTATTGGGGAAAAATCATTAAAAGATTATGTCATCTCCTTGGAAAAAGTTCTCTCCTCTTTACACAGGTACATCACATTGACTGCACCTGTCGCCTTGGTTGTCCAGGTGCATAATTTTCAGCCAGGGGACTGGATCTACATTCGAACCTGGAATGATGAACCTTTGAAGGAAAAGTGGAAAGGACCCTACCAAGTCCTTCTCACAACACAAACAGCAGTGAAAGTCTCCGGGATTCCAACCTGGATCCACTACAGTAGGATAAAGCCAGCTGCAGCCCCAGAATGGGAGGCCGAACAAGTAGGACCAACACATCTAAAATTTACCCGAAAATCTCAATAATGACATTAATAATCTGTTTGAACCGATTAGGAGTACTATGCACAGAGGAGGGTGAGGAGAATTTAATTCTGGCTTTGATCCAAGGATTTGGAAAAATGCGCAATCTTACTAGTGTAATGGCCTGCATACCCATCCTCCAAGCAGCTGGCCAGCCCTTGTCATGGGGAATAATTCCTGTAAATCTATTGGTTATAGAGGGATATGATAACATTTCTAAGGCTTTCATTGCAGCCAATGTATCTTATTATCTTGACAAGGTTGCCAAATGCAAACAATGAGACAATGATGAGCTGCAGGATCCAATGCCCTGAAGGCCAGGTGATAAAAGAATTGTGTTTGGGAAAGGGACATGTGATCAATACCCAGAAGGATCTAAACCTTTAGATCAGGACTTTCTAAAATTTGCCCAAACGGCTTCAGAAAAATAGGCAGAGGGGCTGTTGAAATTATGTGTCACTCAGAATCATGCTAAAGATATATCCACGACCCCAGAATGTGCAATATTGAGAAAGAAACCTAAAACATGGACCAGGTCCTTAGAAGAGTCCTGGAAATACATGGGTGTCCTAGTTTTAGCTGGGACAGAGGGGTTTGTTTTTTTTTAACAGCTAGAAAAGCTCCATGTTTTGGTTTTACTCAGAGGCTCACTCTGAGAAGAACACTGATAACAAGCTGCCAAGGACTTTTCAGTGTGCCGGAGTGCAGAAGCACGGCGGGATAAGGGGGGAGCATAGATGGGACAAGGGGGACACGATTCCCCTTGTGATTTGTGTGGAACTTAAGACTGAGGGCCAAACTGGCCAATTAGTATTCCATATCATGCAGCGTCATGCCAGTATAAAAGCGAGGGTCAGATGGGAAGAGGGCTTTTGCGCTTTGGCTTTTGCGCTTTTGCTCTTTTTGCACTTTTGCTCTTTTGCGCTTGCTGCGCTGTTGCTCTGCTGTTTTTTTTTTCTTTCTCTCTCTCTCTCTTTCTCTCCCTCTCTGCCCCTCTCTATTTCGGGGCCTCGCGTTCGTCCGGGATTTGCAGTTTTCGGGACGAGACAGGCTTCGCATACGAGGGGTGGTGAGCACCTACATTGTATTAAATCATCTGTATTAAATCACTCTTATCTCAACCCACGGGTTTCACGTTTATCCTTTAATTCTCTCCCTCATTCCTGGGGGTGGGGGAGGGGGAGGTGACCGGCTGTGTGTGGGGCGGTTCAACATAACCCACGACAGTCTTAATTGGCGCCCAACGTGGGGGCACGAAGGGGTTGAGATAACGATGTGGCTGGCCGGAATGCTGTTTGTTATGCTTGCGTACATGTTACCGGACATTCATAATTTATTGTCTTATCTACCCTATATGATGTTAGGCGGAATGTTTATGCGGTTTTCTGGCTCTGGGTGTTGGACTAGCATGAAAAGTATGTTATCGGTAATTAAGGGCTTTGCTATACTGTACGGTGTAACACTGATAAGATCATCGGTGCTGGGACCGGCTCAGTCTTTGTATTCGGCGGTGCAGAGGGGGATGGTGATGTGGAACTCGTTTATTAATTTTGAGCGTCACCTGGCGGATATCATCGCCAATTATACCGGTGACTTTTCATTCGCAAAAGCTTATGTTGATTTTGATAATGCCGAACATCATTGGAATAATTTAACCAGTTTGATTGTCCTGCAAGGTCTCCTGAATATATGTTTAATTATCTATATATTCAAAATCAATCGGCCATTTAGGGGTGTATATCAATTTATTTCTCGGGTTATTGTGCTTGCCATCTCAACTCCCATGACAAGCACTATAGCTACTCAGACTACAACGTTATCAGTTGCCCCCGTAAGGAAAAGAAAATGTATACAAAAGTTAGACGACGAAGAAGAGGAATCAGGGCCATCACAACAACCAAATGAGGAAGAGCAACCAGGACCATCAGAGCAACCAGACAAAGAAGAACAACTGGGGCCATCACAACGATTGGAGGAAGAGAAACCAAGGAAATGTCTGCGAAAGTCAGAACGCAGAGGAGAGGATGATGATGATGATGAAGAGTGACCAGGGCCATCACGAGAAATGAAGCGGGAGCGTTCTGTTTCGCCCCAGAGGAAATCTCAATGGAGGAGGAGTGACATCATAGATGAGAGGATAACCACCAGATCTCTAAAAATGAGCGAGCTGCGAGATATTCGAAAAGATTATGGCCGCCTTAAAGGTGAGCCCATTGTCTCTTGGTTGCTCAGATGCTGGGACATGGGAGCCAATAGTCTGGAGTTAGATGGTAGTGAAGCTAGGCAGCTGGGAGCCCTTGCCATGGATGGAGGCATTGATAAAGCAATTGGAAGGCAGACACAAGTCCGCAGCCTCTGGAGACGACTCCTGGCAGCCATAAAGGAAAGGTACCCCTACAAGGACGAGGTGCCATGTAATGTAAGCAAGTGGACTAACATAGAAAAAGCTATTCAGTATCTGAGAGAACTGGCTGTGCGAGAGTTGATTTATCTTGACTCGAGAAGCGGACCAAGACTCGAAGATCCAGATGACATCCGGTGCACACGACCAATGTGGCAGAAGATTATACGGAGTGCGCCAGCAGCATATTCCACCTCATTGGCAATAATGGACTTCGGGGACGATGAAGCACCACTATCCGTAGGTAATCTGGTCACCTACCTCCGACGATATGATGATGACACTTCTATACGAACCTGTGTTGCGGCTGTGGAAAAGCTGTCTGAAGAGGTCCGAGAATTAGAGAAAAAGTAGATTTCCCACCACCCGAACGTTCTAGAATTTCAGCTGTCAGAACCAGGCGTTACCCTCCTCGAGAGAGACAAGAGAGACGGTACAGATCACGGGGTGAGCTATGGTTCTACCTCCGTGATCATGGAGAAGACATGAGAAGGTGGGATGGAAAACCCACCTCCGCTTTAGAGGCCAGGGTACGCCAGTTGGGAGGAAGAACCAACAGGAATAGAACTTTCTCCAATTCCTCCAGGACAGCTGTTGCCCCAGTCTACAGTGAGCAGTCCACTAGGCAAAATGGGAGGGCTGATCCTCCTAGCCATCCTGACTCCAATCCTGCTGATTCCTCTGATGAATATGATAACAGGCATTAGAGGGGCCCTGCCTCCAGCCAGGTGGAGGAGAGGGATAATCGAGTTTACTGGACTGTGTGGATTCGGTGGCCTGGCACATCATACCCTAGAAAGTATAAGGCTTTAGTGGATACTGGTGCCCAATGCACTTTGATACCATCGAACTTCAGAGGGGCAGAATCCATCTGTATTTCTGGAGTGACAGGGGGGTCTCAACAACTGACTGTGTTAGAGGCTGAAGTGAGCCTAACTGGAGAGCGGTGGCAAAAACACCCTATTGTAACTGGCCCAGAAGCCCCGTGCATCCTTGGCATAGATTATCTTAAGAGAGGGTATTTCAAAGACCCAAAAGGGTATCGTTGGCTTTTGGCATAGCTGCAGTAGAGACAGAAGAAGGCAGGCAGCTGTCTACTTTGCCTGGTCTCTCAACGGACCCTTCTGCTGTGGGGTTACTGAGGGTCGAAGAACAGCAGGTGCCAATTGCTAATACAACAGTGCACCGACGGCAATATCGTACCAACCGAGACTCTCTAATTCCTATCCATAAGTTGATTCGTCAACTGGAGAGTCAAGGAGTCATCACAAAGACCCGCTCCCCTTTTAACAGCCCTATATGGCCTGTACGTAAGTCCAATGGCGAGTGGAGGCTGACGGTAGACTATCGTGGCTTGAATGAAGTTACACCACCATTGAGTGCTGCCGTGCCAGATATGCTGGAACTTCAGTATGAACTGGAGTCAAAGGCAGCCAGGTGGTACGCTACAATTGATATCGCTAATGCGTTTTTCTCAATTCCTTTGGCACCGGAATGCAGGCCACAGTTTGCTTTCACTTGGAGGGGCATCCAGTATACCTGGAATCGACTGCCCCAGGGGTGGAAACACAGCCCCACTATCTGCCATGGACTGATCCAGGCCACACTGGAACAGGGTGATGCCCCAGAACATCTGCAATACATTGATGACATCATTGTATGGGGCAACACAGCAGAAGAAGTTTTTGAGAAAGGTGAAAAGATAATCCAAATCCTTCTGAAAGCAGGCTTTGCCATAAAACAGAGTAAAGTCAAGGGACCTGCCCAGGAGATTCAGTTTTGGGAATAAAATGGCAAGATGGGCGTCGTCAGATTCCGATGGACGTGATTAATAAAATAACAGCTATGTCCCCACCAACCAACAAAAAGGAAGCACAAGCTTTCTTAGGCATTGTGGGTTTCTGGCGAATGCATATTCCTGACTACAGCCAGATTGTAAAACCCCTCTACCAAATAACCCGAAAGAGGAATAATTTGAATGGGGCCCAGAGCAAAAACAAGCCTTTGAACAAATTAACAAGAAATAGTCCATGCGGTAGCCCTGGGACCAGTCCGGACAGGACAAGATGTCAGAAACGTGCTCTACACCGCAGCCGGGGAGAATGGTCCCACCTGGAGTCTCTGGCAAAAAGCGCCAGGGGAGACGCGAGGTCGACCTCTTGGGTTTTGGAGTCGAGGATACAAAGGATCCGAAACCAACTATACTCCAACTGAAAAAGAGATATTGGCAGCATATGAAGGAGTCCGAGCTGCTTCTGAAGTGATTGGTACAGAAGCACAGTTGCTCCTGGCACCCCGATTGCCAGTGCTCGGCTGGATGTTCAAAGGGAGCGTCCCGTCTACACACCACGCAACTGATGCCACATGGAGCAAGTGGATCGCGCTGATCACACAAAGAGCTCGGATAGGAAACCTCAATCGCCCAGGAATTTTGGAAGTGATCACTAACTGGGCTGAAGGTAAAGACTTTGGAATGTCACCAGAGGAGGAGGAGGTGACACGTGCTGAGGAGGCTCCACCTTATAATGAAACTATCAGACAATGAGAAGAAATACGCTCTGTTTACCGACGGGTCCTGTCGCCTTGTAGGAAAACATCGAAAATGGAAAGCTGCTGTATGGAGTCCTACTCGACGGGTCGCAGAAGCTACCGAAGGAGAAGGTGAATCAAGCCAGTTCACAGAGGTGAAAGCCATCCAACTGGCTTTAGACATCGCGGAACGAGAAAAGTGGCCAATGCTCTATCTCTATACCGACTCTTGATGGTAGCGAATGCCCTGTGGGGATGGCTACGGCAATGGAAGCAGAGCAGCTGGCAACGCAGAGGTAAACCCATCTGGGCTGCCCCGTTGTGGAAAGACATTGCTGCTCGAGTAGAGAAGCTGATTGTGAAAGTACGACATGTAGATGCCCATGTACCCAAGAGTCGGGCCACAGAAGAACATCAAAACAATCAACAGGTGGATCAGGCCGCCAAGATTAAAGTGGCTCAGGTGGATCTGGACTGGCAACATAAAGGTGAAAAATTTCTAGCTCGTTGGGCCCATGATGCCTCAGGCCATCAAGGAAGGGACGCCACATACAAATGGGCTCGTGATCGAGGGGTGGACCTAACTATGGACACCATTGCAGAGGTGATCCATGAATGTGAAACGTGTGCTGCAATCAAGCAAGCCAAGCGGTTGAAAACCTCTTTGGTACGGAGGGCGTTGGTTGAAATATCAATATGGAGAGGCTTGGCAAATTGATTATATCACACTTCCACAAACTCGCAGTGGCAAGCGTTACGTGCTTACAATGGTGGAAGCGACCACTGGATGGCTGGAAACCTATGCTGTGCCCCATGCCACCGCCCGGAACACGATCTTGGGCCTTGAAAAGCAAGTCTTGTGGCGACATGGCACCCCAGAAAGAATTGAGTCGGACAACGGGACTCATTTCCGTAACAATCTTATAGACACCTGGGCCAAAGAGCATGGCATCGAGTGGGTATATCACATCCCCTATCATGCACCAGCTTCTGGGAAGATTGAACGATATAATGGATTGCTAAAAACCACACTGAAAGCAATGGGTGGTGGGAACCTTTAAACATTGGGATACGCATTTAGCAAAAGCCACCTGGTTAGTCAACACTAGAGGATCTGCAAATCGAGCTGGTCCTGCGCAATCAGAACTTCTACGTACTGTAGAAGGAGATAAAGTCCCTGTAGTACACATGAGAAATATACTCGGGAAGACAGTTGGGTTATTCCTGCCTCGGGTAAAGGTAAACCCATTCGTGGGATTGCTTTTGCTCAGGGACCTGGGTGCACTTGGTGGGTGAGGCAAAAGGACGGGGAAGTCCAATGTGTACCTCAAGGGGATTTGATGTTGGGTGAAAATAGATGATAAAATTATTGAATTGTGTGCACATTGTACTAATGTCATTATATTAAGAATCATCCAGGTTAATGAAGAATGAACTTCGTCAGAATCAGAACCGATTCCAAACACCCAGCAACTTCCTTGAGATCAACATCTTCAACCTGCAGACAGCGGCTGGATACACCAACTACGAGCTCCAGGCGCCCACACGCAACAAAGACTACATGTCATCCGTTCTACCGACTGAGCGAATTCCACGTCATCTTTCCTGCCCTGAGAGACTACTACAACAGATGAAGACACATTTAGGAGGGATGACCCATGGCTAAGGGAATAGTATATATGTAAGGTTTGAGCATGACGTGCATGGTATGGAATAAGGGGTGGATACTGTCCTAGTTTTAGCTGGGACAGAGGGGTTTGGTTTTTTTTAACAGCTAGAAAAGCTCCATGTTTTGGTTTTACTCAGAGGCTCACTCTGAGAAGAACACTGATAACAAGCTGCCAAGGACTTTTCAGTGTGCCGGAGTGCAGAAGCACGGCGGGATAAGGGGGAGCATAGATGGGACAAGGGGGACACGATTCCCCTTGTGATTTGTGTGGAACTTAAGACTGAGGGCCAAACTGGCCAATTAGTATTCCATATCATGCAGCGTCATGCCCAGTATAAAAGCGAGGGTCAGATGGGAAGAGGGGCTTTTGCGCTTTGGCTTTTGCGCTTTTGCTCTTTTTGCACTTTTGCTCTTTTGCGCTTGCTGCGCTGTTGCTCTGCTGTTTTTTTTTTCTTTCTCTCTCTCTCTCTTTCTCTCCCTCTCTGCCCCTCTCTATTTCGGGGCCTCGCGTTCGTCCGGGATTTGCAGTTTTCGGGACGAGACGGGCTTCGCATACGAGGGGTGGTGAGCACCTACATTGTATTAAATCATCTGTATTAATCACTCTTATCTCAACCCACGGGTTTCACGTTTATCCTTTATTCTCTCCCTCATTCCTGGGGGTGGGGGAGGGGGAGTGACCGGCTGTGTGTGGGGCGGTTCAACATAACCCACGACAATGGGAAACTTAAGTTAGTGGTATAACCTGGGGAACTAGCTCTGTACGTAACATTAGTAAGGCTAATTGGAAGTGTAACAATCTCCTGACTAAAAGTCAAACAGCCTTTTTAAATCCTACCATAACTATTGAGTCGTGTAAAAATTGCAAAGATGTCATACCTTCTCCAGGATACACTGTGTGGGCAACGACAGATGGGTTTTGGACCACATGATTAAAACTACGTTCAATTACTAGACAAGTGACACTGGGGTTGTTAACGTGGGGTTCCCCAACATGGAAGAAAAGTTCAATTGAAGCAAAATATTGGGGAAGAGTGAAAAGAGATATTGGCCATGTTGAAGATACATGGACAGGTCCAACAGCAGCTGTAGAGTTTGGATGGAGAATTCAGAGTTTTCTGATGCCAGGTTTGATGGCATTAGAAAATAGAATGCTCCTAGAAAAATCTAACCTGGCAAGTAGAAACCCTATCAAAGGCCACTGAGAAAGGATTCCAACAGATTAATAAGAAATTAAAAGAAAATACTAAGATGGCATTACAAAATTAATTGGCTTTAGATTTACTATTAGAAAAGGAACAGGGGCTGTGTGGCTACCTCTTTGCCTCAGTCTTCACTGGCAAGAGCTCCAGCTGCGTATCCCAAGTCCCAGAAGGCAAAGGCAGGGACTGGGAGAATGAAGAACAACCCACTGTAGGAGAAGATCAGGTTCGAGACCATCTAAAGAACCTGAAGGTGGACAAGTCCATGGGACCTGATGAGGTGCATCTGTGGGTCTTGAGGGAACTGGCAGATGAAGTTGTTAAACCACTATCCATCATATCTCAGAAGTCGTGGCAGTCTGGTTGTTGTGGGTTAGGCCGCTCCGGCAACCAAACCACCCCCCCCACAGTCGTTGACTCACCCTCCCCCAGTCCCAGGGATGAGGGAGAGAATTAAAGGATAAATGGGATACCCGTGGGTTGAGATAAGAACAATTTAATACAGATGATTTAATACACAGTGTAGATGCTCACCACCCCCTCGTATGCGAAGCCCGTCTCGTCCCGAAGCTGCAATCCCAGACGAATGCGAGGCCCTGAAATAGAGAGGGGCAGAGAGAGAGAGATAGTACTCCAAGAGTGGGAGTACGGAGAGAGAGGGGGAAAAAAGGCAATAGAGCAAAAGTGCAGCAAGCGCAAAAGAGCAAAAGCGGCGAAAAAGCCAAAGCGCAAAAGCCCTTCTTTCCGGCTGTCCCTCACTTTTATACTGGGCATGACGCTGCACGATATGGAATACTAATTGGCCAGTTCGGCCCTCAATCTTAAGTTCCACCACAAATCACAAGGGGAATCGTGTCCTCCTTGTCCCGGCTATGCTCCCCCTTTATCCCGTCGTGCTTCTGCACTCCGGCACACTGAAAAGTCCTTGGAGTTTCACGTCCAACCACAAACATCAGCTTGCTATCAACATTCTTCTCGGAGCGAGCCTCTGAGTAAAACCGAAACACGGAGCTCTTCTAGCTGCTGAAAAGAAGAGCTAATTCTGTCCCAGCTAAAACCAGGACACTGGTGAAATTCTCAATGACTGGAAAAGGGGAAACATAGACCCCATCTTTAAAAGGGAAAAAAAAGAAGACCCAGGGAACTACAGGCCAGTCAGTCTCGCCTCTGTTCCCGGCAAGATCATGGAGCAGATCCTCCTGGCGACTATGCTAAGGCACATGGAAAATAAGGGGGTGATTGGTGACAGCCAACATAGTTTCACTAAGGGCAAATCGTGCCTGACAAATTTAGTGGCCCTCTATGATGGGGTTGATGGGTAGGGGAAGAGCAACTGACATGGTCTACCTGGACTTGTCCAAAGCATTTGATACTGTCCCACACGACATCCTTGTCTCTAAACTGGAAAGACATGGTTTTGATGGATGGACCACTCGGTGGATAAGGAATTACCTGGACGGTTGCACTCAAAGAGTTGTGGTCCAGAGGAGGGCCACAAAGATGATCCGAGGGCTGGAGCACCTCTGCTATGAAGACAGGCTGAGAGAGTTGGGGCTGTTCAGTCTGGAGAAGAGAAGGCTCTGGGGTGATCTTATAGCAGCTTTCCAGTACCTAAAGGGGGCCTACAGGAAAGCTGGAGAGGGGACTTTTTACAAGGGCATGTAGTGATAGGACAAGGGGCAATGGATTCAAACTGAAAGAGGGGAGATTTCGATTAGATATAAGGAAGAAATTTTTACATTGAGGGTGGTGAGGCACTGGAACAGGTTGCTCAGAGAAGTTGTGGATGCCCCATGCCTGGAAGTGTTCAAGGCCAGATTGGATGAGGCTTTGGGCAACCTGGTGTAGTGGAGGGTATCCCTGCCCATGGCAGGGGGGTTAGAACTAGATTATCTTTAAGGTCCCTTCCAACCCTAACCATTGTATGATTCTATGATCTTATAGCATTATTCCAGTACCTAAAGGAGGCCTACAAGAAATCTGGAGAGGGACTTTTTGCAAGGGCGTGTAGTGATAGGACAAGGGGCAATGGATTTAAACTGAAGGAGGGGAGATTTAGATTGTATATAAGAAATAAATTTTTCACTCAGATGGTGGTGAGGCACTGGAACAGGTTGCCCAGAGAAGTTGTAGATGCCCCATCCCTGGAAGTGTTCAAGGCCAGGTTGGATGAGGCTTTGGGCAACCTGGTGTAGTGGAGGGTTTCCCTGCCCATGACAGGGGGGTTGGAACTAGATGATCTTTGAGGTCCCTTCCAACCCTGACCATTCTATGATTCTATGATTCTATCATGAACATTGCTGCATACATATCCCAAACTTGACAGATGATTTAAAAGTGCAGCTCCAAAAGATGAAACAAGTAGCAGAGGACAGTAAAGCTATTAAGGCCTCAGCTGAAAGCAACTGGCTAAACAAAATCTTAAAAGGTACGGGGGGATGGTCATTAAAAGAGTGGCTGGCCACTCTGTTAGAAGGAATAATACTGCTACTCGTCGTAATCATGATCATTGTAATCAGCTCTGGGCATATGAGAAGAGTAATTGAAAAGAACATATGGAAATGAGATACATTAGAAGCATGAATACAATTTACTTTTGTTCGTTTAGAGAACTTCTGTTAGTTTAGAATCATGAATAATGCTTTTTTTAAGTTGTGAAGCATGAATAAGATTTTTAGTTTATAATAGTTGCTTAGCTTACTATAGATTGATAATGATAAGTTGTGTGAAAATGTTGTACAAAAGTCACAAAAGGTGAGACTCATCTAAAATTGATATTAGATAAATCTCAAAGGGGGGAATTGTTATCCAACAATGAAGGGGTTAAAACTTTTGTAAAAATTTCATGAAGTAGTTGGCGGTTTGCACATACCTAAAGAACATAACAAGATCAGCATCCTTGAAGCTGCCAGAAGTTAATAAAAGGGTGACTCTTTATCTAGAACTGTCTGCCCTTGGAGGGAACATCCCAGAAACTGCATAAACTTTGTTCTCATGTTTTTCTGAACTGTGAACATGCGCAGCAGTGACTTGGGGAAAAGGTAATTCCAGCAGTGGGAGATCGCGACCACTAAGTCATGGTGGACCCGGCGCCACAATAAAGTATTGCCTGCTTTCTAACACTGCAAACTGTGTTAGAGAATTTCTGTCCAGATTTTTGATGACACTAGGGGTTGGGAGCAAAGGGTACTGGTCACAGTGCCACATGCTGACAGAGAGAGGTCGAGAGGATGAGAGACTGAGAGAGAGTTAGAGAGATGCAGAAAGACATGAGGAGACTGAGAGAGTGAGAAATGGAGATGGACAGAGACAGAGATGGAGGGGCACTGAAGAGAGAGAGTGTACGTGACAGAGAAGGAGCCTGACAGAGACACCAAGAGCCATCAATGCAGAGAGAGATAAGAAGAAAGAGAGGCGCAATGAGACAGAGACTGACAAGGATAAACCTGCAGAGAGAGAGAGACTGACCCAGACTGGCGCAGAGAGAAGTAGGAGGGCCAAGAAAATGTGGAACAGAGAGAGGGGGGCACAGAGAGAGAAAGGTCAAAAGAGAGGGGGCAGTGACACACACAGGCACAGCACATAGACAGACAGACGGAGAGTGAGAGTCAAAGAGAGGTGGAGAGGGCAGTGGAACAGAAAGAGGTAGAGAGCGAGTCTGACAGAGATAGCATCAGTGAGAGATTGACACCGAGAGTGAGAGAGACACTGACCAAGACACAGGGAGGAGATGACAGAATGACAGAGGGACAGACAGACACAGAGTGAGAGAGGAGCAAGAACATCGTCGGGAGAGAGCAGGATGCTGACACTGTGTGAGAGAGATGCAGACACAGAGAGGGAGATCGACAGACAGTGAGAGGCACTGACACAGAGTGCATAGTGCAGGGAGGAGAGAGTGAGCATGGCACTGAGAGAGACAGAAAGGGAGATAAATTTGGAGGGCGTGGAAAGACAGTGAGAAGAGACACAGGGGAGAAAGAGAGGGGGAGAAAGAGGCGTGGAGAGACAGAGAGAGGGCACAAGCACAGAGAGAGAGAGAGCATGGAGAGGGCCCTAGGCAGAGCGTGAGTGAGGGATGCGGGTAGAGAGCCATCAGAAAGAGAGTGAGGTCTGTGTTTTAAGAGGGGGGGGTGACTGAGAGACCGTTGGGATGGAGGCGCAGACAGAGGGAGCGGAGAGAGAAAGATGGACTGATGCAGAGAGACCCTTACAAAGAGAGAGGAGTCAAGGAAGAGAGGCTGAGAGAGGGGGAGAGGCCCAAGGCAAGGGAGAGTTTCAGAGGTGAATATACAGAAACAAAGTAAGACCAACAATGAGAGCAAGCCTGACAGAGAGAAACCAACATGGGGAGGAAGAGGGACAACATGACACCATGCTATGTGGAGAAAGACAAAGAGAGACTGACACAGAGAGAGGGACAGAGAGACTAGATATGAGGAAGTAATTTTTTATGATGAGGGTGGTGAAACATTGGAATAGGTTGCCCAGAGAGGTGGTAGATGTCTCATCCCTGGAAACATTCAAGGTCAAGTTGGATGGGGCTCTGAACAATCTGATCTAGTTGAAGATGTCCCTGCTCATTGCAGGGGGGTTAGACTAGATGATCTTTAAAGGTCCCTTCCAACCCGAACTATTCTATGATTCTATGAGAGGTACCAACAGAGAAAGAGACAGAGAGAGACAGAGAGAGGGAGAATGTGGCCAAATGAGGGGGGCTGAGAGAGAGAGGAGAGAGAGTGACAGAGAGGGATATATAGAAAGAGGTGGAAGGACTGAGAGGTAGAAGGACTGGCAGAGAGCAGCCAGTACAGAGAGCGAGTGCTACAATGACAGAGTGAGAGAAAAACAGAGGGAGAGCTAGAGATTGACAGGCGGAGGGGGGAGGGGAGGGAGTTAGCTGGAGACAGAGACTGAGAGAGAGAGATTGTCACTGATAGATAGCCATAGAGATGACAAAACAGAGAAAGAGACAAACAGCAGCTTGAGAGAGAGGCTGACAGAATGCCAGGGAGGCAGAAAGAGAGAAGCGGAGACAGAAAGAGAGTGTCAGGGAGATAGAAGAAGGGAGCCAGCACTTGAGAGACTGGCAGAGAGAGAGAGAGACCAATAGAGAGAGCGCATCTGGCACTTAAAGTGCCACAGAGAGAGACCTAGAGAGATGGGGGAGAGGTGTCACAGAGATGGGGAGACACAGAGAAGGACACACCAACAAAGGAGAAGGGGGGCAACAAAAAGAGTGACAGGGGGAGGGGACACACCAGAGAGAGACAGGGAGGTTTTTTTATATATATATCTATGTACACACAGACACGACAGGAGACAGATTGACACAGAGGCAGAGAACATAGAGAGACAAAGTTGCAGAGAGAGAGATTGCCAAAGAGAGAGGGAGACGTGAGAGATGTAGAGAGGCACTGAGAGACAGACCAACACAGAGCGTATGGGAGGGGGAGAGACATAGTCAGAGACACGCTCAGAAAGAGAGACAGACATAGACAGTGAGAGAGATAAAAGGTAAAGGAAAGAATTGAGGAGAGGGAGACAGAGGAAGACAGGAACAGAGTGTGAGAGAGGCACAGAGAGGCAGAGTGAGACAGAGTAAGAGGTGCAGAGAGGCATAGACAGACACGCATTGTGAGGGGGGAGAGAGAGACACACACACATAGAGAGACATAGAGACCGAGACTGGCGCAGAGAGCGAGCTCCCAAAGGCAGCCAGCAGATGCAGCAGTTTGCACAGCAGTCTGGGTTCTGCTTTGGGAGCTTCTGGACCTTCTGGGAACAAGGTCCATGATCACTGGGGAATGCCTGGGAACCCTCTGAGAAACTTGAGAGTCAGGCAAGGATGAGGTAAGAGGAGCTACAACAGTCTGACTTGGACAGTATAAAAAATGACTACAGAGCTCTGGGGGTGGTAGTCAAAGGCATGGGGGCCCAGGTGGTGTTTCCCTCAATCCTGCCAGTGAAGGGAAAGATATATAATAATAATTGGCTGCACAACTGGTGTTGGTGCCAGGGTGTCGGGGGAGTTCCTGGCTGTCGGGGAGCTCCTGGCTACTACAATAGAAAGCACCTGTGCCTTGTTAGGACAGGTGCTGTGAGTCACGTTGGTCAGCCGGAAACCACGTGACTCATGGATGAATAAAGGTGGGGCACTCCCAAGAGGGAGTGGGGCAGTTCCCTCCTGGAGACTGGAGTGATAGGAGCCCCTGGAGAGCAGCATCCTGAAGCTCTCTGTTGGAAGCCTTTAGTTGTGACAAGGACCTTTGGAGTGAGTGTGACAAAGCCTTCTGATATACGAGGAAGATCACAACAACCTTCTGGGTTGTGATCCCCGAAGATTGAGACACCAGTAGTCCGCAACAATTGGTGACCCCGACGTGATTCGTCGGAACAGGAACCACTTGGGACTGCAGAACGAAGCTTGAGAGCGGCAGGAGCTGCGGACTGACCAGTTCTGACTTAGACACCTGGAACAAGGTGAGCCACTGGGAGTGAACATGGGTCAGAATTTTGTAAAGGAAAGCCAGACCTTCACCTTTCTCAAATCTGCAGGAATGGCTGCGGGGCTCAGTATAAGTAATGAGGATTTATATTACCTACTCAACTGGGCAGCGGGACATGAAGATCTAGTCAACCTCACCTTTACCTTTAACCTGGAACTTTGGAAAAGGTTGGGGGATAGTTACTCTATGAAGCTGTGGTTAAGCAAAAGGGCCGGACCGACCTGCTGCATACATGGGAGGCCCTAGATAATATAATTCAAAAGGGGTCAGCAGAAGAGGAGGAAGAGGAATCAACAGATTATGTATCTGCAAGCGAGGGGTATGAAGGGAACAACGAACTATCTGAAGAAGACTAACCCCAGACAGCGTGGACAGCGAGTTAGACGTATCCTCGCTGTTCACAGAGATCAATAAAGTTGCGGGGACTATGCAGGGACTCTACCCCACCCTGCAGGAAATAGTGGAGCGTCCCCCACCCTTTGCCCCAGCAACCCCCCCTTCCTCCTCAGGATGCGTTATGCCTACGGCTCCGCCATTGAGCAATTGGCCCCACCCTTGGCAACTTCATATCCCGCAGTATCTGGTTATCCGGCCCAGGTACATTTGGCGCAGCCAGCACTAGTGCGCCAGGCCGTGGCAATGCTCCAAGGAGTATCTCAGCAGCTAGCAGCTGTAGTGGAGATACTGCATCAGGCTATGACCCCCCCTGTAGCAAAGAAATCTCCAAAACAAGTGACAGCCCAGCTGAGGAGTTACCACCGAGGGAAAAGTCACTAGAATCTGTCTGTTTATTAAATCCAAACCCCTTGGGAACCCCTACAGTGACAGTTCAACGCCGTGACCCGGTCCGTTTTTGGAATGAAATAAAAATGAAAGCAATAGAGGCTGGGATTGGGACTTGGCTCAAGTCTTGGGGCTGCCAGTCAATAACGAAAATTATCCATGATGGAAATAGGGGAAAGGCCAAATGTATTCCCTGTGGAATTGACCCTCCGGTTCTAACCAGCCCAATCAATACCTGGGCTGGTCATGGAAAGTCGTACGAGACATACAAAAAGCGGTAGCACAGTATGGGCCAAACTCCCCAGCAGTAACACAATTATTACGATTACTAAACTTGGAAATATTGGTGCCGTATGACTTTCAACATCTAGCTCAGATTATGTTCCAGCCGGTACAACGCTCCATTTTTATGAGCACAGGGAGGCAGTTGGCTGACCGTCAGGCGCTACAAAATATACAGTTACCCCAAGGTGACCCATGTTATGCCGTAGGTGCAGATGTCCTGATGGGAACGGGTCAGGTATTTAGTAATCCGGCGGTACAGGCCCAATGGCATCCCCAAATTCTTGGGCAGATCAAACAAATAGGAATGCAGGCCCTCATGCGGACCATAGAAATGGCGAAACCCCAAGCGAGGTATTCTACAATTAAACAAGGAATCAAGGAGCCTTTCTTACAATTTGTAGAAAGATTGCAAGGGGCTATAGAAAAACAAGTTTATGACGGCAATCTACGGGCCCTGTTGACAAAAACAACTCGCAAGGGATAACGCCAATGCTGACTGCCGAAGAGCTATTGAAGTACTCCCAGGGGACCCCTCCCTAGAGGAGATGGTCATTGCATGTGCTAAGGTCGGGTCCGTGGAACATGAAATGACCGCGCTAGCCACCACCTTGATGGCCTCAGATAATAAGAAACTGAAGTGTTATAAGTGCGGGAGAATAGGTCATCTCGCAAAAAAACTGCAAATCCAATGGCCGGCCGAGGAGCAGCAGAAAGAGAAAGTATGCACAGATGTCTTATACTCCAGGCAAGCCCTTTGCGGGAACACTGCAACAACCGCAAACTAATCCGGAAAAGACCCCTGAAGGAATGTTGCGGCAGCCGCAGATTAAGCAGCCAGAACAACCAGGGTGGATGTATCCAACCTCATCAGAACAGTGGATATATCCACCACCGACGTGGTATGACAGGAAAACATAAGAACGACTCCCCTACGGTTTTGTTCCAAGGCATCTGACAAATGGCGATGAAAAATGGAACTGGAACATTAGAAAGCCCTAAATGCTATTAGGTATTTTTTCAAAAAAAGAAAGGGGGAATTGTTGGGGGAGTTCCTGGCTGTTGGGGGAGCTCCTGGCTACTACAATAGAAAGCACCTGTGCCTTGTTAGGACAGGTGCTGTGAGTCACGTTGGTCAGCCGGAAACCACGTGACTCATGGATGAATAAAGGTGGGGCACTCCCAAGAGGGAGTGGGGCAGTTCCCTCCTGGAGACTGGAGTGATAGGAGCCCCTGGAGAGCAGCATCTTGAAGCTCTCTGTTGGAAGCCTTTAGTTGTGACAAGGACCTTTGGAGTGAGTGTGACAAAGCCTTCTGATATACGAGGAAGATCACAACAACCTTCTGGATTGTGATCCCCGAAGATTGAGACACCAGTAGTCCGCAACACCAGGGCTCTGGGTTCTATGACCATGGGACTCTGTTTGCAGATCAGCATCTGCTTGGGAGAGATGAGATCCACCTCACTAAAAATGGCAAAGGTATTTTTGCCAACAGGATAGCTGACCTCATGAGGAGAGATTTAAACTAAGAATGACGAGGAAGAGAGATCTATCAGCAGTCCTGCAGGAGAATGATGGACAGCATTGCTGAGCAAAGAGCATGGGGTGATGTGACAGGAAGTGATTACAAAAATCAACAAAACGGGGCTTAAGCAGGGTCACCTCCATCATTTCCATGTAAGCAAGGAAGTGCCTACAAGGCTCAATTATGGAGAAATCCCCAAAACCCTTTCTGGGAAATCAGCATGCTGGGGTGCCTCTCTGAAGTGCCTGTACACTAATGCATGCAATATGGGGAATAAGGAGTCAGAGATGCATGTGCAGTTGCAGGGTTATGATCTTGTTGGGATCATGGAGACATGGTGGGATGGCTCCCATAACTGGAATGTTGCAATGGAGGGATACTTCAGATTTCAAAAAGTTGCTAAAAAGATCACAGGGATAAAACTGGAAATAAATTTAAACTGTGGGAGAACATTAATTGAAATTATGACAATATGACTTATTAAAGAAAGAAATTAAAATCACCCAATTGATTATGTCAAAAATGTCGTGGGTTAGGCTGACCCTCCCACACAGCCGGTCACTCCCCTCCCTCACCCCCAGGAATGAGGGAGAGAATTAAAGGAGGAAAGGGAAACCCGTGGGATAAGATAAGAACAATTTAATACAGATTATTTAATACACAGTGTAGATGCTCACCACCCCCTCGTATGCGAAGCCCGTCTCGTCCCGAAGCTGCAATCCCAGACGAACGCGAGGCCCTGAAATAGAGAGGGGCAGAGAGAGAGAGATTGTATTCCAAGAGTGGGAGTACTGAGAGAGAGAGAAAAAAAAAAAAAGGCAATACAGCAAAAGTGCAGCAAGTGCAAAAGAGCGAAAGCGGCGAAAGAGCCAAAGCGCAAAAGCCCTTCTTTCCGGCTGACCCTCACTTTTATACTGGGCATGACGCTGCACGATATGGAATACTAATTGGCCAGTTTGGCCCTCAATCTTAAGTTCCACCACAAATCACAAGGGGAATCGTGTCCCCCTTGTCCCAACTATGCTCCCCCCCTTATCCCGCCGTGCTTCTGCACTCCGGCACACAGAAAAGTCCTTGGAGTTTCACGTCCAACCACAAACATCAGCTTGCTATCAGCATTCTTCTCAGAGCGAGCCTCTGAGTAAAACCAAAACACGGAGCTCTTCTAGCTGCTAAAAAGAAGAGCTAACCCGGTCCCAGCTAAAACTGGGACAGTATCCACCCCTTATTCCATGCCATGCACGTCATGCTCAAACCTTACATATATACTATACCCTTAGCCATGGGTCATCCCTCCAAAATTGTCTTCATCTGTTATAGCAGTCTCTCAGGGCAGGAAAGATGACGTGGAATTCGCTCAGTCGGTAGAACAGATGACATGTAGTCTTTGTTGCGTGTGGCGTCTGGAGCTCGTAGTTGGTGTATCCAGCCGCCGTCTGCAGGTTGAATATGTTGATCTCGAAGAAGTTGCTGGGTGTTTGGAATCGGTTCTGATTCTGACGAAGTTCATTCTTCATTAACCTGGATGATTCTTAATATAATGACATTAGTACAATGTGACAACCATAGTGATGATGGTATGCAGGGACAGGGTTATTCAGCAATTAATATCACACAATTCAATTAATTTTATCATCTATTTTCACCCAACATCAAATCCCCTTGAAGTACACATCGGACTTCCCCGTCCTTCTGCATCACCCACCAAGTACACCCGGGTCCTTGAGCAAAAGCAATCCCACGAATGGGTTTACCTTTACCCGAGGCAGGAATAACCCAAACTGTCTTCCCGAGTATATTCCTCATGTGCACTACAGGGACTTTATCTCCTTCCACAGTACGTAGAAGTTCTGATTGGGCAGGACCAGCTCGATTGGCAGATCCTCTAGTGTTGACTAACCAGGTGGCTTTTGCTAAATGCGTATCCCAATGTTTGAAGGTTCCACTAACCATTGCTTTCAGTGTGGTTTTTAGCAGTCCGTTATATCGTTCAATCTTCCCAGAAGCTGGTGCATGACAGGGGATGTGATATGCCCACTCGATGTCATGCTCTGTGGCCCAGATGTCTATAAGATTGTTACGGAAATGAGTCCCGTTGTCTGACTCAATTCTTTCTGGGGTGCCATGCCGCCACAAGACTTGCTTTTCAAGGCCCAAGATAGTGTTCCGGGCGATGGCATGGGGCACAGCATAGGTTTCCAGCCATCCAGTGGTTGCTTCCACCATTGTGAGCACGTAATGCTTGCCACTGCGAGTTTGTGGAAGTGTGACATAATCAATTTGCCAAGCCTCTCCATACTGATATTTCAACCAACGCCCTCCATAACAAAGAGGTTTCAACCGCTTGGCTTGCTTGATTGCAGCACATGTTTCACATTCATGGATCACCTCTGCAATAGTGTCCATAGTTAGGTCCACCCCTCGATCGCGAGCCCATTTGCATGTGGCGTCCCTTCCTTGATGGCCTGAGGCATCATGGGCCCAACGAGCTAGAAATTTTTCACCTTTATGTTGCCAGTCCAGATCCACCTGAGCCACTTTAATCTTGGCGGCCTGGTCCACCTGTTGATTGTTTTGATGTTCTTCTGTGGCCCGACTCTTGGGTACATGGGCATCTACATGTCGTACTTTTACAACCAGCTTCTCTACTCGAGCAGCAATGTCTTTCCACAACGGGGCAGCCCAGATGGGTTTACCTCTGCGTTGCCAGCTGCTCTGCTTCCATTGCCATAGCCATCCCCACAGGGCATTTGCTACCATCCAAGAATCGGTATATGTCGGAGGACATCTAAGGGTTAACGGACAGGTGAACAATCCAGCCTTTCTTGATGACGTATGCTGGAATGCGGAAGAGCTGCAGAGACGTGGACAACCCCCGGATGCGGAACGGAAAATGGACACTGTAGTGACGCTGCTTCCTTCAGTACAACCAATCACACTAAGAGGCGGGCTATTTGCTTGCAAGGTTATAAAACACGCTGAATGTAAATAAAGAGAGGTTCACTTGTTTGATCACATTGATCGTGTCGGGTGTCCTCATTCTCCCGCAGGTATAGAGATAGAGCATTGGCCACTTTTCTCGTTCAGTGACGTCTAAAGCCAGTTGGATGGCTTTTACCTCTGCGAACTGACTTGATTCGCCTTCTCCTTCGGTAGCTTCTGCGACCCGTCGAGTAGGACTCCATACGGCAGCTTTCCATTTTCGATGTTTTCCTACAAGGCGACAGGATCTGTCAGTAAACAGAGTGTATTTCTTCTCATTGTCTGATAGTTCATTATAAGGTGGAGCCTCCTCAGCACGTGTCACCTCCTCCTCCTCTGGTGACATTCCAAAGTCTTTACCTTCAGTCCAGTTAGTAATCACTTCCAAAATTCCTGGGCGATTGAGGTTTCCTATCCGAGCTCTTTGTGTGATCAGTGCAATCCACTTGCTCCATGTGGCATCAGTTGCGTGGTGTGTAGACGGGACGCTCCCTTTGAACATCCAGCCGAGTACTGGCAATCGGGGTGCCAGGAGCAACTGTGCTTCCGTACCAATCACTTCAGAAGCAGCTCGGACTCCTTCATATGCTGCCAGCATCTCTTTTTCAGCTGGAGCATAGTTGGCTTCGGATCCTTTGTATCCTCGACTCCAAAACCCAAGAGGTCGACCTCGCGTCTCCCCTGGCACTTTTTGCCAGAGACTCCAGGTAGGACCTTTCTCCCCGGCTGCAGTGTAGAGCACGTTTTTGACATCTTGTCCTGTTCGGACTGGTCCCAGGGCTACCGCATGGACTATTTCTTGTTTAATTTGTTCAAAGGCTTGTTTTTGCTCTGGGCCCCATTCAAAATTATTCTTCTTTCGGGTTATTTGATAGAGGGGTTTTACAATCTGGCTGTAATCTGGAATATGCATTCACCAGAAACCCACAATGCCTAAGAAAGCTTGTGCTTCCTTTTTGTTGATTGGTGGGGACATAGCTGTTATTTTGTTAATCACGTCCATTGGAATCTGACGACGCCCATCTTGCCATTTTATTCCCAAAAACTGAATCTCCTGGGCAGGTCCCTTGACCTTACTCTGTTTTATGGCAAAGCCTGCTTTCAGAAGGATTTGGATTATCTTTTCACCTTTCTCAAAAACTTCTTCTGCTGTGTTGCCCCATACAAAGATGTCATCAATGTATTGCAAATGTTCTGGGGCTTCACCCTGTTCCAGTGTGGTCTGGATCAGTCCATGGCCAATAGTAGGGCTGTGTTTCCACCCCTGGGGCAGTCGATTCCAGGTATACTGGATGTCCCTCCAAGTGAAAGCAAACTGTGGCCTGCATTCCGGTGCCAAAGGAATTGAGAAAAACGCATTGGCGATATCAATTGTAGCGTACCACTTGGCTGCCTTTGACTCCAGTTCATACTGAAGTTCCAGCATATCTGGCACGGCAGCACTCAATGGTGGTGTAACTTCATTCAAGCCACGATAGTCTACTGTCAGCCTCCACTCGCCATTGGACTTACATACAGGCCATATAGGGCTGTTAAAAGGTGAGCGGGTCTTTGTGATGACTCCTTGACTCTCCAGTTGACGAATCAACTTATGGATAGGAATTAGAGAGTCTCGGTTGGTACGATATTGCCGTCGGTGCACTGTTGTAGTAGCAATTGGCACCTGTTGTTCTTCGACCCTCAGTAATCCCACAGCAGAAGGGTCCGTTGAGAGACCAGGCAAAGTAGACAGCTGTCTGCCTTCTTCTGTCTCTACTGCAGCTATGCCAAAAGCCCACCGATACCCTTTTGGGTCTTGGAAATACCCTCTCTTAAGATAATCTATGCCAAGGATGCACGGTGCTTCTGGGCCAGTTACAATAGGGTGTTTTTGCCACTGCTCTCCAGTTAGGCTCACTTCAGCCTCTAACACAGTCAGTTGTTGAGACCCCCCTGTCACTCCAGAAATACAGATGGATTCTGCCCCTCTGAAGTTCGACGGTATCAAGGTGCATTGGGCACCAGTATCCACTAGAGCCTTATACTTTCTGGGGTATGATGTGCCAGGCCACCGAATCCACACAGTCCAGTAAACTCGATTATCCCTCTCCTCCACCTGGCTGGAGGCAGGGCCCCTCTAATGCCTGTTATCATATTCATCAGAGGAATCAGCAGGATTAGAGTCAGGGTGGCTAGGAAGATCAGCCCTCCCATTTTGACTAGTGGACTGCTCACTGTAGACTGGGGCAACAGCTGTCCTGGAGGAATTGGAGAAAGTTCTATTTCTGTTGGTTCTTCCTCCCAACTGGCGTACCCTGGCCTCTAAAGCGGAGGTGGGTTTTCCATCCCACCTTCTCATGTCTTCTCCATGATCACGGAGGTAGAACCACAGCTCACCCCGTGATCTGTACCGTCTCTCTTGTCTCTCTCGAGGAGGGTAATGCCTGGTTCTGACAGCTGAAATTCTAGAACGTTCAGGTGGTGGGAAATCTACTTTTTCTCTTAATTCTCGGACCTCCTCAGACAGCTTTTCCACAGCCGCAACACAGGTTCGTATAGAAGTATTATCATCATATCGTCGGAGGTAGGTGACCAGATTACCTACGGATAGTGGTGTATCATCGTCTCCGAAGTCCATTATTGCCAATGAGGTGGAATATGCTGATGGCGCACTCCGTAGAATCTTCTGCCACATTGGTCGTGTGCACCGGACGTCATCTGGATCTTCGAGTCTTGGTCCGCTTCTCGAGTCAAGATAAATCAACTCTCGCACAGCCAGTTCTCTCAGATACTGAATAGCTTTCTCTATGTTGGTCCACTTGCTTACATTACATGGCACCTCGTCCTTGTAGGGATACCTTTCCTTTATAGCTGCCAGGAGCCGTCTCCAGAGGCTGCGGACTTGTGTCTGCCTTCCAATTGCTTTATCAATGCCTCCATCCATGGCAAGGGCTCCTAGCTGCCTGGCTTCGTTACCATCTAACTCCAGACTATTGGCTCCCATGTCCCAGCATCTGAGCAACCAAGAGACAATGGGCTCACCTTTAAGACGGCCATAATCTTTTCGAATATCTCGCAGCTCGCTCATTTTTAGAGATCTGGTGGTTATCGTCTCATCTATGATGTCACTTCTCCTCCATTGAGATTTTCTCTGGGGCAAAACAGAACGCTCCCGCTTCATTTCTCGTGATGGCCCTGGTCGCTCTTCATCATCATCATCCTCTCCTCTGCGTTCTGACTTTCGCACACATTTCCTCAGTTGCTCTTCCTCCAATCGTTGTGATGGCCCTGGTTGCTCTTCTTTGTCTGGTTGCTCTGATGGCCCTGATTGCTCTTCCTCATTTGGTTGTTGTGATGGCCCTGATTGCTCTTCTTCATCTTCTAACTTTTGTATACATTTTCTTTTCCTTACGGGGGCAACTGATACCGTTGTAGTCTGAGTAGCTATAGTGCTTGTCATGGGAGTCGAGATGGCAAGCACAATAACCCGAGAAATAAATTGATATACACCCCTAAATGGCCGATTGACTTTGAATATATAAATAATTAAACATATATTCAGGAGACCTTGCAGGACAATCAAACCGGTTAAATTATTCCAATGATGTTCAGCATTATCAAAATCAACGTAAGCTTTTGTAAATGAAAAGTCACCAGTATAATTGGCGATGATATCCGCCAGGTGACGCTCAAAATTAATAAACGAGCTCCACATCACCATCCCCCTCTGCACCGCCGAATACAAAGACTGAGCCGGTCCCAGCACCGATGATCTTATCAGAGTTACACCGTACAGTATAGCAAAGCCCTTAATTACCGATAACATACTTTTCATGCCGGTCCAACACCCAGAGCCAGAAAACCGCATAAACATTCCGCCTAACATCATATAGGGTAAATAAGGCAATAAATTATAAATGTCCGGTAACATGTATGCAAGCATAACAAACAGCATTCCAGCCAGCAACATCGTTATCTCAACCCCTTCGGGCCCCATGTTCGGCGCCAATTAAGACTGTCATGGGTTAGGCTGACCCTCCAACTCAGCCGGTCACTCCCCCTCCCCCACTCCCAGGAATGAGGGAGAGAATTAAAGGAGAAACAGGAAACCCGTAGGTTGAGATAAGAACAATTTAATACAGATGATTTAATACACAGTGTAGATGCTCACCACCCCCTCGTATGCGAAGCCCGTCTCATCCCGAAGCTGCAATCCCAGATGAACGCGAGGCCCCGAAATAGAGAGGGGCAGAGAGAGAGAGAGAGTACTCCGAGAGTGGGAGTACTGGGAGAGAGAGAGAAAAAAAGGCAATAGAGCAAAAGCGCAGCAAGCACAAAAGAGCAAAAGTGGCGAAAGAGCCAAAGCGCAAAAGCCCTTCTTTCCGGCTGACCCTCACTTTTATACTGGGCATGACGCTGCACGATATGGAATACTAATTGGACAGTTCGGCCCTCAATCTTAGGTTCCACCACAGATCACAAGGGGAATCGTGTCCCCATTGTCCCAGCTATGCTCCCCCCTTATCCCGCCATGCTTCTGCACTCCGGCACACTGAAAAGTCCTTGGAGTTTCACGTCCAACCACAAACATCAACTTGCTATCAGCATTCTTCTCAGAGCGAGCCTCTGAGTAAAACCAAAACACGGAGCTCTTCTAGCTGCTAAAAAGAAGAGCAAACGCTGTCCCAGCTAAAACTGGGACACAAAAGAAATTAAATTCCAAAAGAGGCTGAAACACTAATTATGCCTCAGTTTTGAAGAGGCAGAGAGAATACGAATGTTTAATTCTCTGGCTATTTACAGAAGCGACCTAGTGATTTTTAATCTTTTCCAATTTGCAGACTCCTAAAAATTTGCAGTAGAGGGTCTCTTTAAAGAAAACACAACCCTACTCACAAAAGGCTTGCTTTACTTGGTTACTTTTACTGATCTGTCAGAAATAATCTGTGGAAATTAAGGGCCTGAAGAGCAGCAGTCAAACCCCACTGAGGACAGACGCTGCTTCCACAGTTAACCAATACAAAAGCAGCTTGATGTCAGCTTTCAGAATACGTGAAGTGTGACTTGGATTTGGATTTGCAAGGCACATGCAGGTGCGAGTTCTGGTGAACCCATGGATGGAATGAAAAGCTCGACTGTCCTCACCAGAAGATGTAATTAACAGAAGACTTTCCCTGTATGAATTGCTTAACAGCAGGATAAAGAGACATGAGCTGCAAGAAGACTTTTGCTAACAAGGAAAAGGACAAATGTGGTAAAAGGTAATGGAGAGACCTGACAATGCTATAGCAGAGCTGAGCTGTAGGCTCATATTGCCAAATTTCCTCTAGAACCTCTATCTATTTAAGTTTGCAAAAGTAAGTGTCCGTAAGTCAACGTTTCTTTGGAGAGGAAAGTCCAGATCCACTGCACTTTTTGCCCTGCTGCTGACAGCTTGGCCCATGATCAGCACCTCCTCTTTCATAGAATCATAGAATCATAGAATGGTTAGGGCTGAAAGGGACCTTCAAAGGTCATCTAGTCAAACCCCCCTGCAAGGAACAGGGATATCTCCAACTAGATCAAGTTGCTCAGGGCCTCGTCCAACCTGGCCTTGAACATCTCCAGGGATGGAGCATCCACCACCTCTCTGGGCAACCTGTTCCAGTGTTCTACAACTCATGGTAAAAATTTTTTTCCTAATATCCAATCTGAATCTACCTCCCTCTATTTTAAAACCATTACCCCTTGTCCTATCACAACAGGCCCTCCTGAACAGCCTCTCCGCATCTTTCTTGTAGGCCCCCTTGAGGTACTGGAAGACCGCTATAAGGTCACCCCGGAGCCTCCTCTTCTCCAGGCTGAACAGCCCCAACTCTTTCAGCCTGTCCTCATAGGAAAGGTGCTCCAGCCCTCTTATCATCTTCGTGGCCCTCCTCTGGACCCTCTCCAACTGGTCCATGTCCTTCTTATGTTGGGGACTCCAGAACTGGACGCAATACTCCAAGTGAGGTCTCATGAGGGCAGAGCAGAGGGGGAGAATCACCTCCCTCGACCTGCTGGCCATGCTCCTCTTGATGCAGCCCAGGATGCGGTTGGCCTTCTGGGCCGCAAGAGCACATTGCTGGCTCATATTGAGCTTCTCGTCCACCAGTACTCCCAAGTCCTTCTCCTCAGGGCTGCTCTCAATCCATTCTCCGCCCAGTCTGTATTTGTGCCTGGGATTGCCACAACCCAGATGTAGGACCTTGCACTTGGCCTGGTTGAACTTCATGAGGTTGGCACGGGCCCACCTCTCCAGCCTGTCAAGGTCCCTCTGGATGGCATCCCTCCCTTCCAGCGTGTCGACAGCACCACACAGCTTGGTGTCATCGGCGAACTTGCTGAGGGTGCACTCCATGCCACTGTCCACATCACCGACAAAGATGTTGAAGAGGGCCGGGCCCAACACGGACCCCTGAGGGACGCCACTCGTGACTGGTCTCCACTTGGACATCGAGCCGTTGACCACTACTCTCTGAGTGCGGCCATTGAGCCAATTCCTTATCCACCGAGTGGTCCATCCATCAAACCCATGCCTCTCTAGTTTAGAGAGAAGAATGTCGTGCGGGACAGTGTCAAAAACTTTGCACAAGTCCAGGTAGATGATATCTGTTGGTCGACCCTTGTCCACCGATGCTGTCACCCCATCCTAAAAGGCCACCAAGTTGGTCAGGCACGATCTGCCTTTGGTGAAGCCATGTTGGCTGTCACCCACCACCTCCTTGCTCTCCATGTGCCTTAGCATGGTTCCCAGGAGAATCTGCTCCATGACCTTGCCAGGCACAGAGGTGAGGCTGACCGGCCTGTAGTTGCCCGGGTCCTCCTTGTTCCCCTTTTTAAAAATGGGGGTTATGTTCCCTCTCTTCCAGTCATCGGGGACCTCGCCAGACCGCCACGACTTCTCAAATACAATGGCCAGTGGCTTGGCAACTTCATCCGCCAGTTCCTTCAGGACCCGCGGATGGATCTCATCAGGTCCCATGGACTTGTGCACCTTCCTCAGATGTTCCCGAACCTGCTCTTCAAGTACAGTGGGCGGTGGTTCATCCTCACAGTCCCTGCTAGTTCTTTCCACAGCTTGGGCAGTAAGACAAGAGTCTTTATCAGTGAAGACTGAGGCAAAAAAGTCATTGAGTAACTCAGCCTTCTCTATGTCCCGGGTAACCAGAGCACCAGTATCCTTCCAGAGGGGGCCTACATTCTCCTTGGACTTCCTTTTGTCCCCTACATACCTATAGAAGCTTTTCTTATTGCTTTTTATATCCCTTGCCAAATTCAATTCCTTCAGGCTTTAGCCTTCCTCACCTGATCCCTGGTCACTCGTACAGCTTCTCTGTATTCCTCCCAGGCTATCTGTCTCCGCTTCCACCCTCTATAGGCTATCCTCTTCATTTTCAGTTGGTCCAGGAGCTCCTTGCTCATCCACGCGGGCTTCCTGGTCTTTTTGCCCGACTTGTTCTTCATCGGAATGCACCTCTGCTGAGCTTGGAGGAGGTGCTCCTTGAATGTGGACCAACTTTCCTGGGCCCCTCGTCCCTCCAGGGCCGCCTCCCACGGCACTTTGCCCATCAGGTCCTTGAAGAGGCCGAAGTCCATCTTCTTGAAGTCTAGGGCACAGAGCTTGCTGAGTGGTTTCCTTGCTGCCCCATGGATCTTGAACTCCACCGTGTCGTGGTCACTGCAGCCAAGGCTGTCCTTAAGTTTCACCTCACCCACCAGTCCCTCCCTGTTGGTGAGCACAAGGTCGAGCATGGCACCCCTCCTTGTCGGCTCCTCTATCACCTGCAGGAGGAAGTTGTTGTCCACGCATTCCAGGAACCTCCTGGACTGCCTGTGCCCTGCCGTATTGTCTCTCCAACAGATGTCAGGGTGGTTGAAGTCCCCCATGAGGACCAGGGCTTGTGACCGCGAGGCTGCTCCTATCTGGCTATAAAGCGCCTCATCTGCTCTGTCCTCCTGGCCAGGTGGCCTGTAACAGACCCCTACCGTAACATCCCCTATCCGTCCCCGTCCTCTAATCTTGACCCATAAGCTCTCTGTCAGCTCGTCCTCCGACCCCAGGCGAAGCTCCACGCACTCCAGCCGGTTGCTGACGTAGAGAGCGACACCCCCTCCTCGTCTCCCCTTCCTGTCCTTTCTAAAAAGCTTATACCCCTCCATGTTGACACTCCAGTCATAGGAGTCGTCCCACCACGTCTCCGTGATGCCAATAAGGTCATAGCCCTGCTCATGTGCACGCATCTCCAGTTCATCCTGTTTATTTCCCATGCTGCGTGCGTTGGTGTACATACACTTTAGCTGGGCCTCCGACAAAGCCGACTCGCTGGCTGGAGCGACAGGGGTTCTCTTGGACGGCAGTGTAAGTTCATTTGAACATACCTGCGATCCTTCCTCAGCCTCTGGACCCTCAGTGCTGGCACTGGTGCCATGCTGACAGCGGTGGGCTGAACCGTGCTCCCCCTCCCCCAGCAATACTAGTTTAAAGCTCTTTGCACAAGTCTGGCAAGCCTTTGTCCAAGCGCCTTCTTCCCCTTCTCGGTTAGGTGCACACCATCTGCCCCTAGCAACCCAGGCTTCTCAAAAATCACCCCGTGGTCAAAATACCCAAAGCCCTGGCTGTAGCACCAGTCCCTGAGCCATGAGTTAACCTGCCAGATACGTTTGGCCCTTGCAGGTCCCTGCCCCTCGACTGGGAGCACTGACGAGAACACTATCTGTGCCCCAGAGTCCTTGACTGTTGCATCCAGGGCCCTGAAGTCCCTTTTGATGTTTTTCAGGTTGCTGCCAGCTGTATCACTGGCACCCACATGAAACACCAGTAGTGGGTAATAGTCTGTGGGCCGTATGAGGCTAGGTATTCTCTCAGTAACATCCCTGATATGAGTGCCCGGGAGACAGCATACCTCCCGAGAAGCATACCTTCCCTTTCCTGGTTTTAGCTGGGACAGAGTTAGCTCTTCTTTTTAGCAGCTAGAAGAGCTCCGTGTTTTGGTTTTACTCAGAGGCTCGCTCTGAGAAGAATGTTGATAGCAAGCTGATGTTTATAGTTGGCACTGAGGTCTCAAGGACTTTTCAGCTTGCCGTGTTCTTGCCAGAGTGCAGGAGCAAAACAGGATAAGTGGGGAGCATAGCTGGGACAAGGGGTCCACGACTCTCCTTACGATTTGTACTTGGACTTAAGATTGAGGGCCAAACTGGCCAATTAGTATTCCATATCATGCAGCGTCATGCCCAGTATAAAGGTGAGGGACAGCTGGAAAGAAGGGCTTTTTGCACTTTGGCTCTTTCGCCGCTTCTGCTCTTTTGCGCTTGCTGCACTTTTGCTCTATAGCCTTTTTTTTCTCTCTCTTCCAGTACTCCCACTCTCAGATTACTATCTCTCTCTCCCCCCCTCTATTTCGGGGCCTCGCATTCGTCCGGGATTGCAGCTTCGGGACGAGACGGGCTTCGCATACAAGGGGGTGGTGAGCATCTACACTGTGTATTAAATCATCTGTATTAAATTGTTCTTATCTCAGCCCACGGGTATCCCATTTATCCTTTAATTCTCTCCCTCATCCCTGGGGCTGGGGGAGGGTGAGTCAATGACTCGGAGGGGGGGGGGCGCGGTTTGGTTGCCAGAGTGGCCTAACCCACGACAGTTTTGAAGAGTAAGTCTCCATAAGTCAACGTTTCTTTGGAGAGGGAAGTCCAGATCCACTGCACTTTTTGCCCTGCTGCTGACAGCTTGGCCCATGATCAGCACCTCCTCTTTCCCTTCACCCTCTGGCGATGGATGGGGCAAGGAGAGCAAATAGCCCCAGACAGTCTCTCACCTGAACTATTAGTTCTACTTCTTACATGCATTTAAATATTTCATTATCTCCCTGACACAAAGCAGCAGAGGCAAGTGAGAGGCAAGGGCCTGCCACTAGGGAATTTGGGGACTCGAGTCCTTCTTTGACCCACCAGCTCGCCTCTAGGATGCACTGTCAGTTTGGTCCTTCTCTTCCTTAGCAGGGAGACCAAAACTATTAACTGTTTCAGATGCTTCCTTTCTCCCTTTTTACACAAAATCTAAGTTTTGTTCAATTGTGAAATTTGTACAACTTCCAAAACCTCTGTAATTATCACAAATCAGAATTTTTACATTCTAGCCTGACAAGGTCATGCAGATCTTCTGCCACAGAGACCAGGACAAGCAAGGTGACTTCTTCACCATTTTTCTCATCCCTGATAGTCACCTTCCCTTGTTAGGATCACTTTATGCATTTATAGCAACATAACACAGCTGAGGACAGTGCATGTAGTATTCATCATTGGGGCAGAATGTCATGTCAATTATCCTTCATCTCTCTTTTACAAAGAATGGGTAGAAAACAGAGTTACAATTGTCTTATTTTCACTCTCACAGCTTCCTGAAACTTACTATTTATTGTTGCATTTTAAGATATTATGTGATTATCTAAGAACTAGAAGGTCAGAACTAGGTTACATAGACATTAAACAAATAACAAATATGATAATAATTCAGGCTAGTGAAAGTTGCCCAAAACTTGACCTTTAACTGAATAAATAAGTATACAAGGCATGGCCCTGCTGTATTGCTGGGAAACACTGGTTATTTCCATAGTACCGATATCAGCGGTGTTCTGTGTGTCCCAAAATTAAAGGAAAATATCCACTGGCATATGACTAGAAATTACTGACTAGGTCTGTGCTACAGAAAGAAAAAAGGGTTATGTAAAGAATTAGATCGGCATGACTCATCCTGAACATTGGTTTTGAAGAATGTTCATAGTACTATTGTGGTATCAAGCTGGCTGCTACAGTTAAGATTGCACTTGGAATTTCCATTATAAATCCTATTTTCAAAGGTTTATAACTTGGCCGTAGTATAAATTCAAACATAGCTGAAACTCAACATACAGAGCCTCATCATTGGAAGCAAAATGTTTTTCAAAGAAAAATTCTTTTGGTTGTTTGAAGTTGTCATGGTTTAGCCCAGCCAGCAACTAAATGCCACACAGCCACTCGCTCACCCTCCCTGTGGAAAAATAACAGAAATTGGGGGAATGGGAGAATATTGTCCCCCAAAGTTCAGCTTACATCTTAAACAATGAGCTGTAATATTAGAGCAGCTTTGAGGTGATACACAGTTGCTGTTCCAAGAAACGGAGTGCTGGGAAACAGTTAAGGCCTGCATCTGGCCGGATGGAATGTGCGATATCCCTGAAATGGGGAGTAGAGTGGTGCGGAGGTACCACGGCTCGTCCCTGTTATCAGAAGATAACAGCACAACTGCTGTCAAGAAAGATGGACCGCAACTGCCTCCTCAACCACAACAGTTGGATCGTGCCCTGAAGCTGAACTTTGCTCATTATAATGTCATTGTAATATGTATGACTAGAGTCACTCAAGCTCCACCTAAAAGTAAAGAAATAGTATAAAATGGCTAAAGAGAAGGGGGATGTTAGGGGCGAAGACTTCCATCGAAACATCTGGGATCAGTTGACGGGCTGGACCTCTCTTCCCCTCCCCCCACCAGTTGGGACACCTATTGGGTGAGAGCTCTGTGTTATGCGCATTTACTTACTAACATTTTGCTAGCTATTTAGTATTATCACTGATCCGTTCTAATCTATATGGTTCTAAATCAAATCTATTTTTGCAGTCAGTCCCTATCACCGGCTATCTTTGAATCTGTATCCTGTCATGAGCATCAGTATTAAAATTTGTTGTTTTAATATAAGTTTCCGGAAACTTTAATATAAGGGAGGATGACCCATTGCGCTGCCGGCGAGGTCCCTGAATAGGTTAGGCAAACACCCTCCAACTTAGCGGGCTGACCAGGGTGGGCAGGCGGGTTGGATACAAGGGTCTTGTCTTTCTTGGGTGTGATAGTTTGATGTGTGTGGGAGTGTTCTGGTGGCAGGAGAGGGGATTTGCTCCCTGTGCCACCAGATCTGAGTCCCATCCTCCCTCGGGGGGTTGAGCCAAATTGGCGCCTCTGCGAATTGCCCTATTTAAGTTGGGACAAAGGGGCAGGAAGGAGCTTTTTGCTCAGGAGCGAGGAGAGGAGAGGAGGGCGCTGCCCTCGCTCCCGGCTCCCGGCCGGGCGGATGCCCGGGCCCAGGCCGGCGCCATGTGCTCAAGATGGCGCCGAGGGAGCCGCATGGGGGACTCGGGAAGTGTCCCGCTCCCGGGGTGCCCGCCGGGCCGAGCTCCCCTAGAGAGGATTAATATCTAAGAGAAAACAACCACAACGACCAGGTCAGCCAAGATGGAGCAGGAGGAGCTGTACTGGAGCTGAGGTTTCCCTTGCAATTGGTGTGAAGATGGCAGGCGGCCCCCCTGCAGCCAGGATGTACTCGGCGGAGCAGAGACCCACTCGTGGCCCATGGAGAAACCCACGTCGGAAAAGAGATGCCTGAGCCTAGGAGAGGTCGTGGAGTAGGGGATGCGCGACCAGGTACTGTTAATAATGGGGCATGGAATGCACGACGAGGTCGTGGAGGCATCTGGGATCCGTGGGATGACCCACGCCGACGCGAGTGGCAGCAGCTCCCTAAGAGGCCGAGACTGGTAAAGCCCGAACTGGTACAATCCATGGGGAAGGATTGCAATCCTGCGGGCAGGACTCACGTTGGAAAAGTTTGGGGACTTTTTTCTTCATGAGTAGGGGATCCACCGAAGCAAGGGAAAAATGGTGTAAAGACTCCTCCTCCTTTAAGAAAGGAGCGGTAGTTAACAACATGGATGAACTGACCTGCACTCCCCATTCCCTGTCCCCCTGCGCCGCCGGGGGGGAGGTTGAGCCAGGAACGAAAGGAAACGGGGTGGGGAGGTGTTGTTTTAAGATCTGGCCTTGTTTTCTCTTTTCTCCTCTCAAGTAACCGGTTTCGTTCCCTTGTCTCCTGTTAAGTAACTGTTAATAAATTGGTTTTTTTTATTAAGAAAGCCTGAGTCATGTTTTGCCCGGGACCATGATTGGTGGGTGCTCCCTCTCGGTTCTTGTCTCGACCCTCAGTCCAAAAACCACGACATTGGGAAACTGGTAGACTGGTCGAATTGCTCCTGACTTTTATTGAACTGACTTCTATTGGTTGCATACTGTGTCATTCCGTGACACTCCCCCACCCCAGGGGAATGGAAAAGAGAATTAACGGGGAGACTTGAGGTCAACCCTTAGAGTTTTGGAGTCGAGGGTACTTATACTGGTTAGACTATTCCAATAATATTCAACATTCTCAAAGCCATCCAACTGGCTTTAGATGCAGAGGATCCAAAGCCTGCTATACTTCAACCGAAAAAGAGATATTACCCTCCAGGTAGGACCATTCTCCCTGGTTTTGGTGTAGAGCATATTTTTAACGTCTAAGGAGCCGGCGTCCTACGATGAGAACTGATATTTTACTCTCGACTCCAAAACCCCAGGAGAGACTCGAGGTTGATCTCTAGGGTTTTGGAGTCGAGGGTGCTTTCATTATTATTACTTTTATATTAAATTGCTCTTATCTCAACCCACAGGT
Source organism: Tauraco erythrolophus (assembly GCF_009769465.1). Classification (NCBI taxonomy): domain Eukaryota; kingdom Metazoa; phylum Chordata; class Aves; order Musophagiformes; family Musophagidae; genus Tauraco; species Tauraco erythrolophus. The sequence goes on along the minus strand of NC_141497.1, from coordinate 24,660,860 downwards.
CTCCTTCCCTTTATGCACTGATGAAGCTGTGCTTCAGTACCAACTATAAACATCAGAATGAAAACACAGAGCTCTTCTAGCTGCTAAAAAGAAACCTAACTCTGTTCCAGTCAAAACCAGGACAGAGGTCAAAGGAATGAAAAAACCAGTAGAATCATTAAGGGAGAGTCAATACTTTTCTGCCCTCTTGTAAATTACAAACTGCCTCTGTATTTAAACTCAGGATTTCATAGGTCATTAATCCAGAATGGAGGATGCTATCTCCAGATATATTGAAACAAAACTCATTAAAAACACTTGAGCTGTTACTCTGGAAGAGCTACTAGAAGGTATATTCAGCAACTTCTCCAAAGTTTCATTATAAGATTTGATATTTGGAGGAGAGCTTCCATCAATTTCTGACCAAGTAATGACACCACGTTTCCAGCATGGAGTTGTCTCCAAATACTTTCAGCAAAGCCATCTTATTGACACCAAATGGGTTCTTGCAGGGTCAGGAAAGTAATCCTGATTTCTAAAAGTCAGCTCAGGTGCATTTGTGCGGTCAAACTCCATCTGCACCAGAGGCTTCATGTGATCCATGTGCTTTCTATGTAGGTCAACAAGACTTGCGCAGGTTGATAAGCAGCATTTTAGACATGGTCAGTGTCTCCTAGATATGAAACAGCAGCATATATCCCAATGAGCTATCTTGCTCTATCCACCACTTGCCTGGATTCTCGCCCACTCCTCTTTTCCCCTATATTCATACAGCTGCTTAATAATAAGCATTTAAGTCATCTGTTGATACTATATTTTTGGTTCTATAAGTACATACTTTGTCTGCCTTAGTTGAGAAAAGAGCACTGTTTCCACCAGCTTCCAGAGGATACACCTTTCAACTAGTCTTTGGACTTAGACCTTTGTTTCTACACACCTTATATGCAAGGAAAAGAGCAGGAATCCATTAAATAACAATTATTTTGAATACTCTGAATATGCAATATGCCCCATGAAGAAGAGTCTTTGCTTACTAGCTGAAGCACAGATCAACAATGAGGAAAACTTCTGTCCACAGTGTTGGTATAAAATCAGAGGAGTCACTTTTGTATTTTTAAAAGAGGGATCATAGAAAGTATCCAGGTCTTCAAGTATTTCTGAAATGATGGTGTGTAAGGGATTTTAGATGATGGTCCATGTGGGGCCACAACAGAAAATTACTAACTGGACTCAGCTGTGAGAAAGGGAATTGGAAAGATTGTTATTTAACAAATATAATTACAACCTGGACTCAGCTGTGAGAACGTAACCTTGAAAAAGGGAGCTGGGAGGGCTGTTATTGAACAACATGTTGCCATCCGAAAAAAAAAACGCTGTTAGCCAGCAGAGCATATACTTGGCAGGCCTTGTTGCATGCGCTGGCCACCTAGTCAGTACCTTTCCATTGACTCTATTGAGGGTACAAAAGAGGCGGCTCAGAACTGAGAGAGGGAGAAGCTACAGAGTACACTCTACGAACAGACAGGGGACGCCCTGAAGGTGCCATGCCTACCTCCCTTTTCTGTGATGACTCCAATGACTCCGCTAATTGACACCCTCCTGCTCAGCGGAGTCTTGGGCGTAGTCGGGTTGGTAAGACTCTCAGAAAGGGAAAGCAATATGCTAGTAACTGCTTTTTCAAGGCTATAACAGAGCAATATGCTAGTAACTGCTTCTGCAAGGCTATACCAGAGCACTAAATACTGTTGTGCTTTTCCATAAAAATCGCATGTTGGGTAAGTTTTGTGCATAGGAATCCCTCGGACTGGTTACAGATGGGAAGCTTGGGAAGGATGGTGCTGGAGAGCCAGGAAGGGTGCAGCTGCGCTGCATGACACAACACTGTGCAGAGATGCCCACACCAGCCCTGGCAGAGGCTTCCCACTAGCCAGTGACTAGCAGGGCCCCAAAAAGACACAGCGGCCCCAACCACTGCCCGCAGGTGGGCTTATGCCAGGCTGGCTCTGCTAATAGGGCAAAGCAATGTGCTGCAATGTGCAGCTGTATATGATCTACATCCAGGACTGCAGAAAAAAGGAAAGTGTTCACATTGGTGCCTGACAAAACCATTTGTCTTAGGTAAGTGGCTTTCATTTCAGATCAAGCTGTTTACTCACTTCTAGTCAGATCTTTACTGCTAGTAGCAGTGGTTTGGAGGGTTAATAGTACTTTAATGTTACAAGTTGCAACCTAATTGGAAGCTTCTAATTGAGTGTTTTTATATGGAAGGAATTAATTGCACCTATGAAAATTTGATGGAACTCATAAGATGTCCATCTAGATTGGAAGTATTTCCCCAAAACTGCTGAGTTAATAAGCTTCTTAATTTCATTGAAGGAGATTTTGTTTCATTAATTTTCCTCATCCATGTTTGTCTAGACTTGTCAAAAGAATTTTACATGAACATCAGACCACCTCACTGCATGTCAAATATATAACTGCTATGAGGACCCAAATCGTGGGCCCTTGAGACAAAATGTACAAAATCCTAAAATAATGGCTTTGATCTTCAAATTCACAATGTTCATTCTTCCTTTTTATTCCCCGTCACATGAAATATACATTGGCTAATGAGCAAGGCCAAGTTTATTCTGGCTCGGTGAGTAAGGAGCGCTCAGCATTTGCTGCAGGCCATGGGAACTGCCTAGGGTTCAGGAAGTGGCAGCGGCTGCTCGGCTCCTAGCAGGGATAGCCCTGGGATATGGGACACTTGGCACCCAGCAGGCTTCATCACAGCTCTGAATTAGTCTTTCTGCTTGAACTGAAATCAAATCACTCAAAACATTAGAGTTTGTTTTTTTCCTCTTGATTTAAAATGATGTTAAGGGGTGCTTAGTAGGTTCCACAACATATGAAGAGATGGCAGAGCCTCCGCTTCATCTCACCTCCTGTTTTGCAAGCCATATTTCTTTCCATACATTATGAAGCAGCGTGATAAAGCAGAAAGCTCCCAACCTGCAACACCATGAGAGTCTGAGGGGAACTTAATGATCGCTGAAACTTACTGATGAGGAAAACATGTGAGTGGTAGTTTATGGGAAAATTGAGGAGCTTACTGCAGAAACTCGTATTGCTGGCAATATAGTGAAGGATTACAGTACTCTCTCCTTCCATAGGAGATAATAAATACAGACAAGCAGAAAATATTTTTCCTCAGTGTCTATGCCTGTAAAAGCTACCTTTTAAGGAGCTTGCTGTAGCCTCAAAACCCAGGAGCTGGGACCTTTGCAACTCTTCTAAACTTCAACAGGACCACAGTGAGTCAAAGCCAACATTACTGTGCAACACCATCAACTTCTAAACAAGGCAAAGAGGCAAGGGGAAAGCACCACTGCTGCAGACAAGCAAAAGCTTAAGAGCAGCAAGGGCCAGGATCAGTAAATGTCTTAGAGACCCAACTGTGTCAGTTGGACCAAATTTTGCTCTCGACATTCGAAAGACAACACTGACAGTCACTGTAGGGCTGGGGAGGTGGAAGTGTCATCAGGGTGAAAGGAGAATAGGTAAAAAAAAAAGGGTTTAGCCCAACATTCAAGCATTCTGTGTTGGGCAAAGTGTGTATGCAGTCCAGGGCTTAGGAATGCAAACCCTATATCCCCACTCCTGGCAAAGGGCCATCACCAGCAGCATTGCCAAATGAGAAAAAATAAAGGATTCAGTTTGGACCCTCACTACTCTAGAAACACCTTCCTGCAACCGAAAGACCAGAAAAAAAGAGGAGAGAGCAGATGTCTTTTTACTCTGAAAGAGCAGGCATCTTTTTACTATGAAAGGAAATAAGGATAATGGTAGATGATGAATAACATGTGAAAGTGAGACTTGGCAAAGTGATAGCAAAGTTAAACCATCAGTCATAAGTAAGTAAAGTAGATTCAGGATAAAACTGTGGAGTGGAATATTTCTGCTTATTTAGATTCACAGTCCATCATTTCCACAACGTGAAATCAAGCCCTGGCAAGTGTGTCTTACACAACTATTTTGGTTCATGTAATAGCCCTCAAAACTAGGAGTCAGATTTTATTATCAGAGAAGATAATTTGCTGAAAAAGCATGTCTCTGTGTCATAGTTAAAGTAGTGGAGCAGAGAAAGCCATTGTCCTGGTTTAGCCCAGCCGGCAACTGAACCCCACACAGTCGCTCACTCTCCCTCCCCCACCCCCAGGGACTGGGGAAGAGAATTAAAGGGGAAAAGTGAAAGAAACCTGTGAGTTGAGTGTCACGTTATGACACAAGGTCAGATCAACAGAGGTCAGAGAGACCAGTCTATCAGTTTCCCAAGGAAGGCGAGACCCTTGTGTCCAATTCCCCCTGCCCCTCCTGGACAGCCCACAAAATTGGAGGGTGTTTGTCTAACCTATCTAGGGACCCAGCAACAATAGACATCAGGAGGTAATTTGACCAGTATATCAGTTTCCCAAGAAAGACAAGACCCTTGTGTCCGACTCTCCCTGCCCTCTGGCAGCCCACGAAATCGGAGGGTGTTTGCCTAACCTATTCAGGGACCCCACCAGCAGTACTATAGGCCAAATTCCTTATATTAATCATGAAGTTTCTGGAAACTTATATATATAATTTTATTACATATGTTCGTGACAGGATACAGATTTGAAGATAGCCGGTGATAGGGACTGGCTACGAAAATAACTTTGATTTAGAATAATATAAAACTATTACTGATCAGTGATAATACTAACTAGCTAGCAAGATGTTAGTAACTAAGTGCACATAACACAGAGCTCTTACCCAATAGATGTCCCTAGTGGGGGGGAGAGAGGAGAGGTTCAGCCTGTTGACTGATCCCAAACGTTTCGATGGGGGTCTTCTCCCTAACATCCCCCTTCTCTTTTACCATTTTATGCTATTTCATTACTTTTAGGTGGAGCTCGAGTGACTCTAGTCACATACCTTTGTTAGGATTGGTGTAAATTTTCCTTGCTTCGATTTAAAGGTACAGGTTAAACAAATTTCAGAGCGCACACTCAGTGAGGGGTGGTCGCAGCCCGGAGGCAGGTAGCTTTTGAGATGGAGGTGTGTTTTGGTATTATAATGATATTATGATGAGCAAAGTTCACCCCAAAGGCCAGCCATCTGGCAACTTGTTAAATATTAACATGCTCAAATGGCCTAGGTGAATGCTTGGCTAGGTTCACCATTGTTGAGGCGAGGGCTGTTATCTGTCTTCCTTGACAGTTGTGCGGTTACCTTTGCCAGCCATTCTTCTATCCCAGAGAACAGGGACGAGCCGTGATACCTTCGTACCACTCTGCTCCTCATTTCAAGGACATTGCATGTTCTGTTCGGCTAGGGCAGGCCTTGTTCATGCCAACCGCATTGTGTTCCCGGGAGCAGCAGCTGCACCGTGCCTCAGAGCTACCTTTAATATTGCAGCTTTTGAGCTGAACTTTGCGAAGCGGTATTTTTCCATTTCCTCAATTTGGGTTATTTTCCCACAGTTGAAATAAGAACAATTTTATCATAATAAAATAATATATATAAATATATGTATAATATATACAAACAAGTGATGCACAGTGTAATTGCTCACCACTTGGTGACCAACTCCTGTCCCATCCTGGTTAATGATCCCGAAACAGATAAGTCTCGACACTGCAATCCCAGATGACTGAGAGGCTGGGAAAGAGAGTGAGAGAGAGAGAGCACTCTGAGAGTCTAAGAGAGACAGCCCCCAGAAGAGCAAGAGCCCTTCTTTCTGGTCAACCCTTGTCTATATACTGGCCATGACGTTGCATGATGCAGAATACTTCATTGGACAATTTAACTCTCAATCCTAAGTCTAAGTTCAAATCATAAGGGGAATTGTGGACCCTTTGTTCCGACTATGCTCCCTCCCTCGCCCTGTTGTGCTCCTGCACACTGGCAAGAACACTGACAAGCTCTAAAGTTCTTGAGGCCTCAGTGCCAACTATAAACATCAATGCGCTATCAACATTCTTCTCATAATGAATCCCAGACTAAAATCAAAACACAGAGCTCTTCTAGCTGCTAAAAAGAACTAACTGTCCCAGACAAAACCAGGACAGCATCCACCCCTTATTCCATACCATCCACATCATGCTCAAGTCTCAAATACGTACATATATACCATTCCCTTAGGTCCATGGGTCATCTCTCCAAAAGGTCTATTGAGTTCATTTAGTCCATAACTCTGGGCTCCATCGGTCATGGCAGTCTTTCAGGGCAGGAGAGATGATGCAGAATTCACTCATATGGTAGAAAGGATGACATGTAGTCTTTATTGCATGCAGCATCCAGAGGTCATAGCTGATGTTGACAGTGCAGTCCATGGTCTGCAGGTTGAAGATGTCGATCTCAAAGAAATTGCTGGGTGTCAGTTGTTGGAATCAGTTCTGGTTCCGTCAAAGTTCATTCTTCATTAACCTGGATGATTCCTAATTTAATGTCATTGGTGTAATATGTAACAACCATAGCAATGATAGTATGCAGTGACAGGGTTATTCAGCAATTAACATCATACAATTCAATTAATTGTCTATTTTTACCCAACATCAAATCCCCTTGAGGTACTGTCCTGGTTTCAGCTGGGACAGAGTTAGCTCTTCTTTTTAGCAGCCAGAAGAGCTCTGTGTTTTGGTTTTACTCAGACTTGCTCTGAGAAGAATGTTGATAGCACGCTGATGTTTATAGTTGGCACTGAGGTCTCAAGGACTTTTCAGCTTGCTGTGTTCTTGCTAGTGTGCAGGAGCACAACAGGATAGGGGGAAGCATAGCTGGGACAGAGGGTCCACGACTCTCCTTATGATTTGTACTTAGACTTAGGATTGAGGGCCAAATTGGCCAATTAGTATTCCATATCATGCAGCATCATGCCCAGTATAAAAGTGAGGGTCAGCCGGAAAGAAGGGGCTTTGCTCTTCCAGGACTCTCACTTTCAGACTCTCAGAGTGCTCTCTCTGTCTCGCTCTCTATTTTCGGGCCTCTCGCTCGTCCGGGATTGTGGTTTCAGGACTTATCTGTTTCGGGATCGTTAGTTTGGGATGAGATGGGCCTCGGTCAAGGGGTGGTGAGCAATTACACCATACATCACTTGTTTGTATATATTTATCATTGTACATGTATGTATACATTCATATAGTAGTAGTAGTAGTAGTAAATTGTGTTGCGGAAGTTTTCTGGCTGCTACATGGGCTACTACAATAGAAAGCACCTGTGCCTCGTCAGGACAGGTGCTGTGAGTCATGTTGGTCAGCCGGAGACCACGTGACTCATGGATGGTTAAAGGCGGGGCACTCCCAAGAGGGAGTGGGGCAGTTCCCTCCTGGAGACTAGAGTGGTAGGAGCCCCTGGAGAGTGTGAGTCAGAGCTCTCTGCTGGAGTGAGATAATAGCGAGTTTGGATCAGCCTTCTGATTGTGAGATACATCGTGGTCACAACAGCTGTTTGGTTGCGACCCACTGTAAGAAGATACAGGCAGTCCGCGACAAAATTGTTCTTATCTCAACCTACGGGTCTCTTTCCCTTTTCTCTTTAATTCTCTTCCTCATCCCCGGGGGGTGGGGGAGGGTGAGTGAGCAGATGTGTAGCGTTTAGTTGCTGGAGCGGCCTAAACCATGGGAGTCCTTTGTGGTGCCCAACATGGGGCTTGAAGGGTTGAGATAACGACAGATTTGACCAGAATGTGTTAAAATAAATTTGCTGTAATTGTTCATTATGTTTTCTTGGATGTCGCTGGCCAGAATGTTGTTTTATGTGCTCTCACATTTGTTGCCGGAGTTCTATAATTTAGCACCTTATCTGCCATATATGCTGTTAGTTGGAATTTTTGTGCGGTTTACTATCTCTGGGTGTTGGACTGGGATGAAAGGCATTTTTTCGCTAATTAAGGGTTTTGCTGTGCTGTGCTGTGTAATGCTGATAAAATTGTGGGTGTTGGGACCAGTTCTGTATCTGTATCTGGAGGTGCAGAGGGGGGTGGTGATGTGGACCTCATTTATGAATTTTAAGTGCTACCTGGCCAATGTCACTGCCAATTACACCGGTGGCTCCTCTCCTCTGAATTGCCAATTCGTAAAGGGACCGGCTTCCTCTTCCTTCGTGTTCCCTCCCCTCCCCCGGCCATTTACAAAAGCTCATGCGAATTTTGAGAATACTGAACAGCATTGGAATAATCTAAACAGTTTGATTTTGTTGCAAGGTCTCCTGAATATATGTTTAATTATATATATATTTAATCGACCATTTAGAAGTGTGTACCAATTCATTTCTCGTGTTATTGTGCTTGCTATCTCAGCCCCTGTGACAAGCACTACGACTACTCAAACCCTGGCTTCTGGTACCCAGCGCAAAAGCAAACACCCTGCTCAAGCCACTACAACAAGCACTGCATCTACTCAGACTACAACGTTATCAGTTGCTCCCGTAAGGAAGAGGAAATGTGTATGAAAGTCAGAATGTAGAGGAGAGGATGATGATAAAGAAGAGCAACCAGGGCCATCACAATGATTGGAAGAAGAGCAACCAGGGCCATCATGACAATTGGAAGAAGAGCGACCAAGGAAATGTGTACGAAAGTCAGAATGTAGAGGATGATGATGAAGAGCAACCAGGGCCGTCACAACAATGAGAGACAAAGCGAGAATGTTCTGTTTCTCCCCAAAGAAGCGGGTGGAAAAGAGATGACAATCTCATGGAGGAGACAATAACCACTTGATCTCTAAATATGAGTGAGCTGCGAGACTGTCGTGGATTAGGCCGATCTGGCAACTAAATCCCATGCAGCTCTCCCACTCCAGTAAAATGGAGAGGAGAAGAATATAATAAAAGAGCTGAGGGTCGAGACAGGAACAGAGGAGCACCCACCAACCACGGTCCCGGGCAAAAGAGGCTCAGTTTTTCTTAAAGCAAAACAGTTTATTAACAGCTACCTACAAAGAGAAAAGCACACAAAAACAGTTACTTGAGAGGATAACAAGAAAACAAGGCCAGGTCTTAAAAAAACACCACCACTCCCCCTCCTTTTGCCTCTTCTTCCCGGCTCTACCTCCTCCTCCCCCCAGCGACGCAGGGGGGCAGGGAATGGGGGAGTGCAGGTCAGTTCATTCCATGTTGTTACTGCCGCTTCTCTTAAAGGAAAAGGAGTCCTTACACCATTGTCCCTTGCTCCAGTGGATCCCCTACTCACGGCAAAAGCGTGAATCCTACCCGCTGGGAGGCAATCCTTACCACATCGGATTGCCCCAAGTGCGGGCTTTACCAGTCCTGGACTTTTAAGGAGTTGTAGCCACTCGCTCTGGCGTGGGTCATCATATCGACCTTAAATGTGTCTCCATACAGACTTAGATGCGTAAATGCATAAATGTGTAAATGCGCCTCAACCTGTGCCCATGATTCACAATAGTCTCAGGCTCAGGCATCTCCTTTAACGAAACACCTCCCCATCGGCGGGGGTCATCCCACGGACTCTAGATGCGTACCGTACTCAGGCTCTGGCATCTCTTCTTGACATGGATCCTCCACGGGCTGCGAGTGGGTCTCTGCTTGCTCCACCGAGGACTGGTTGCAAAGGGGCTGCTCGCAAGGGGGACTCAGCCGCGGCACTCGTTGTTCCGTTCCATCTTCACTGACCTGTTATCTGTGTGGCCGTTTCTCTTAGATCCCAATCTTTTCTGGGTGAACTCGGCCCAGTGAGCACCCCGGGAGCGGGGCTCTCCCCAAGTTCCCCAAGCGGCTCCATCAAGGCCATCCTCGACGGAGCAGGCACCGGCCCAGCCCGGGCCGCCGGCCCGGCCGGGCGCCGGGAGCAGGGGCCGTGCTCTCCTCCCTTCTCCTTGCTCCTGGGCAAAGGCACACCTTTCCAGTTCCTTTGTCCTGACATAAATAGGGCAATTCGCAGAGGTGCCGATTGGCTCAAGCCCCAAGGGGGATAGGAGTCTGGTCTGATGGGCAGCTTCTGCCACCCGGACCTCCCCCTCCTCTTCAAACCATAATAGAGACATTCAAAGAGATTACGGTCATCATAGAGGTGAGCCCATTGTCACTTGGTTGCTCAGATGCTGGGACACAGGGGCCAGTTAGATGGTAGAGAAGCCAGGCAGCTAGGAGCCCTTTCTATGGATGGAGGCATTGATAAAGCAAATGGAAGACAGACACAAGTTCACAGCCTCTGGAGACGGCTCCTGGTAGCTGTAAAGGAAAGGTATCCCCACAAGGACGAGGTACCATGTAATTTGGGCAAGTGGACCAACACAGAAAGAGCTATTCAGTACCTGAGGGAACTAGCCGTGCAAGAGTTGATTTATTTTGACTCGAGAAGTGGACCGAGATGCAAGGATTCAGATGACGTCCGGTGCACACGACCAATGTGGCAGAAGATTCAACGGAGCGCGCCATCAGCATATTCCACCTCACTGGCAATAATGGATGTCAGAGACGATGATGCAACACCCGTAGGTAATCTGGTCACTCACCTCCAATGATATCATGATAATACTTCTGTACGGACGTGCATCGCGGCTGTGGAAAAGCTGTCCGAGGAGGTCTGAGAATTAAGAGAACAAGTAAACTCCTTTTCACATGCATGTTCCAGAATTTCAGCTGTTAGAACCAGGCGTTACTCTCCTCGAGAGAGATGGTATAGATCACAGGGCGAGCTGTGGTTTTACCTGCGTGATCACAGATGACATGAGAAGGTGGGATGGAAAACTCACCTCAGCCCTAGAGGCAAGGGTACGCCAGTTGCAAGGAAGAACCAACAGAAATAGGAATTTTTCCAATTCCTCCAGGAAAGCTGTTGCTCCAGTCTACAGTGAGCAGTTCCCTAGACAAAATGGGAGGGCTAATCCTCCTAACAATCCTGATCCTAATCCTGCTGATCCTCCTGCACAAGGAGCGAATTATGGACACAATAACAGGTATTAGAGGGGCCCTGCCTCCAGCCAGGTGGAGGAAAGGGACAATCGAGTTTACTGGACTGTGTGGATTCACTGGCCTGGCACATCAGACCCCCCAAAAGTATAAGGCTTTAGTGGACAATGGTACCCAAACCGAGACTCTGCGATTCCTATCCATAAGTTCATTTATCAACTGGAGAGCCAAAGAGTGATCACCAATACCCGCTCACCTTTTAACAGCCCCATATGGCCTGTGCGTAAGTCCAATGGAGAGTGGAGGCTGACAGTAGACTATCGTGGCTTGAATGAAGTTACACCACCATTGAGTGCTGCCGTGCCAGATATGCTGGAATTTCAGTATGAACTGGAGTCATAGGTAGCCAAGTGGTATTGCACAATTGATATTGCTAATGCATTTTTCTCAATTCCTTTGTGTGATAGTTTGATGTGGGAGGGGGTGTTCTGGTGGCAGGAGAGGGGATTTGCTCCCTGTGCCACCAGATCTGAGTCCCATCCCCCCTCGGGGGGTTGAGCCAAATTGGCGCCTCTGCGAATTGCCCTATTTAAGTTGGGACAAAGGGGCGGGAAAGGTCTTTTGCTCAGCAGTGAGGAGAGGGGAAGAGGGCGCTGCCCTCGCTCCCGGCTCCCGGCCGGGCGACTGCCCAGGCCGGCGCCATGTGCTCAAGATGGCGCCGGGGGAGCTGCATGGGGAGCTCGGGAAGCACCTCGCTCCCGGGGTGCCCGCCGGGCCGAGCTCCTCCAGAGAGGATTAATATCTAAGAGAAAACAACCACAACGACCAGGTCAGCCAAGATGGAGCAGAAGGAGGTGTACTGGAGCTGAGGTTTCCCTTGCAATTGGTGTGAAGATGGCAGGCGGCCCCCCTGCAGCCAGGGTGTACTCGGCGGAGCAGCGACCCACTTGCAGCCCGTGGAGAAACCCACGTCGGGGAAGAGATGCCTGAGCCTAGGAGAGGTCGTGGAGCAGGGGATGCACGACCAGGTACTGTTAATAATGGGCATGGAATGCACGACGAGGTCGTGGAGGCCTCTGGAATTCGTGGGATGACCCACGCCGACGCGAGTGGCAGCAGCTCCCTAAGAGGCCGAGACTGGTAAAGCCCGAACTGGTGCAATCCATGGGGAAGGATTGCAATCCTGAGGGCAGGACTTACGCTGGAAAAGTTTGGGGACTTTTTCCTCGTGAGTAGGGGATCCACTGAAGCAAGGGAAAAATAGTGTAAAGACTCCTTCTCCTTTAAGAAAGGAGTGGCAGTTAACAACATGGATGAACTGACCTGCACTCCCTCATTCCCTGTCCCCCTGCGCCGCCAGGGGGGAGGTAGAGCCAGGAACGAAAGGAAATAGGGGGTGGGGAGGTGTTGTTTTAAGATCTGGCCTTGTTTTCTCTTTCTCCTCTCAAGTAACCGGTTTCGTTCCCTTGTGTCTCTTGTTAAGTAACTGTTAATAAATTGTTTTAAGAAGAAAGCCTGAGTCATGTTTTGCCCAGGACCATGACTGGTGGGTGCTCCCTCTTGGTTCTTGTCTCGACCCTCAGTCCAAAAACCACGACAATTTGGCAGCAGAATGCAGGCCACAGTTTGCTTTCACCTGGAGAGGTATCCAGTATACCTGAAATCGACTGCCCCAGGGGTGGTAACGCAGCCCTACTATTTGCCATGGACTGATCCAGACTACACTGGAACAGGGTGAAGCTCCACAACACCTGCAATAGATTGATGACTTCATTGTATGGGAAGACACAGCAGAAGAAGTTTTTGAGAAAGGGGAAAAAATAATTAAAATCTTTCTGAAAGCTGGTTTTGCCATAAAGCAAAGTAAGGTCAAGGGACCTACATGGGAGATTCATTTTTGGGAATAAAATGGCAAGACGGGCGTTGTCAGATTCCAATGGATGTGATTAATAAAGTAACAGCTATGTCCCCACCAACCAAAAAAAAGGAAGCACAAACTTTCTTAGGCATTGTGGGTTTCTGGAGAATGCATATTCCAGATTACAGACAGATTGTAAACCCTCTCTATCAAGTGACCTGGAAAAAGAATTATTTTGTATAGGATCCTGAGCAAAAAGAGATATTAGCAGCATATGAAGGAGTCCGAGATGCTTCTGAAGTGATTGGTACTGAAGTACAGTTGCTCTTAGCACCCTGATTGCTAGTGCTCGGCTGGATGTTCAAAGGGAGTATCCTGTCTACACATCATGCAACTGATGCTACATGGAGCAAGTGGATCGCACTGATCACACAATGGGCTCGGACAGGAAACCCAAATCGCCCAGGAATTTTTGAAGTGATCACTAACTGGCCTGAAGGTAAAGACTTTGGAATGTTACCAGAGGAGGAGGAGGTGACATGTACTGAGGAGGCCCCGCCATATAATAAACTATCAGACAATGAGAAGAAATACGCACTGTTCACTGATGAATCCTGTCATCTTGTAGGAAAACGTCGAAGGTGGAAAGCTGCTGTATGGAATCCTACTTGACGAATTGCAGAGGCTACTGAAGGAGAAGATGAATCGAGTCAGTTTGCAGAGGTGAAAGCCATCCAACTGGCTTTAGACATTGCTGAACGAGAAAAGCGGCCAGTGCTCTATCTCTACACCGACTCATGGATGGTAGCAAATGCCCTGTGGGGATGGCTGCAGCAATGAAAGCAAAGCAGCTGACAATGCAGAGGCAAACCCATCTGGGCTGCCCCATTGTGGAAAGACATTGCTGCATGGGTAGAGAAGCTGTCTGTAAAAGTGCGTCACGTAGATGCTCATGTACCGAAGAGTCGGGCCACAGAAGAACATCAAAACAATCAACAGGTGGATCAGGCCGCCAAGATTAAAGTGGCTCAGGTGGATCTGGACTGGCAACACAAAGATGAAAACTTTTTAGCTCGTTGGGCCCATGATGCCTCAGGCCATCAAGGAAGAGATGCCACATACAGATGGGCTCATGATAGAGGGGTGGACTTAACTGTGGACACTATTGCAGAGGTTATCTGTGGCGGCTGAATGCACGCACTCCATAGATGTGATACCAGAGACATTTATTACAATTTAGAAGCAGCTTTTATAGATCATCACTTCAGCCTGTGATTGGTTACAAACAATAGTGCACGCGCCTGTTTTAGCTTTACTATTGGCTGTCGGAGGATATCTAAGGGTTAACGGACAGGTGAACAATCCAGCCTTTCCTGATGACATATGCTGGAATGCGGAAGAGCTGCAGAGCTGCGGGGAGGCGTGGACAACCCCCGGATGCGGAACGGAAAATGGACACTATAGTGACGCTGCTTCCTTCGGTACAACTAATCACACCAAGAGGCGGGCTATTTGCTTGCAAGGTTATAAAACACGCTGAATGTAAATAAAGATAGGTTCACTTGTTTGATCACATTGATCGTGTCAGGTGTCCTCTTTCATCTCCCGCAATTGGCGCCCAGAGTAGGGACCCTCAGATTCCTCACGGCAAAGTTGCGAGACTTGGCGAGGAAGAGGGTGGAAGGCCGGTCGAATGATCCGCTGCCCCGGCGGAATGAGCAGTGACCTGCGTAGTCACTGAGTGGAAAAAGGTGCACCTCGTTCTAGTCGCTGGATCGACGCTGGAATCTCGCCTAGGAGGATAGGTGAGCGGCTGGGGAGACAGATGAGGTTGGATAAGCAACAACAGGCTATCCTAAATCTGCTCCAACATATGCTCTCTGTGAGAAAATTTAAATATGAATCCTCGGCTCTTAAAGGGCTGCTATTGTGGGCTTGGAACAGAGACTTGATCCCCACTGTAGGAGTCACTTTTGAACTCTCTACGTGGGAAGCCATAGGCAGAGAGCTATGGGATGATATCAGCTCGGGGGGAGCGGGTGCGAAGGAGGCGAATAAATATGTTACCCTGTGGAAGTCAATGAAAGAAATGTTGCATAGCATGAAAGCTGAACGAACTGTTGCTGCTGCTGCTTTTGCTGCCTTTGCTCCTTCTTCTACTGATTCTTTACCGACAACTACGAACACTTCCTCTATCTTTTCTGTGCGTATTTCTGTGCCTCTAGCACCACCCTTGCCTTCTGCTACCAAGGTAGAAACCGCGGATTTGGGAGAAAAAAGGGACCCTATAGAGACCACACCCTTAAAAGAGGAACTGTGCCACAATGGCGGCAGCCAAGATGGCGACAGCCAAGATGGTGGCAACCAAAATGGCGACAGCACCTTTGCTCAACAAAGGGTCCCGGAAGAGAAGGTGGAAGAACTACAAAGGGGCGTGGAAATAGGTGGACCGTCTTGTCAACCTAAGTCCCACCTCTATCCTGACCTCACAGAGCCCCGCCCAGAGCCCCCCCACAGCTCCGCCCAGAGCTCCGCCCACAGCTCTGCCCAGAGCCCCGCCCAGAGCTCCAACCTGGGCTCCGTTCAGAGCTTCTCCCAGGGGAGGAACCCATGCCCCCACTAATTTCATTGGGAGAACAACAGAAAAAATAACTTTTTGAAGAAGTCTTGCAACAAGTTATGGACAAGCTGTCGGAGTTGAAGACATCAGATGCCGATGACAACAATAATCCACAATATTCTTCAGATACTACAGTCCACAATACACCTAATCCTTTTGCTACGCCTTTGTCACCACCGATGCCTATCCAACACCTATCTGTGCCGACTGCCCCACCGCCCTTTGCGCCACCAGATGAACAAGAGAGAAGCAAAAGATGGAAGGGAGTTATTCGTGAAGCCTTAATCGAAGGAAATTTTTTGCCATGTGCCTTTCCCATTATCACAGACCATGGGGGAAATAGAAGGTGGGAACCTTTTGACTGGAAAATTTTAGAAAAGGCGCGTTCTGCGGTATCACAATATGGGCTTCAATCCAGTTATACTCAACAACTGTTACAATTTATTTTCATAGCAGATGTGCTGATACCACATGACTCACAACAAGTTGCTAATATTCTTTTGTCCCCTTCTCAGCAGCTTTTGTTCTCCAGGGCCTGGCAGCAACTATGTGACCATGAAGCTGCACGACCTCGGCAGCAGGGAGACCCTCTATATGGCATTCAAACGCAAATGCTGATGGGCCAAGGTCCTTTTGCAAACACGACATTACAACAAGGCTTTCTGGCAGAAGTATTGCAGTTATCACAGCAATTAGCTTACCAAGCAATGATTTCAATTAGAGAACCGGGGAAAGTATATTCCTTTGCAAATATTAAGCAAGGCCCCCAGGAAAGTTTTCCTTCCTTTATTGATCATTTACATCAGGCTGTTCGAAGTCATCCTGATTTAGACAACACAATGAAGGAACAAGTCTTTAAAATGTTTGCCTTTGAGAATGCCAATGATAAAGCAAAAAGGGTCATAAGCACATTACCTAGAGATGCCCAAGTGGCAGATATGTTAGAAGTTATAGAACGCACCACTGGTCCTGCATCTCTAGTTGCTGCTGCGGTATATGGTGCTGTTCGTCCTCTGTTAGAGAAAAAAGGGGGAGGAGCCAAGCAAAAGAAATGCTTCAATTGTGGGAAATTAGGCCACTACAGAAACCAACGTAAACAGCCACAACAACAGCAGCAACAGGTTAGCAGGAAATGGTGCAAAAATTGCAAAATGGATAATCATAATACCTACGAGTGCCGGGTGCAGGAAAACTGGAAACCGAGCGCGCCAGCCCCGCGTGCAATGATAGTAAATCAGGGGGCAACACCATTATCAAGTCTGAATTTAAGCCAGAGCCAAAGTCAGGAATTTGTTCCCTCCGTGCCGCCACCACAGGAAGTGCCGGAGTGGATATGGAAACCGCAGTAGATTCAACACTCGTATCTGACAAGGTAGTAGTAATAGACACAAACGTAAAGGGACCACTAAGGGAGGGGTTATCAGCTTTACTAGTTGGTTGTTCATCTACATCACGTCAAGGCATTTTTGTTCTACCAGGAGTTATTGATGCAAACTACACAGGGATTATTAAGATCATGGTTTACACGTTAACTCCACCTGTTTTTATTCCAAAGGGCAGTAAAATTGCTCAATTAGTGCCTTTCCGTAGCTGCGTGCCTTTATCTGATGATGTTGAACGAGAAGGAGGATTTGGCTCCACTGGGCAACCAGAGGTATATTTTGCTTTGGATTTGAAAAGGACGAAACCCAAAATGATGGTAACAATGTTAGGGCCAGACGGTGTTAAAATAACAAGGAAAATGTTAATTGATCCAGGTGCTGATGTCACAATCATAGCTGCACACAATTGGCCAGCCCATTGGCCGACCCTTGATTCACAATTAGGAGTATTTGGTATTGGGGGAACTCAATCCACCAGAATCAGCCAGTATGTGATTTCATTCATTTTTCCAGATGGGGCGCAGGTATCTACTAAGCCATATGTCATGAATACATCAATCACATTGGTTGGTAGAGACTTGTTGAGCCAGATGAAAGCACAGATCGTGACCCGGCCTTTTTAGCTGCGGCCACTGGGGAGCAGCCTGTCCTCAAATTACATTGGAAAACGAACGACCCAGTGTGGATTGATCAGTGGCCGCTCTCCCAAGAAAAGCTGCTCAAAGTTCAGGAATTAGTATACGAACAGTTGTGTGCAGGCCATATTGTGCCATCAACAAGTCCCTGGAACACCCCAATTTTCATAATACCAAAAAAGAGCGGAAAGTGGAGATTGTTGCATGATCTACGTGCAGTCAATGCAATTATGGAGGACATGGGAACCTTACAACCAGGTTTACCGTCCCCATCAATGATTCCAGAAAAGTGAAAGTTGTTAGTAATTGACTTAAAAGATTGTTTTTTCACAATGCCATTACATCCAGATGATGCGGAACGTTTTGCGTTTACGGTACCTGCTGTAAATAGAGCCGAGCTGGCAAAAAGATATCATTGGGTTGTGTTGCCGCAAGGCATGAAAAAATCAACTGCAATATGCCAGATGTTCGTTGCATGGGCCTTAGATCCAATTTGGGAAAGATACCCACAGTACTTAATATATCATTATATGGATGATATATTAATTGCTGGGGAAGAACTTGAAGCCAAAACGCTTATACCTGAACTTATTACACAGCTGGAAGGAAAGGGACTAAAAATTGCTCCGGAGAAAGTTCAAGAAAAGGCACCGTGGCATTATCTGGGATGGATTATCACAGAATCTCAGATAAGACCACAAAAGATTGAACTGAAAACAAACATTAAAGCGTTGTCGGATGTACAAAAGCTGGTCGGTGAAATTCAGTGGATACATAATATTTGTGGAATTACAAATGATGACCTAAATCCTCTAATTCAGTTATTGGGGACAAGCAGCCATGCAAATGAATCTAGAGAAATTGGGCCAACCCAAAAAATAGCTTTGCAAACAATTTCAGCGAAATTAACTTCTCAATATGGATCAAGGTTCATCAAGGATGAACCAATAACATTAGTAGTTGTCAATTCTAGTCAAAAGAGAAAGTATCCATTTGCTCTTTTTATGCAATGGGACAAATCAAAAAAGGACCCTTTATCAATTTTGGAATGGGTTTTCCTACCCATGCAACCGCACAAAACTGTCACAACAAGAACAGAATTGTTTGCCCTTCTGATAATGAAGGGACGGACGCGTCTATTAGAAATAGCAGGGAAAGATCCAGAAATAATAGTATTGCCAATCGCATCTGTCTGGCTGGAACGGAATTTGCGACATTCTTTAGAATTACAGACGGCACTATGTGAATTTTCAGGTCAACTATGTAATCAATTTCCTGCTCACAAAATGTTAACATTTTTAACTGACCAAGATTTTGTTTCAACTCCACAATTGTCGGAGGTTCCTGTAGAAGGACTTACAATATTCACTGATGCAGGACGGAAATCAAAAAAGGCTGTTAGTACGTGGCAATCTTTATCAGGTGCCTGGGAGGAACATGTCATCGAAGGAGGCCCGAAGGACTCATTACAGACTCTCGAACTGCAAGCAGTAGTATGGACATTTTCAAACTGGACTCAGCAACCTATCAATATTGTTTCAGATTCATTATATGTGGTAGGTATAGTACGTCGATTAGAATGGGCTATGATAAAGGCAATATCTAACCCAGTCTTAAGCAAGTTGTTAGGTCAGCTGTTACACTTACTAAATACGCGCTCCGTTCCATACTTAATCACACATATACGTAGTCATCTAACTCAACAGGGCTTAGCAATTGGCAATAACCGTGCTGATCAATTAGTAGCACCTGCATGGACGGGACCACCTATAGATGCCTTCCAACAGGCTCATATATCTCATGACTTTTTCCGCCAGTCAGCCAAGGTGCTCCAAAGACAATTTCATATCCCCTTAGCGGATGCACAAGGCATAGTAAAGTCCTGTGCTTCCTGTCAGAAACTAGGTTTTGGTCTTGGTCAAGGTATCAATCCACGAGGACTGCATGCGCTCCAGCTATGGCAGATGGATGTTACTCATGTAACAGAGTTTGGGCGCTGGAAATAGGTGCATGTCTGTATAGACACCTATTCTATGGCAATTTGGGCCACCGCACAAACTGGAGAGACCACGCGACATGTCGAGCGGCATTTATATGCTTGCTTTGCAGTTCTAGGGGTTCTGCATGAAATTAAGACAGATAACGGACCGGCTTATGCTTTACTTCGCTTTGCTCGTTTTTGCAATCGCTGGGGTATCACTCACCGCACTGGGATACCGCATTCCCCCACTGGTCAAGCCATTGTTGAGCGCTCCCACCACACTTTAAAGACCATGTTGTTAAAACAAAAAGGGGGAACTCAGGGCTGGCTGCCCGGCGATCGATTAATGAAAGCGTTGTACATCCTGAACTTCTTACAGCTGGCGGGAAACAGTGATGAGCTGCCTATGCTGGTACACAGTAAAGGAATGAGCTCATTCTGGAAAGAAAAAACACAAGGCCTAGTACTCTATAAAGATTTAAAAACAGAGAAATGGGAAGGACCAGTAGAATTAAAAGTAACAGGCAGGGGATATATGTGTTTACTTACTGGAAACGGACCACTGTTGGTTCCGGCGAAGTGGGTAAAACCATATATACCCAAAGCAAACCATTTGTTACCGACAGGAAATGTAAGACCAACTAGGACTTCTGAAACTACAGATAGAGATAGGGAGATCCAAGATTTTACAGAACAAGCAGAGATGACAGAGATGCCAGATGAGGAGAATGGCTCACAAGATTCGTAATAGAAGATTTCATATTGATATATAAACTGTTCTTATGCTTTTAATTGTTTGGCATTCTATGTGTGTGAAAGTTGCTTGTATATATGCTTTGTGTGTTTTTCCAATCGGAATGTGTATGGATTCCACCCATAACTACTGGAAGGAGAAGAATTGACTGGTATCAAATTAATGACAAAGAATTACAAACTGGACTTAGTTGTGAGCACGTAACTTTGAAAAGGGAAGCTAGGAGGATTGTTATTGAACAACATGTTGCGATTCGCAAAAACCGCTGTTAGCTGGATGAGCACATACTGGGCAGCCTTGTTGCACGCACTGGCCACGCGTGCGGCAACGCCGTGTCAGTACCTTTGTCATAGACTCTGTTGAGGGTGTAAAAGGGATGGCTCAGAGTGGAGTGGAAGGAGGCTGCAGAGCACACTTTGTGGATAAACAGGGGACACCCTGAAGGTGCAGTGCCTGCCTCCCTTCTCCGCAATGACCCTGCTGATTGATACCCTCCTGCTCAGCGGAATCTTGGGCATAGTCAAAATAGTAAGGCTCCCAGAAAGGGAAACAATATGCTAGTAACTGCTTCTGCAAGGCTGTACCAAAACAAATGTTAGCAACTGCTTCTGCAAGGCTGTACCAAAAAGATATGTCAGTAAGTGTTTCTGTAGGGTTATGATAGAGTTTAGCAAGGTATTTTTTTCACATATAAGGGAAGATTTATGTGCACACCCGGAATAGGCGAAGCATGCATGTTTGTAATAGCTAGTGTATTCCAGAGTAGAATTTAGTCTTCAACATTTCCACCAGAGTGAAAAGCCTTCTATTAGTTTTAGTAGCTAACACAGTGTTTCTCTTAATAACTTTTGTCTGTTACACCTGCTGCTCACCAGCCTGGGCTGCGGCACCAGGGACGCTGTTGCATCCTCCGCAGCCAGGAGGAAATGGCCTGCCTCTTGTGGGCAGGGTCGGTACCTTGAGTTGAGTAGTTAATTAGTAGTTCATTAGCTCAACTCAGTCCAGCTGGATAAGAATGATTGGTGCCATAATTCCCCCTTTTTGTTTTACCATTTTTTCTGTTTTCACAAAGGCTTTATGGGTGAGCAGAGACCCGGCCCATTCATCCAACTCCAGCACGCTTCCCTCCCACAAATACCACGTCGGGGCTTGCAGCTTTACCTTCTTCTCCAAAGGACTCTCGCTCGAGCTCCCGGCTCCGGCTCTGGCTCCGGCTCTTTTGGCTCGGGCTCCTTAGGCTCGGCGAGGGAGTCGGGGCTTTCCAGGGCTTCCCAGGGTCTCATCGATGTATCACATCAGGGTCACCAGTTGTTGCTCACCAGCCTGGGCTGCGGCACCAGGGACGCTGTTGCATCCTCCGCAGCCAGGAGGAAATGGCCTGCCTCTTGTGGGCAGGATAGGTACCTTGAGTTGAGTAGTTAATTAGTAGTTCATTAGCTCAACTCAGTCCAGCTGGATAAGAATGATTGGTGCCATATACACCTGCTCACGAAAATGACTGAACGGGTTGTAAAATAAGTCTGGATTGTTCAGAAACAAGAAGGGGGATGTGTCGGAGGATATCTAAGGGTTAACGGACAGGTGAACAATCCAGCCTTTCCTGATGACATATGCTGGAATGCGGAAGAGCTGCAGAGCTGGGGGGAGGGGGAGGCATGGACAACCCCCAGATTCGGAATGGAAAATGGACACTATAGTGACGCTGCTTCCTTCGGTACAACTAATCACACTAAGAGGCGGGCTATTTGCTTGCAAGGTTATAAAACATGCTGAATGTAAATAAAGATAGGTTCACTTGTTTGATCACATTGATCGTGTCAGGTGTCCTCTTTCATCTCCCGCAATTGGCTATGCCTAAAAAAGCACTACTAAACTAACTATCATCTTCCCATACTCCCTATGTCAGCTTCTCGCACTCCCCATGCCAGCTGCTCACACTCCCTTTTCTTTTCTCTCCTCTTTATCGGTGTTTCCCAACTTCAGAAAGAACACAGGCTTAAATCATCAAGGTCAAACCCCAACTGTAACTGTGTGTATGATTCCACAGTTATCCATGAATGTGAAACTCGTGCTGCGATCAAGCAAGCCAAGCAATTAAAAACTCTTTGGTATGGAGGACGTTGGTTAAAATATAAGTATGGGGAGGTCTGGCAGATTGACTATATCACGCTTCCACAAACCCGTAATGGCAAGCGTTACGTGCTCACAATGGCGGAAGCAACCACTGGATGGCTGGAAACCTATGCTGTGCCCCATGCCAATGCCCAAAACACTATCTTGGGCCTTGAAAAGCAAGTCTTGTGGCGGCATGACACCCCAGAAAGAATCGAGTCAGACAACGGGACTCATTTCCATAACAATCTTATAGATACTTGGGCCAAAGAGCACGTCATTGAGTGGGTATATCACATCCCCTATCATGCACCAGCTTCTGGGAAGATTGAACGATATAACGGATTGCTAAAAACCACACTGAAAGCAATGGGTGGTGTAACTTTCAAACATTGGGATACACATTTAGCAAAAGCCGCCTGGTTAGTCAACACTAGAGGATCTGCCAATCGAGCTGGTCCTGCCCAATCAGAACTTTTACATACTGTAGAAGGGGATAAAGCCCCTGTAGTGCACGAGGAATATACTGGGGAAGACAGTTTGGGTTATTCCTGCCTCGGGTAAAGGTAAACCCATTCGTGGGATTGCTTTTGCTCAAGGACCTGGGTGCACTTGGTGGGTGATGCAGAAGGACAGGGAAGTCCGATGTGTACCTCAAGGGGATTTGATGTTGGGTGAAAATAGAAGATAAAATATATTGAATTGTGTGATATTAATTGCTAAGCATCCCTGTCCCTGCATACCATCATTGCTATGGTTGTCATACTATACTAATGCCATTATATTAAGAATCATCCAGGTTAATGAAGAATGAACTTCGACAGAACCAGAACTGATTCCAGACACCCAGCAACTTCCTCGAGATCAACATCTTCAACCTGCAGACTGTGGACATGTACTGTTGCCAGATACACCAACTACGAGCTCCAGATGTCACATGCAACAGAGACTACGTCATCCTTTCTACCAACTGAGCGAATTCCACATCATCTTTCCTGCCCTGAGAGACTGCTACAACAGATGAAGACCGGACTTATGGACTAAATGAACTCAATACACATTTTGGAGGGATGACCCATGGACTAAGGGAATAGTATCCATGTATACATGTGAAGTTTGAGCATGACATGCATGCTATGGAATAAGGGGTGGATAGTGTCCTGGTTTCAGCTGGGACAGTTAGCTCTTCTTTTTAGCAGCTAGAAGAGCTCCGTGTTTTGGTTTTAGTCTGAGACTTGCTCTGAGAAGAATTCTGATAGCGCACTGATGTTTATAGTTGGCACTGAGATCTCAAGGACTTTTCAGCTGCCATGTTCTTGCCAGTGTGCAGGAGCACAAAGGATAGGGGGGAGCATAGCTGGGACAGAGGGTCCATGACTCTCCTTATGATTTGTACTTAGACTTAGGATTGAGGGACAAATTGGCCAATGAAGTATTTCATTCCATGCAGCGTCATGCCCAGTATAAAAATGAGGGTCAGCCAGAAAGAAGGGCCTTTGCTCTTCCGGGACTCTCACTCTCGGAGTGCTCTCTCTGTCTCGCACTCTATTGTCGGGCCTCTGGCTCGTCCGGGATTGCGGTATTGGGACTTATCTGTTTCGAGATCGTTAGTTCAGGACGAGATAGGCCTTGGCCAAGGGGTGGTGAGCAATTACACCGTATATATAGTTGATATAACATATACTGAAACCATGAATGTTTGCATTTATAGAAACAAAGTAATGATCAATATTCAATATGAAAATTTTGAATACATTTCTGTATCTCATGGAGATTCCTAAATATCTGAAGGAAAAACTCCAAAGCAGCAGAGAGGACTTCACTGGACACAAAACTTATTAGACAAATCTTATATGTAGTTCACACAACATCATTCCAACATTTGATTGTTTATAGGACGAAAAGTTCACTTACATTGACTTTGAATCTCCCAACTTCTTTAAGCTTATTTTTCTGCTTATCCACTGAGGAACTCTGAGAGATTTCAGGCTCTGATCATTCACTTGCATTCAGAGTTGATCTCTGATTTCTCTTCATCCCGCCTGATTTAGTCTAGTTAATTTAGCTGCAGTTGAGTGTCTACAGCTGAGTCTACTGCAGGCCTTGCTTGAGAGATGCAGATGTCCTCTAGATCTTCTCAGAATATGCTGTCTGCAATGCCAGAAAATCAAGTAAAGCAGGACTCAAACTGGACAAAAGAATTGATCCTGCTTAGGCACATGGGCCTCTGCTGATGCTGTACAAAGCTCTGTTGTAAAGCAATGTTGACTCAACCCTGTCAAAGGAGCATGATACGCTCTCACAATAATATATCCCAGCCAAGCACAAACAGCATAATGGAGCTGGTTGAAAAATCTATTTGGGATTTTATGGCTTTTTTTTCCCCCACTTTATGTGTTCAGCCTGCCAGAAACTATAGGAAGCCTAAAGCAGTTAGAACAAGATGTTCAGGACACAATATAAGGCAAAAGACCAAGAGCAATTTATTCCATATCCAAAACAGGACAAGTAACTCAGTATAACATAGAGGAATAAAGAAAGACACATTTTTAAGTAAGCTGAGGATTTCCTTTGTCAAGCACTTTCTGCATTTATTTTTCCTGCTACCAGCATGTTATCCTTCCCGAGGGGGCAGTCAGATTTGTACTGCCAGTCTGAGTGGCACTGACTGTGTGCCCAGTGTGTTTAGCATAGTCATTAACAGAGAGCTGGGCATGATCTCCCTTTTTATATGCAGTCGACTTATCAGGCAGCTTCTCCCCAAAGCGCCAGAGGCACAGGAGACTTGCAGGCAGTGTTCCTAGTCCCTGCACCCATACTAGGAATGGAGATCACAACCTGTGGAGGGCACAGGAAAGCACACTTGTATCTCCTCCTATGTTGCCTAAGGGCTCCGATAAAGGCAATCACAACGGTGCATTTGATTTCACTAAAAGAGTGTAGTAGGAGAAGATGGAGGTTAGTTTATCTTGCACCCTCTGCTTCAATGCTGCTAGATAATACACTGCACTTTACTCTTCTGGTTGAGCAGCACTTCTGACTTAGAGGATTTGCCAACCCACAAAACACATTGTGCCATACAGGAGAAAGCCAGTGGAACCTGGAGAGCAGAAAGAAGGGGTATAAAAACCCAATTGCTCAGGGGACTAGTCTGTCACTCTTAATCCTTCAACAGCTTTAAAGTCTCAGTGTGACAGTGTTTTATACAGTATGGAGCATTACAGAACTGTGTGACTATTTGGAAACACCTGGCAAATTCCTGTCAGGAGCACTAGTTCTTTCATCTTTTAGACATCTTGCATACTTACAAAATAAAAATGTCTTTCCCTCTCCAGAGCCTTAAGTCATGCCAAAGTGCAAAGAAACACTGCAAAAAAGATAACTAGTCTGTGGTAGAAAATATTTTTATTTTCCACCATTGCTCTCAACCATACTCAAAGGCCACTGTCGGAGTGCAGATCCTTGAAGAGACTGCACGAAGAAAAACCCTGTGTAAATAAGGACTGGAGCTCTAAAGTTAGGCCTCAGGGGCAGAATGCCCTTGAAGTTAAGGATAAGAAAACTATGCAGCATGATAAGGGAGTAGTGTTTGCTTAGAGCAGAGCTTCGCTAGGCGGGTACCTGTTTGAAATAAGCTGTTAAATATGACAAGCATATGTATCATCCAATAATGGTGTAGAAAAGGTGTGGTCTTAGGATTATTGGCAAATACTGCCTATATAAGCAATAAGAACTGCGCAATAAACGAGACTTCCTGCAGCTAACTCATATTGAGTCGTCTCAGTACTTCTCCAAATCCCTTCTCCGCATTATGGCGCCCGAACAGGGACGGGAAAAAATGAGCTGGACTCATCGTTTCACTCGGGACATTTATTACTTGTTTTGAACGAGTGTTATTTTAGCGGAGAAGGGACGGCGACCTCAGGCGGCCCATCGGGGAAAGCCGGGCGGATCTACCCAGGCGGCCTATACAGGAAAGCCGACGATCCGCAGGATCCATTAAGGCGGCCCATCGGGGAAAGCCGTGCAGATCTACATACAGGCGGCCTATAGGGGAAAGCCGGAAGATCTGTAGGATCCACTGTCGCGGTAAGACGATGGAACGGGACGTTGCATTGTCGTTGTTGGGAAGCTTCTTAGAGAAGCGTGGATTAAAACTTGGAAAAAGATATTGGCCCCCCCTGATTGCAGGGGGGTATGCAAAAGATATTATCGGGAAACATGAAGAATTAGGAACCAAAGGAAAGAAGAAGTAAGCGACTGAAGAAAAAAAAAAAGAAAAAAAAAAAAAAAAAAAAAAAAAAAAAAAAAAAGCGACAACTGCCTCAACAGGAGGAGGTAAGCGACTGGAACAATGGGAAGCATGGCTTTAACAGAACATAAGTCTGTAGTTAAAGTGTTGACAAAGTGCTAGAGAAACCAGCACTATTAACAGTTCTGACTTGATAAAACTCCCGGTACTCCTGGTTTGGGTATCAGCCCATGTACTGGAGGCAAGCTCTTCAAATATATACATGACAAGGACTTGGGACACTAGAGACGTTAAACTTTGGCGTGCAGCCACCTGTGGGGATGCTGCCGGCCTGGAAAAGTCATCATCGAATCTTTTGATCCAGGGCCCCGAACGAAAGACAGACTTATTTCTTTCCCCCTCTTCCAACGAAGTCGGTACACCGGCACCCCCGCGCCGCGCCGCCCACTGCGCCCGGCGGCGCCCCGGGAACGCCGCTGCTGCTGCCGGCCGGGGCCGCGGGCGGCGTTTGCCTCGGCGCTGCCGCTCGTGTGCGGGAACGAACCGCGGCTGGAAAGGACGGAGACGCGCTGCGGGCCCCGCTGCGCCGGTTCGTTCGCGGCTGATGGTCCCCTCGGCGGGAGGGGGCGGCGGCGGTTACGGAGCGCGAGCGGCCGGAGCTGCGGCAACAACAACAAGAGCAACAACAACAACAACAACAGCGACAACAACAAGGGGGGGGCGGCACAGGGCTGCTGGGTCGTCATCGCCACCCCGCCCCCCCGCCCGGCTGAGGCGAGGCAGGGCTGGACCCCGCCGCCGCCGCTTCCCCCCCCCGCCGGCCGGCCGCGCCTGGCGAGCGGCCGCTTGGCCCCGCCCCCCCGCCCGGCTGAGGCCCGTGGCCCAGGTTGTACCGCGAGACAGCGCATCGTAACTTGGATCGTCTCGATCGGCATCGCGGCAAATAACTAATTCTCTTCTGTTCCAGCAATTTCAACAGTTAATATAAGTGTTGCAAAACCGTAAACATGCACATTCCATTGTACATCTGCGAGCGCACACCGCGCTGCCAGGGCCTATAGCAGAAGGGAACAGGCGAGCTGACCCTCTCACGAGTGCAGCTCTGGTACCAAACTCGCTCATGCAGGCAAACATCTTGCATGACTTCTACCATCAGAATGCTAACGCCATTAGGTGACAATTTGGTATAACAACAGAGCAAGCCCGCTCAATCGTACAATTGTGTAGTACCTGTCAAAATACGATCGTGCCACCAGTGAATGGTGTTAATCCTCGTGGTTTACGCTCGCAGGAACTTTGGCATACACTTCTTATCAGACGTATTTTTGTCATCATAAGGTATTGAGCATGTTGCTGGTATTTCTTACAATCCTACTGGGCAACTGATCATAGAATATGTACATGGTACTTTGGAGAATATGCTTTTAAAACAGGAATGATGGGGAAATCTCCCAATGAAACAATAGCTAAAGTGTTATAGGTGTTAAATCTCTAAAATCGAGAGCTAAATATTTTGGGATGAATAAAATGTCACTCATGTCAAAATCAGGCACAGGCAGGGTTACAGCAAATAGCTTTCCAACAGCTGACTGAATTGGCTACGAGAGCATTAAGACGTGTCCCTGATTTTTGGGACAAGGGGAGGCTTCCTCTGCTTCCATTCGGCAGGGAGCACAGGAACCTTATGAGCATTTTTTTGATCAGCTACAAATGGCAGTTCAGAGATAAACAGAAAATCCAGCTACTGCAGATGTGTTGATATTCCAGTTAGCCATTGAAAATGCTAACACAGACTGCCAACAAGCTCTTGATCTTATCAGAAAGCGGGCAAAAACGATTGCAGATTTAGTAAAGGCGTGTCACAATGTGGGCTCGGAACACTATAAAGCAGAGATATTGGCAGCTAAATGTTTTGGTCAACAGTAATCACTGACACGTTGGTGCATTTAATTCCTACTGGTGTCTTTGGTCTTATATCACAAGGATTATGTGCACTATTGCTGGGACGATCATCCACCACAAAATTAGGATTGTTTGTACTCCCAAGGGTAATTGATTCTGAAAAAAAAAAAAAAAAAAAAAAAAAAAAAAAAGAAAAAAAAAAAAAAATAAGAGGCCAAACAAACAAACAAAACAAACCACCAAAATGCTAATAACTGCTTCTGCAGGGCTATAATAGAGCTTAGCAGGGTATTCCTTCGCATATAAGGGGAGATCCATGTACTATAGGGACTTTAAGAATGTATTTCCCTAACACCACCATGAACTTAAGTCATAGATACACCCAGAATAGCTGCAGCACGCATGCTTATGATAGCTAGTGCGATTCCAGAGCAGAATTTTGGGAACCAGCTAAAATCATTGCAGCTTCAATATTTGCACCAGGAGTTGGAGTGGCACAGGTGTTAACTATACTGAATAAGTTGGGCTGTTGGCTTGCAAAACAAACTAATGCTACAGCTTCTGCTTTATCAATGCTCTTAATTGACAGGATGGTTAAAATCTCTAGTAAAGCAGACATTATATTGCTAGTAGTTCTTTTATGCATAGTAATAATCA